>NC_073723.1:68370230-68744397 GCF_023634155.1 Falco peregrinus
TTTTCTTCTTTCTATTTCTGCTGGGAGAGGTGGATGAAAAAGAGAGGAAAGATGAAGAAAATGCAAGATAAAAAGAAATTAAATCATTCTACTAGTTCACAAATTTCAATGCCATAGAAATCAGCCCAAGCCGTTACATTCACACCCAGAGCTGTAAGTATGCAAAAGACAGAAGTTCAGAAAGGTCTGGGTATCAACTTCTACTTCAGTACACCCTAAATATAAAGTTGCCTATATTACAAAAAAAAAAAAAAAAAAAAAAAAAAAAAAAGAAGCACTAACAAAACCCCTCAAAATAACCAACCCAAACCTACAAAAAAAAAAAAAAAAAACCCACAGAAAAAAGCAATCCAAAACAAAATCCACAAAAACCCACAAACAAACAAACAAAAAAGCCAAACCCACACAAAACCCCAGGTACTTTAAACTGTAGACAGGATGTTGTAACAACGATTTAATTCAGATTAATTTCTACAATTTAGTACTAATTATCAGGGAGTACAGTGGTAAAGATTTACACAGTGCTGTCAGTGGGCATGAATCTCTGATTTAACTGGTGTGTACTCAAGAATCCTGTTTTAAATTTGCGTTTACACAGGCTTTTGTTTTTAATTCTGTGTAACTTCCTCAGTGATTTATGTTGCTAACTGAAACCTGATGTGTGACTTCAGAAACTGGCTGTATACATCCTATGGATTTCCTATGTAAATATTTTACAGAAATTGATTGTATGAACCAGTAAGGAAAGATGTAATGTGCTACTAGAATAACATTTTGGAATGCTAGCATTCCAAGAACATCGAAGAAAATTACAAGAATGAGGGTTTATTTCTTAGAACTGGAAGAGAAAATAAATCTCTTGGTAACCAGGTTGATGAGATCATAGTTGAACAATTGGGAGCATTAAGACTTTCAGAATCCTTGAAAAATCTAAAATAAGTATTTTGCCCAATTCCCTTTTTTCAGGTTGCTTGCCTGAAATTATCAGGCCAGAAGCAAAATGAAAATGACAGTTTCAATGAAATCTTGCATTTCTATACCTAATGAGGTTCAACCTTGATTTAAGAAAGCCCTTCAAATGTGGTCTTAAACGATATGAAGAACACTCCCTCCTATTCTGTAACACTCCTCGTTTTTTATTGAGAATCCCCTCATTTTTGGTGACCTGTATCTGCTCTGCTTGCTCTCTCTAGCAGTTTTTCTAGCACTGGGAGTTCTTTTCATATTTACAAAGCATTTGGGGATATTATCCCTGTCCAGCAGTGTGGACAGATGGGAAAGAATGAGATACATCAACTTAAGCCTAACAGGTCATTCAGGTAATGACACTGACAAACCAGTAAGGAAACTACTTTTTAAAATCTCTCCAAATGGAACGGCTCATGACTAGCTCTAGGAAACAGAGCATTTCCTTTCAATACTTCCCTTAAAGCCTGTATAAAAATTCAGAAACATTGATCTACAGTTAAGGACTCTACAGAGACCATTTGAAAGAAAGAGCATCCTGGGTATCTGTTCAGGCTCAAAGTGTTTCCAGTTTTAGCAGCAAATGAATCTCATGACAGACAGCTGCATTTAAAAGGTTTAAGGAAGGACAGATTTTTATTTTTTTATTTTTTAATTCAAGAATTTGGACTTTGTATTAAACAAAGTTTTCAGATAAAAAGGCTTGACACCTTTTAATGGCAAGACATCAAGTCTCCAATTTTTATGGCCCTCTAGGATACACTTCTGTCTAAAGGATTCACTCTAAGTTACTACTTTCCCCTCCTACAGGTAACTGAGCCTTTTGGTAACTGAAAAATGAAAAAGAGTATTTTCCAATTTTATAATATATTGGCTAGAAAAGGGTACGAACAATTGCTGTCCAAAAATTTGTGTTCTATTTGGCACTCTTCAATTACAAGAGAAGCAAAAAAAGTGAGATACTTTAGTTCTGCCCATCCCATATGCACAATGCTGCTTGTATATATAGATACATTGCAGTGCTTTGGACAAGGTTGTGCTCCGTATCAGTTGAATATGGGGGGACTTAAACAATACAGGTATGAACACTTTTTTCAACTTTTTAGATTTTCTTCCTTGACTGAGAAGACTGGTAAGTAAAGGATTCAGAAAAAATATTTAGCAGAAAGACACAGCAAAAGAGTAGTTCTACAGCCACAAAATCACAAGGAACAAGTTTTTTACCATCACTTATCATGTTTAGTACTTGAAAGGGCTTAGGCACATGACCAGATTTATCCAGGAGTAACAAACAATGTACATCAGCTGATCTCTGCTAAAATTAGCATCCTTCACCCACCCCACCATGCTCAGCAAAGCTAGCAAAACTGAACAAAATAGATGATTCCATAATTCATGTGATTTTGATAAAGATATTATTTAGGAAATAAACAAGTTATATACACATATTATACAAAATTCAGACTCCAAAAGGAATAGCCATACTAATTGACAGAGGATTTTTTTTCAGAATGCCACACATGGAAGCTATTTCCATTTTGAATGGAGAAAGGAAGAAAGGAAGGATCTGAGTTTTGTTTTGTCTCTGACCTGAAATCTTCCTTTAACCAAGACACTAAGCTGTGAGTTAAATGTGTTTAAAACCTCTGAGGAAATGACAGGCTTCTCATAGACTCACAAGACCCAATAACAGAAATTTCTGAAGTATTGTCACTCTGGAATTGCACTTTCAGAACTTTTCCCAAGCGAGTTGGCAAGCAGGGGCTGGCAAAGGACTGCTTAATGTGCCTGACAGTAGCTGTTGTGTCTGGACTAGGAGTCTGGGTTCCTAAGGTCAGTCATCATGTCTCAGACCCTTAGAAAAGACCTTCTTCATTTATAGGAAATGCAATACAGTCATATAGTGAAGGCTTGATGGGAGAAGGGGAGATTTATAAGTCATCATTGCTACATCTTCAATATAACAAGGCATTTCATCCACTGCTTATAAAATTACACAAAACTGAAAGACAAGTACACACTGTGAAGACAACACTAATTTGACTGAAAGTACGTAGATCCCTGCAACAGCTCCCAGTGTGGTCTCCTTACCTTCTGCTGTGGTTCTTGTGGTGTGGCTGGGATATTCACTCACCGCTGATGGTGATGGCACATTAATCCAGTTTGTTAAAAAGCCTGCAAAAGAAAAATATTTAAAGAAAGCAAGACAAAAGCTAAAACTCAACAGGAGTTGGCAAGACTGACAGGAGATTATACAGGTCCAGTTGCACACTGGAAACACTCAAAGAATAAGGTGCACCAGGTCATTTTTCTGAAAGAACTGTTTAATTGAATATTTCTGCTGCATTTCTCTAATGAAATCCAGCCTGAAAGGCCAAGAAAAAGAACTGCTTTTCCTATGCAACATTAATACTTATTAGCAGCTGCTGCATCCCAGATTGCATCATATCTGTCATTACTTGAAGGTTGTGGTTTAGCACTAAAGCACCTGCAGCATACTAAACGCATCCCAAATAGTAACTGTGTCTTAGACAGTATAGTTGAATAATGTATGAGTAAATTGTGTCAAGCAGTTGGAATTATCTAGTCTTCTGTCTGTATCTTGTCTTACATAACCTGTATTAGGCTTGTGAGTTTGGAAAGTCACATTGGCAGCTTGCCAAGCCCCAAGAATTCATTGGGATTTTAAAGCTTCTAATGATCTTAGCCAGTATCACTGCCAAATATTTGTACAAGTGACTTTGGTTTGTTGCTCTTCAAATAGAAAGGTGATCAGATGAGACATTCTCCTAGGCTTTTTAAAGTGCTTTTTCCTAAAATTAACTAGTAAGTACAACTATCTTGCTCTTTTAAACCATTATTTCTCAAGGAGAACATGTTGAAGTAAAAAAAAATAATTATCTGATTCGATATCTGCAAATTTGTGGAAATGGAGGAAATTCTTATCCTCCTTCAGCCTTCATATCCTTAGCACTACATTAGAGAACAGTAGTTCTCCATGCAATCTACATGCAGTGCTAGAAGCAACTACTTTAAACTACTGTTTCATATTAACATAAATGGCATTTCCTACTAAATGGTCTGTTTTATCCCCATCACTACTGTGGTATGTAATGAAAAAAATTCAAGTGGCAAATGAAAGATTTCAGTCTGTGTTGTCTAATTTGAAGATTAGACTCCAAGATATTTACACCTTTTTTTTTTTTTCTTGTTTGTTTGTTTTACAATGTAAGAATAGAAATTAGATAAAAACTTAACTGATAATGGAATTTCTTTGTCCAGCATCCTTTCCAATAAGTAACTGAAAAATCATAGTTTAGTTCCTGTGTAGCTCTTCTCACACTCAAGGTACTCAGTATTTTATCATGTATGGGTTAAATACTAAAGGGGCACCAACTGTGTTAAAAAATAAAGCTGTCACTATGCTTTCAGCAAAGGCTGGACAACATCCAAAGACACAGGCTTATTTTAGGGAAAGGGAATGTTGGCTAGAATCCTGCAGTCACTTGGTGGCTTGATAAGGAAAAAGAACAAATCCAGAAATCAAATCAGATTCTCTCAGGCAGACAGTGAAGAGTATTACTCATAGCACTTCATTGTCATTGACTTTCTATAGTTTTGCCATTTATTATATTTCAGGTCCTCAGTTCACCGGAAGGCTTTTTATTTTTTTATCAGTCCTTCAGCACTTTCACTGATATGAGTGAATGAATTATTATTTACCAGTACAAGAATGTTCCTCCCACCCCTCTCATTCTTCATGCCATAGAATCATAGAACAGTTTGGGTTGGAAGGGACATTTAATAGTCATCTAATCTAACCCTTTGCACAATAAGCAGGGACATCTTCTGCTATATCAGGTTGCTCGGAGCACAGGCCAGCTTGACCTTGAACATTTCCAGGGATGGGGCATCTACCACCTCTTGGGGCATCTACCACCTCTTTGGGCAACCTGTTCCAGTGTTTTACCACCCTTGTTGTAAAAATTTCTTCCTTATATCTAGGCTAAATCTACTGTCTTTTAGTTTAAAACCATTATGCCTTGTCCTACCACTAAAGGCCCTACTAAAAAGCTTGTCCCCATCTTTCTTCTAAGCCCCCTTTAAGTATTGAAAAACTACAATCAGGTGTCCCCAGAGCCTTCTCTTCTTGAGGCTGAACAACCCCAACTTTCAACCCTTCCTTAGAGGAGAAGTGTTCCATCACTTTGATTATTTTTTGGGCCTCCCCTGGACCTGCTCCAACACACTGAGGACTCCAGAGCTGGATGCAGTACTCCAGGTGAGGTCTTACTAGAGCAGAGTAGAGGGAGAATCACTTTCCTCAATCTGCTGGCCATGATTCTTTTGAGGCAACCCACTATACAGTTGGGTTTCTGAGCTGCAAGCACACATTTTTGGCTCATATCCATTTTCTCATCCACCAGAACCCCCAAGTCCTTCTCGTCAGGGCTGCTCTCAATCTCTTCATCCCCCAGCCTGTGTTGATAACAAGGGTGCCCTGACCCAGGTGCAGGACCTTGCACTTGGCCTTGTTGAACTTCATGAGCTTCAAATGGGCCTACTTCTGGAGTCTGTCCAGGTCCCTCTGGGTGGTATCCTGTCCCTCAGGTGTGTCAACTGCCCCACTCACCATGGTGTTCTTTGCAAGCTTACTGAGGGTGTACTCAATCCCACTGTCTATGACACTGATAAAGATATAAAACAGTACTGGACCCAATGCATAGCCCTGAGGGACACCACTCATCATTCATCTCCATTTGGACATTGAGCCATTGACCACTACCTTTTGGATGTGACCATATAACCAACTCTTAATTATATTTGATCAGGTCCCTTGATAACTAGTGGGTTAAATAATTTGACAAGTAGATAAACCACCTTCCTGTGTGTATGCATGCACTTCCCAAAATCTTACTGTATTAGTGAAAATGAAACAGTGGTAATGATATCCACATGGTTGTTCCCTCTACAAAAAAATCCTTTTAATTTTCCAATTTTGATACCTGTCACTCTGAATCGTCCTTGATTCACATATTTACATTTTCACATTTCTTTAACTGTTTGCTATCCTATACGTTTTTTGAGGGTTGTGTTAATTTGGGGCAAAAGGTGGTTTATGGCTTATGAGTAGTATTAGCTAAATGTGTTTAACATTTCATATGTTTTCCCATTAAGAAATAATTATTCCTTTTAGAAAGGAATTTCTTCCTTAGAAAGTTATACTGAGAGAGCATAAAGTGCTAGCATTCAGGAACAATGCTAGGATTGTGAAGTAAGATTTATTTCAAATATTAACTAGTTTTGAATTTTTAATTTTAACTATAACAGAGTTCATATTTTCTTGCAGTCACTCAAACATAATAAGGCAATGTCAAGCAGTACAGAATGGTATAAAATGTTTCTGGCATGTCCAAGACACACTATGCGAGTGCTATTGTCTCTTGTAGTTTAATGAGCCTCAATAACTGTAGCCAATAGGTCATAATGTGCAAAGAAAAAAACATAATTAAATGCTCTTTCTGTGTAATTACACCATCCATTATTCATTACTAAAACTAAGACAATTCTAAAAGCCTTCTATCACAATAAATTATTAGAGAAAAACAAAGATTGCTTGAGATGAAACCTTGTTTTTATGCTTTGCTATATTATATATCTGAGTGAGTGTCTGCAGTCTGTCCTGGAAAAGGAACTCATTCACTTCCTGACAGGAGAAAGTCAGCAGAGCACACCAAACCATCATTATCCAACATTATCATTTACACATGGGAAAAGATGCAAAAGAGACATAAATGACCCCTATATCAGAAAAACACAAAGTGTCATGCACACATTCTGCAGTGTGCAATAGCCGTAAAGGAAGAGGGTTGTACATACAAGAAGAAGTGTAGAAAGCTAGGTACATCCTTGATACACTATGAGATAAAACTAAATAGCTTACATTTTGTCCAATGCTAATGCCAGTGCTTCCAGTAGAAGATTTTTCCAGGTGATCTGAAAAAAACCCTTAAAAAGTCATCTCAGTGCTCCTATTTCTTTCCTCCTTTCCCTCCCTGTGGGGGGAATCAGTCTGGGAATCAGAATCATAGTGAAGTAAAACAAAATTATAGTATCTATCAAAACATGGACCATATATCATCAGTAACAGATTTTCTGATGAAACTCAGTAGCATATAAGACCAGTCATCCAACTATGTTAAAAGCATTTTTCAACAAAACAAAACAGCATTTTAACAAAAACAAATATCCTTCCCACCCACACCACCACCACCTCTGCCACTCACCATGTCCCCTACTGAAAAAACCCAGAACATTGTTGAAGTGCCACAAAAATGCCAGAGAAATACTCTCAAACTTCAAGGATATGGACATTCAATTTGCTATTACATTGTTTAATTTCTGCAGCTCAAAATGCAGTAGTGACAGGATCCTAAAACTAAATTCTGAAGTTTAACATTACATAAGGTCAAAAGTACTTCTAAGATGAACAACCTGAAAAAATGCTCCAGAAACAAGTTTGTTAGGAAATCTATGTTTCTAAGAAGAACACACATTGAACACCAAGATCTAGTGAGATAAACTGAATACATTCATGTTGGAAACTTTCAAAGAGGTTTGGTTCTACCTCAGCAGTTAGGCATATACCTTCAAAGACAAGTGAAGACCAGAAAATCAGTGGTAGTGAGATCCAAGTTCCTTTAATATTTTATGTTTCAACCACCTAATTATTCAGATGGTAAAGACAAGAGGAATGATGGCTTCTGCCATCCTGGACACTGTCTGGCAGCAAAGGGTTAAGTGAAGCAAGCTGTTCAAGATACTCTTGGGAAAAAATTGTGCTGTCCTATTGACTGATTTACTGTTGTACTCCAGCTCTCTAAAAAATCTCAGCACTTGAAAGACAGGCTCCAGAAGAGACACAAGACAGGTCAGAGAGCACATGGGCAGTGCAAAGATGGTGGCACATTTCTTTCCCCAGTATTACTGAGAAGACAATTTTGACTCATAGAATACCATGAACATAAAAGATAATGGAATTAAATACCAAAGCATTTTTCTGCAAGTGCCAGCAAAAAGACAGTGATCCCAATTATACACTGATACCAGAAGACGAAATGGGCATTTATAACAACAAATAAAGTGGAACAGATAAAATTAGAGATTCATGTCAAGTCAGTTACAAATGGGAAGATGGATTACATCTAGAGAGAAATGATATGAGCTACAGTCACAAACTGAAGAGGATACAATGGCACATACAATTTCTGTGGTCAGACTTGTTTCACTGGGAGGATACTAGATTTGACAGAAATAGGTAAACTCTTGCCAAAATAAGCTGGACAGCTACTCAAAGAAGGTGATGTTTTCCAGGCTGATAAACAAAATTCCCCAAAACTTAAAGTGAATATGAGACTAATAATTTTTGCAAAGGGAAAAACAGTAATAAACGATGTAACATTTTAGAAGATGTTAAAAATAAAAGCTATTTTAAAGCCAGGAGTAGGAATAAAGAGAAACATTGTTCCTTACATCACAGATTAAATGGACTTAGTCCCTGGTTTTAATTTTAGTCTGAATCTAATGACCAAGAAGCACGAGTAACTTAGAAACTGCCCCACAGTAATATTACACAGAATTGTGATTTGTATCCAGTGTGACAGATTCACACCAGTAATCCAGATTTTAGACTAAATGTTTTTAATTTTCCAGGTACATAAGGATATTTTGAAAGTTCAGTATTCTAGAGAATTAAATTTCTGCTCCAACAAAATTGCTACACCTTGTAAAACACTGTTAGGAAAGGAGAATTTAAATAACAGTGAATGTATGAAACATATTTCAATTTGTTGTTGAGGTATCTTCTACTGAATTGTCTTTTTTTATTGATCAATTTTATTGACATAGATTGTTAACAAATTACTATATTTGAACTCAGCAAAAAAATTCCACAGTCCACAGTGTTGCTATATCAAAATATTCCATTTTACTGGCTAATAGAAATAAATGCTACCATAGGAAAAAGAAATGGCACAGAAAATTATACAGAGTGGCGCCTTTGGAATGTATCAACTTGATGAATATTGCATTAAAGGTCCAGAACATTATGCAGAAAATTTAAGAAAATAAAAAGTAAACTTTAGTTAACCTCTACAGTATAGTTCACAAGGAAAGATAAAATTAAAGGAGACTATTAGCTGCAGTCATGGTCAGAAGTGCTCTGTGCCTTTTGGCTGGAATCAAAACAAGGCATGGGACATTACAGTAAGGGAAAGAGATCATGCCCTCTCACCTTAGGTATTGTTACATTTCATTACCTGGAAAGATAAACATGCCACCATCTGGCCTTAAATGAGACTTTTATTGCAGAAGTAGCTTAATTGTCAGTGGAAGCTGAGATGTAACATCAACCCTGTGTGGCAAATGCCCCTTATGCAGTGGTCAAAATGTCATTTTTCCCACTGAACACCAATCAATCTTGCTCATTATCTGTTGTAGAGTTCCTGCAAACTAAGACTTGTGGTATTTCCCAAATGCTTCCAAAACGTGATGCTCACAAGTGTTCTGAGTAAACTCTTGCAAAGCTGCTAAGTGCTGCAAGGTCTGACAGAGAGCAAAAGGCACCCACATAGTGACTACAGAGTTTTTAAAGTCCATTGGTCTAGGCAAAATGTTGCTGCCGCTGCTACACAACTGCAGACCTGAAGTGCTTGATAATCAAAGTGATAAGTCATTCTCTCAGTAATCTCAAGAAAGTGGCTTCTAGTGTTCAGCAAATTCTTCTTAAATGCATTTTCTTTCACAGAAGTGGACAAACAGCAATGTAACATTGTTTTAACCTTGTAGGAAAATGTCAGGCTTCGTTACTAGTTTCATGAAGATTTACATCTCAGTTAATGACACCATCTGCTTAAGTATATTTTTGCCAAATCATCATAAAACAAAACACTAGTAAAAGGTGAGGTAAAGGGTGGCTTAAACTGTTTTCTTTCCAATCAACTCGTGTCTGTCTTTTATTATGTTCACTTTTTGTATAAATGGTCTGTCTTTTATTATGTTCACTTTTTGTATAAATGTTTTTTTCTAGATTTCTCCATTTGACGCAAATGTCAACCTTCTAAAAAAATACCAGAAAACTTGTCAGATGTCTTCACAGAGTAAAACCAAACTGCCTTCTCAGTATTTTTTGCTGTGTGCTAGAAATATTGCAGCCCATTTTAAAGCAGTGTTTTCAGCTCTTGATTTGGTCTTGGAAATTTAGCTAGACTATATGAAATTGTTGTGTTAGATGAGACTGAAAACAAATTTTGTAAGTCCAAAAACAAAATATCCATATCTGATATAAATTAAGTATTACGGAAGTTTCAAGGGTTTAGTGTTTAATGTCTTGTTTCCTTTCGTGTTCTGACTGGCTGTTTCTCAGATAATAAAGCCATGACTGATGCAAAGAAGGGGAAAATAAATATTTTTCACTGCTTTTTCTAGTCCAAGAGCAAGAGGGCATCAAACAAATCAGCAGATACAAAAGAAACTACAGAAAACTTGTCCATACACTGTGCATAGGTGACTTGTGGAACTCCTGTGTCACAAAACTTCTCCAGTGCTAAAGGATTCAAAAAGGGGTCGGACAGTTTCACCAAAGAGGATCCATGGCCTTTTATGTAAACAATGGAATATCCTGCTTCTGTCACCAGGAGCCCCTGGATTTCAGATAACTGGTTATTGGGAATGCACTCAGGGAGTATCACTACATACTTGCACAGATTTGTATATTTTTTCCTGGGGCATTTGCATTAACAGAGGGGACACTTAGCTGGGGCTTAGGTATAACCTGCAGTGGGCATCTTACATTCTTAGAAAATACATCTGTGTGCTTCTGCAAGTAACAGGTAATATAATTCTTTCTATATTAAAGGACAGAGGCCTGGTCTAATTTTGTAGAAGTTAACTAGAGTCAAGGTCTTGAAGTCATCATCTAGCTGATTAGACTGCAGCCTCAACTATTAACTTATTTACTTAGAGAAAACATTCCTCTACTAGCCTGTTGAAAGCCATTATGATTTCTAAGAAGTATTTTGCATTTATCCAGAAAAGGAGCAGTTTCCTGAAACACACCTAGATTATATGGCCAGGGAATAGAGATTAAATTTCAGAATTTAATCCATGAATTTAGGTGTTGCTGCGATTAGGTATATTGTCATATAATTCAAGTTAAATGTATGGCTAACCTGACCTCCTTTGTCCACTGCAACACTCAGGACTCATTTTCAGACTTGATTTGACAGCACAGGTTCTAGATAATGGGACTTCTCCTCTAGGCTGAAGATACAATGCTGTCAGTGACCTGTAAGGCAAAATAGCAGTTCTAGTCTAGCATCTTTCTTTTAATTGCTGTGAGATCATAGACAAGTTATTTGGAGTCCTTGTGTTCCCCCTTTCCTAGGGATTAATATTTATGGCGCTGTTGGTTATAATGTCAATTAGGGATGTTTGCTTAATTACTGAGAAGACACAACTCCAAAATGAGTTATTATCACTATTATACCATTGCTCTCTGGAGTTAAAGTAGCAGCACAGAAGCATATTCTAGAGGACAGAATTTCCTCCCATATCCAAGTCTTCTCAGAGGGAAGGTCACCTCAGAGCACATAAAAAATTGCAGACCAACACTTGTTTGCTGCCAGAAGAATCACAGGCAAGGCACAAAAGAGTAAAACGAAGCTTTTAGGAGCTCTTGAAAGAATAGCTATTGTTTGAATATTTACTATAGCAGAATTGTTCAGGTTTGCACTAGGCAAAAGCTGTCTTGCACAACCCTACTCCAGGGAGGAACAGGCAGTTATGAGTGATAAAGTGGTGACTGTGGTTTTCAGGCAAAGCCTAAACCAAGATTTTTACTACTTCTTTCAAAATTACCAAAAACCTAGCATGCTGGTGGATGGTGGTAAGGGAAAAGAGAGAAAGATAGTATGATACCTTCTTATCTTGCCCTTGTGCAAAATACTAGTCACAGGCCTGCTTCTTTTAGCAGTGATCTACCGAGGCTCTGGCTGTTTGGGCTACAGCACTACTACAGCCCTGGGAATGAGCACGGCCCATGCACAGAACATTAGTACACATACAAGAGTGAATCTGGTATGTCCCAAATATATTTAATTATTTCAGGACATGAAACAAAGTCAATGTGTGATAGATCTAATGTAACAGGAATTTACTATGCCGCCTGATGCTGACCAAGCTGTACAATTGCAGGAGTGGGCTGGAAATTAGGACCATGCATGGCAATCAGCTGAGGGGAATGTGCTGGAGTTTGTAGGTCACGAACCCTGGGAGGACAAGGAGTGTGAATAGACACAACAATTAACATGATGAGTCATGCTGAGAGAGCATAGGGGAGTGGGGGACGGATGGCGCCAAGGATGGCGCCAAGGAAAGGTAACACCTTGCTGTTAATTGCTGGTAGTTAACACCAGTCAGGGATTGCCTAGTACGCAGTGCTTAGCTTAAAAGAACCAATCTGTTTAAAACGTGCAGCTTCTGAAAGTATATATAAACTCGTGCTTCTGTATAATAAATTGACATTTGCTTGCATCAAGCTGCGTCCCGTCTCTCCATCGCAGCATACAATCAAAACTGTACTCAAAATTGACTGAACTTTAGACCAAAACTCTAACTTAATTAATATCTTCCTGTACATCTGAATATAGACTGGGTGAAAAGCCTTGGGATCAAAAGTTCCACAGTGACTAGGTTGAAATATTTCTACTATATATGTCAATGTCCTGAAAGAGCTGTTAGGTTATCACACAAAAAAAAGTTAAGTATTACAATCTAAGTGGTAGTGAGTGTCTTGAATTTGGATATTATTAACATAAACTCAAGGTGTGCGGTAGCTAATTGTCAAGAAAGTGTGAAATGTTTACACAGGCCTCAATTAAGACTGGAGACTGCGTCCAAAGTACTGGAAACTTTGGGAAGTATCCAATTCAATAAAGCTTTACATCACAAAACCTGAAGCTTGTTTAATGTTTCTTAGAAATAATATATTTATATGCAGTGAAAATTTTGTTTCTGTTGCTCTGTCTCCTTTTTTTTTTTTTTTTTTTTAGTGATATAAAACAGGTAGTTAGCTCTCTAAAAGGCAAAATTTGATTGAGTTTCTGAACCTTAATGAAGGACAACCTTAACTTGATGCTTTCTGCTTTCACTATGTATTTCAAAAGTATACAAGCCTTAAAATAATTTATATGAAAATAGAATATGTGTGACTCCTTTTTAAGAAAAAATGAAAAAAGAAACTTCCTTGCATTTAGTTGTTTTGTGTTTTTTTTTTGATGGGAGCTACCTTTCCTTGGAAAGGGACAGCTTCTACAAAGCATTTAGAAGTAGAACATAAAGAGACATTCATTGTTCAAAGCTGCAGAAGTCACTGGAAGATCAAAATTTAATTTATATGCTTGAATACACATAGGGAAATACCTACTATGTACAATTTTACACAATTTTCCTCTGTTCTGTTCTAATCTCTATGTCACTTCTAGAGCAGGTATATATGGATACAGTTTGTGAAAAGCATGCATACTGGAAATGGAAAATATTCTATGAGAAAATGGTCTTGTTCTCAATAGATAATCAGACACTTGGAATACAGGAGCTTAACAAGTGCTGATGAAAATTAGTCAGACTAGTACAATCAGTATACTTTTTAAAAAAAAAACACTTGTGGATACATGTCAGTGACCCACTCAATCAATTATAGAGATCTAAGGCCAGCAGCACACAAGAATTTCTTAAAAGCATGCTGTCACATACTTTCAGAATGCAAAGGCAATGCAATTCAAGCACTGTTACAAGTATTCCTTAAGATAAATGGTCATTACTTCTGAAGTCAACAGTTACTGTACTTCTTTAAAAATACACCAATGTCTAGAACATTTCCAGGAGAATACAACTATTATAATTCCTATTCAGTGATCAGGCAAATTTAACATCCATGATTTTTCATGATGTCAAATAAATTCTGAGCATCTACTGTCTGCTTCAGGTAGCCCTTGTAAATCCAGATAAAAAGAAAAAAAAAAATCTGATCTTTTATTATACATTTCTTAGTACTTGGATCTCAGATTTTGGATAGGAAACTAAAAAAAAAAAATAATGGAAAACTAATAAACAATAACTTCTAAGAAATATATCTGAATTCTGCAGCATAGCAAAATTATACTAGAAAGTATTTGTTTATAACATAAGAGATAATTTTATTATCGCTCTACATAATGCTGTAAGAAATTAAAGAAATTAAGCCCCACCAGTTCCCACAATACCTTGCAAGTACACAGTATCTTGCAAGAGCTAGATTTTTTTACTATTCATGTTTTCATTATTAGATGCTTAGAAGAGCTTAGAGGTATTGAGCACATAATAGGTTTCATGACTTGTGAGAGAGGGATGAGGAAAGAGAAAGGAATTGGACAATAGTCCAGAATAGGTAGGTTTCTCATCAAGTACTTTTATTTTTAAAAAATAATTTTCTTTATTCAAAGAATTTAGTGTTAGCCTGATACAGTAAACAATGCTAACAACAAGCGGCATTTATGCTATATGCTCTTCAGTTGTGTGTTTCTTATCATAATGACTGTTACACCATAGGCAAACAGGAGTGATAAAAAATAGGGAGAAGGAACGGGAAGGGATAGTACTTTTGGAAAAAGCAGGAGTGGAGAAAGAGAGCCAAAGCAAGAGAGAAGATCAAGGACACAAACATAAAAATTACAAAGGAGAAAAGAACATGTAAATTTTAAGTAAGGAATGAAGGTGGAGAGCTAGTACAAGTCCATATAGGAAGGTTAGTCCTCAAATGAAGACACCCAGAGAAAGACAACGAAGCTGGTGAAAGGTCTGGAGCACAAGTCTTATGAGAAGCAGCTGAGGGAACTGGGGTTGTTCAGCCTGGAGAAAGGGAGGCTCAGGGGGGACCTTATTGCTCTCTACAACTACCTGAAAGGAGGCTCTAGCCAGGTGGGGATTGGTTTCTTCTCTCAGGTAACAAGTGATAGCACAAGAGGAAAGGGCCTCAAGTTGCACCAGGGGAGGTTTAGACTGGATATTAGGAAAAATTTCTTCACTGAAATGGTGGTGAAGCATTGGATCAGGCTGCCCAGGGAGGTGGTGGATTCACCATCCCTGGAGATATTTAAAATACGCATAGATGCGGTGCTCAGGGAGGTGGTCTATTGGTGGACTTGGGAGTCCTGGGTTAGCAGTTGGATTTGATGATCTTAAATGTTTTTTCCATCCTAAATTATTCTATGTCAATAATGGATTTGCTTTATTCTTTCCAGTATTAATACTTGAGGTATGTCATTTATACCAGTAATGACCAGTACATATCTTGTGTTCTTTAAAGTATCATTATCTTCTCTTCTTAAAAACCTGGTGTGCAAGATGATGGCAAACATGCAAAACAAGGAACACAAGATATTTTTCATCCAAGGACTATAAACTACTGTGGGAGTCACTCCTTTATAATGCAAATAACTCTGTAAAGCACAGTATTGGTATCTTTATTTTCACTGGAAAAAAAAATCAAGCTAAAAAATAAGTTTAGAGTATAGTGGAAAATCATAAATCAAACCATAAAAATTAAGAAATTCAACCTGGACTAGAATAAGGAAAGGAAAAATGCAAATTCTATAGAAAATGTATTCAATTTCTTACTAACTTTAGAAGAGAAGCTGACTTTGCAAAAGCAAATGGACAAGTTTGATTAAATATGTTTAACTTTTAATGACATGTTAACTATATATGGAAGGAAAGATACATCTTGTGTTCATTTATTCTTTTAAAACACATGAACACTTCTCTGCATTCTTTCAAAGTTATTCCGAGAAAGAGTGTTAATTTGTTCAGTGGAAGCAGAAGGAGAGATGTACACCATTATTCTTAATTCATGAGTTGTGATTCCTTTGTAAATTCCAGCCTGGATTTTATTAACAGAATCAGAAGCATTGAAGCCAGACTGAGTCATCAGTTTTATGTGAAAAAATGTAAATGCTTGGAAGATGGCCAGAGGACAGCCAATGCAAAACTAGAATTTTCTTTTCATTTGTGAAACAAAGAATTTCCTTTCCAGGATTTTATTGAAGAAATAATGGTCATTTTTACCCATTTATGCTGGTTAGAAGAAAAGCTGCACATACCACAGCTGCAGTATGACGTTGCTTTCATGTCAGATCTTTTCAGAATACATTTCTTGATTTGTTTTTGCTTTCATCTCATGGAGAAAGTTGTGATATATTTTATTGGGACTCAAGTACTTCTCTTTTCCAGTATTATAGAAATATATAAAATGCATCCAAACAAACATTGGTATGGACACAAACTGGTGTCTTCTTATTTTTAGTAATACATTTACAGTACTATGATGGGTTTCTCAGTACTGTGCAAAGGCATACTTTACCAAGATAGCCAATCTGTTTGAAGAAGTTGAAGCAGTATAGCCATTTAAATGTAATACATCTCTTAATTTCTTAGCATATTGTATATAGACACCTCTGCCCAGTCTCCATTCCCTTTCTCCTCCCCTGCCCCATCCCCTTTCCCATGTGATTTTCCTTTTTCCTTTCCATTTTTTTTTTTTTTCTGAATCTCTTGTCGTTGTACTCCATTTTTAAAATGTTTTAGGAAGACATGACTGCTCATAACTCAGAACAGTCCACTCAGGATGTTGGAATCTGGTTCTGTTCTCTCCAAAACCCTTGGAGAATTATTTGACCACATGGCAGTAGACCATCACTGTATATTTCTTTTCTGGAAGATGTACACTATGCAAAGGTTCATTGGACTGAAAAATTTAAGAAAAAGTTATTGACCCGGTTTCACTATATACTCACCTGAGAGGAAGGAAAGCTGGTTTCAAATCTGTGCTCCAATTGCTTAGTATTTTTATTCCAGTTATGTATTAAACCATTCTCCCCAAGAAATTAACTTGAGAGTGTAATAGAGTTTAAGCATCACCTGGATTAGACTGTACGTGAAGGAAGAGTTGAAGACCTACATTTTGGATTCAGGCTTCCTAAAATTCCATTTAACTGTTATACCAGACACAGAAGGCCTTTTATGGATTACAGCTTTGAACTTTCATACCTCAAGTCACAAATCAGAGATACAAAGCTTTCAGTATCTCACAACATTGTTAAAAGGTTTACTTCACTGACACTGACTGGAAACTGCTTGAAAAAATCTTGCATGAAACATGTAGAACTGCAAATGTAGTTATCTTTGCAGGGGAACTGTGGACAGGAGTTCTCTGAAGGAGGCTTGCCAAGTTTGACCAAATAATATCCATTGCTTGCTAGGGATGTCTACTTAATAGCTAAATGAAAACAAGACCTACTTCCACCCATTTTTTTTCTTCTTAATGAACAACCTAAGTGGGCACTCTCTCATTTCACCAAGACAGCAGATAGTTCCTATTTTCTTTGACAAACTGAATTCCTTTTAAATTGTTCATTTCACTTTTCTCTCACCAAGACAATAACCTTTCTCTAGATGAAGGAATAGTGAACTTTAGTCATACCTTTGCACTTACATTTAGGAAAAAACGCCCAAAACAGCAGCTATGTACTTTGGAACATTAACACCCAAGTGAAAAGAAAACAGCCCCCTATCACACCTGATAGTGCATTTTATGTGTACATGGTATGAAATCTTATGCAATCCTTGTTGAAAAAAAAAAAATATTTAAATAACCAATGAAATTAGCAAAGTCATCTGAGGACATTTATAATTAACTCCTCTTAATCCATACCACAAATAAAGACACTTTTATCTTCCTTATCTTATGCCTCTTCCCATCTACCTTCCTTGGAGAATGACTTTTTAAAGTAATAAAAATATTAAAAAATTGAAAAGACAGTATCTATAGTGCACTGTGACTTATCCAGTGTAGTCATACCTTTAGCTCCCTTAATGTATGCTCTCTAATGTATCTTAGTGCCTTTGAGAGAATACCAAAAGAGGCTTCCAGCCTTTACTAGTCACAAATCTGTTCATTTACTTCTCTTTCAACGTGTTAACTTTATTTTTTTATATATTTTTACACTATATTATTGTGAATTATTAAGAATGGCCAAAATTCTGGACAGATATTTTATGACCAAGAATGATAAGACTTTCTTTAGATTAAAAAGCTTTAAAAAGTGTATGGTACAGATACAGTATAATGAGAAAATGTTAGATTCCAGGGCATGATAATTATGTTGACTATAAGTGATCACAGATTCTGAGGCAGTGACCAGACTGATGGCTGAAATTAATTAGCAAGGATTGAATACAAAAGCAAACAAACACTTACTTCCCCAAGAGCCTGAGAAAAGCACCTTTTCCATAATCTACTCCACCCTCCATTTTCTAAGAGGTACAGATTTTAACAAAATCAGGAGGGTTTTATTTTCAAAATTCAAAACACACAAGTCTTTTTTTTTTATGATACTTCCTTAAACATCAATGTTTTATTTATAAATTTAATTTATTAGATTAATAACTCACACATCACACAGAGTAATGACAGCAAATGAAAAATTACCTATTTGGGTTTGAGGGGTGGGGGGGCTATGTTCTGCAAGTGCTAACTGAAGCTAAAGGTTAAGCATGGCATGGGATATTTAAAATTGCTTTTATTGAATTAGGTTTTTAGTATGCCTTATAAAAAATCAATCCAACATTTCGAATATTTTCTGTTATTGTACAACTGCTGTCTTTTTGTCATCTGAGTGTAAATGTTAGTTTAGCAGTGCAAACTGCAGTCTGAGCACATGTGCTTATTTTTTAGATTTTTTTCTTTTCATTATTTGCTTTTGACTAGTTCAACAATTTTAATACTTTTTTTTTTTTAATTGCACTGTGCATATTTGAGGATAAATTTACTGTTTCTATGGTTATGTGCAATAAGGTGGTCTCTGACCAGACTGCTTTCAAAAAATGTACTTGTTCTTCAACTGTTGGAAGAAACAGAGTTTAGAAATGATCCAAGGCATAATATGAAGAAATGCACTGAAAGAATCTTTGTTATATCCCCCACAAAATTATGCATCTAAACTGACTTGCATTCCTGACTAATCAGTCATAATCCAAAGATGAATCTTGCTGTTTATCATAATATGGGGGTAGACAGAAGACGAGCTGGCTATCTTTAGGTGACTCTCAGCCTTTACATGCATAATTTAAACAAGAAACCCACATAATAACAAATAATATTTGAGATAAATCTGCAGTGGGACAATTAATCTTCTCAACAACTTTATGATTATGAAATCATGGAATTTCTGGTTTAAAATGTCACTACACAAGTAAGAAAAAAAGACTGAACAGAAAGAGCAGAGAAATTATATAGCTAGTGTATATGAGTGGTTTAAAAATGTTGGTATACTATTCTTTACCAAGTAAATGCAATGAAAAGTGAGCTTATGTATAACACACACATAGGCAATTTTATACATAGTCTTTTAAAGTGAAATAGGCGTGGTAAAACACTAGAATGTATTAATTTGTGAGCATTCAGTGAATACTTAAAATGGTCTGCTGAGATACAGGTTTTTTAAGTACCAAATCTTTTTTTTTTTTTTTTAAATAAAATTAAATCTGAAAAGGACTAACTGAAGAAATAATAAGCTATTAAGCATATCTGATGTATTTATTTGCCTCAACTTTGGTTATTTCAAGAACACTTAGTAGTTTTAAATATAATCTCTCATTTACAGTAGATCTTAAAAAATACTAATGAGCTTTTTATTTTCTAAGTATAATCAAAATAGGAAAATTACAGAAATGTACACATATTATCACAGAAATCAGAGAGAAGTACCAAATTATTTAAATTGGTTGTTTCTCAGTTGTACAGAAGCTGAAAGATTCTAACCTTAGTGAGAAGAAATAAATAAATTGTACTCTGAAATTTTCCAGGTTTGTAATTGAGTGGGCTGAGTAAGAACAGGCTAATATCAAAAGGATATATTTATTTTGGAATAAAGACAGCTTTTTATGCCCTGCCCTTACAAAGGACAGTACAAGAATAAAAGTTACAATTAAAATTAACCTTGACCATGAGCCAAATGTGACCTGCTGATACATGCATTAAAATCAACAACAGTTATCCACATGCACCTAAGAGAAGAATTTGTTACTAAATGTATTCAAGCCTGAATTCTCCTTACATGTGTTTAATAGGCTACACACATGACCTCAGAATCATATACTGTAAGCCAAGGAAATTTTAAGTTTATTGAGTATTTAAAGGCAGGATAGGTTGAAAAGATGAGCAGCATTAATCTCTTTTGTGAGAAAACATTAAAAAATGTAGAAATTGAGCCAGTTCTGCAGTTTTATCAGCCCCATATGGCCTAGGTTACTGCAGTCAGAAAACACAATTTTCCATGGAAAGCCCATTCCCCCACATTCAGACTGCGATCCTTTTCTGACAGTCATCTCCCAGCTGTAATGCTGTATTGTTTATTTCTTTTTTAGCACATGGTTTCATGGCTGTTGCTTATTTGAAGCTCTTTTCTTCAAACTGGAGATAAAAATGCCCTGTAATGTATGCTGCCAATTATAAGTAATAATGAGCATGACATTTTAATCACAACAGCTACATTAAACAAAGGGTGTTTCTTTAGAGATCCATATATGGTATATTAATAAGACATCTGAACAGGGGTAATCATAAGATACTGCAAACTCAGCTTTTCAAAGACAGAACTCACGTCACTCGTGAGCATTTTCTGTTCATTATTTGCACTCATTCCAAACTGCCACTGAAGCTGGAGGTAAGGAAAGGAGAAGACATGTGAGTGGGAAGTTTACCAAAGGATTTAACAATGACCTTGAAAACTGATCCTGTTTGTGCGTTTGAGATGTATGCATGTAAATTAACAACAGTCAAAAGGGGCTGCCAACGACCTGCCTACGCTGAAAATATGCACTTTATATAATGTTAGGTTCTAGCAAAGTTTGACCCCTAACTGCTGATGCTGAACATGATTTCTAGTGAGCTATGTTGTCTACCACCTGTCAATCAACAACATGTCTTCTAACTTGTAATCTCAGGACAAGAAATGAACTGAATGCAGATTGGTCTGTGAGACAAAGGTCACCACAATATCTGCAGAGCCACAGCATCCCACTCCTAATCTAATCATTGATCTGACAAATGTGGAATGAAAAGCACATTAGCCTCTGATATGAGGATAAAAAGGTGTCAACATACTGAATTTTGTAATGAAGAACAGCAAAACACTGTGGCTGCTTCTATGCTTATAAAGAAGCTTCCTATAGCGATGGTGATCATTGAAAGGGTATAAAAATGACATTTCCACATATTTTTGTGCTTAAAAAATATCAGAGCTAAAAATTAAAATTAACTCTAAACCACCTTCACCTCTCCTTTCTTCTTCCCAGGTTCAACTTCACTCCTGCACTTTCAGCTCCTTAACCTCCTCCCCTCCAGAGCAGTTCCAGGGAGAGGGAATGAGGGTTGTGGTCAGTCCATAACAGCTCCTCTCTGCTGCTCCTTCCTCCTCAGACTTTTCCCCTGCTCCAGGGTGAGTCTTTTCCATGGGATGCAGTCCTTCAGGGTAAACCAGTTCCAGCATGGATTCTGCATGGGCTGCAATTTCTTTCAGATAATATTCACCTGCTCCAGCATGGGATTCCCTGTTGGCTCCAGGAGGACAATCTGCTTCACCATGGTCTTCTCTAGGGGCTGCAGGGGAATCTCTGGTCTGGCACCTGGAGCACCCCTTACCCCTTCTTGTTCTCTGGCCTCAGTGTCTGCAGAGCGATTTTGTTGTGGTGGTGGTGTGGGGACTTTTTGTTTGTTTGTGTGTCATATCATTCCCCTCCCCCCACAAGTCCTCTCTCTTCACCCTCTGGTATTTTTTCCCTTTCTTAAATATGTTTTCCCAGAGATGTCCCACCGATGGATGAGAGGCTCCTCTTTGCCTTGCAGTGGCTCCTTTGGAACCACCTGGAACCGCTTGACTGTGGCTGGCAGAACAGCCTCCTCACACAGGCCACCCCTGTAGCTCCCCCACTGACAACACCCTACCACCTACACCTAATAAAACCCATTTTAACTATTACTAATGAGTCTTTTCTGTGTTAATTAGATATTGTGAACTATGACTAAAATGACCCTTTGATGTATTTTGATTTGGCTGTTAAATCACGAAACAAGCTAACAATATGCTATTGGCTGCAACTATAATGTGTGTTCCCTTATATACATGAGAAGGTTTTGAGTTTAGCACAAAAAAATAAATGTTTTTACATCTTGTTATGTTAAAAGAACTCTAATTATGAGGATCGTAACATGTTCTGGTGTTAGATGGAATCCACAAGTTAAATTAATCAACTGATTAGTTAGTTATGTTGATAACAGCTTAAAATGAGTATGATATCGAAGTATTAAGTATCAATGTTCTATGAAGGGCGTGATGCCTCGGTGTGAAACGTACTTATTGTATAGGCAAATAGTTCTAGTTATGTCTACAAGAATTTTTCAAGTTGGTCATCTTATTTAAGGAAGCACTTTATCTTTGATTAAATAAATCTAAGTCAATGAGGGTATGCTCTCAGGAAAAGCTGCTGGCACTTGCAAAACTATATAATATTCTTTATCAAGGAGTCTTGTTCTTACTCATGAACTGTCTAAAATAAAATGCCAGCTGAAAACCTGAAGAACTTCCCAACTCCCAAATCTCAGTTCTGACCTTTTCCCTGTGAACTTCAGTAGGGTGCTTTTATGTGTAAAACCTGTGCTTTATTTGTTGGAAATGTTTAATTGAGCAGATCCAGAAGGACCTCTAAGCTATTTATTATGGAAAGTTAGTGATCCTTTTTCAGAGAAGATGGTTAAAGCACTCCTTTTGGAGAACTAACCTGAGCCCACTGTTTATTTTCAATGCAAGATTGTAGAAGGAGGTTAACTGGTACAACCACCTGCCCTGTGCAGAAAAACCTCATGGCCACAGCACTTGTATGGGAAATGGAGCCTGGACCCACATCCTGGTTGATTGGAGTGACTTTGAATCCCTGTTCCCCACCTGAGAGGGCTGGAGGACTGTATGTAATGTTATCCTTTTGCCTGAAGCTGTGAAACCGTACCCAGGAGACACCTGGTCTCTGCATCTAGAACTCCTTAAGTATTTTCTCTTTTGTAGGACTATTTCGAGATTCAGTCCAGAGGACAGTTGCACAGCTTCAACAGGTGAGGCTTTATTTTCTCTCCTGCACTTAAGACTATGTTATCTTAATTAATCATTTGGGTACTCACTCAGAAGGCTGTGTGAGACCCCTCACACTGCAGAGGAAACTGATCTCTCAATTCCCTATCAAATATTTAACCATTATTTTATAAAAAATATGCTGGTACCTCATCCATTTGCTTTATTTTTTAAAAAGAAGCAAGTGCAAATGCACGAGTGAGGGGACCTGACCATTTTGAGAGGACCTACAAATCCCTCCAGGGTACCTCTGTTGCAGATTAGCAGTGAACAGGTTGATTCAGCCCTCCTTGGGAACTTAGAAACTGCTTCCAGGGATCAGCAAACACAGGATTTTTTCTGTGCCCTGTGGAAGACTGCATCTGAGGCACTGCAAGGACAGTGAGCCTTGTGGACTTCTGTGCCAGTCAGTCATCTACGGGTTGCTTTTAACTAAATGCTGGGGGGAGAATTAGTAGATATTGATCAATGGAGCTGCACACACTGTTCAGTTACTCGAAGTTTTCCATGAACGCTTAAGGAGATCAGTCAGTAGAGAAGGTATGCTATAGATTAGCCAAGTAGGATGAACTTTAATTGGGGAAATTTTGGAGAAAGTTAAACCTTGCCAAATAGCCTATAGCAAAGACCACACTCTCTTCTTCTGGTTCATTTGTAGACGAAAGATAACAGCCAGCTGTCAGTACACCAGTATCAATAATTTTGATAGTAGTTTTCTCATACTTAGTAAGGAATTTATCTTAACATAGCCCGAAGAAATTACCACTGAATACCATCACAGCTCTTCTGAAAACTATGTTGGCTGTTATTATGGGCTTTCCTTATGTCCAGAAGTTTAAACTGGCTGTCTATACTGAATATAATGAATGCATAGAGAAAAGGGATTACCAATGTATCCCTCCAAGTATATTCAAGAAGTTTCCTGAAAATATAATTATTTTATAAAATACTCTATTTAAGCAATGATATTAAACACTTAATTGGGATTATGCAGTAATTGCAGGCAATAACGGAAAAAATAGTTGTAATTATCTTCGTTACATGAGAAGGAGAAATAGACATTAAGTCAGTTCTGCTAGTTTGACAACATATGGGCTTTTGTTGTTAATTTCAATATCGAGATGTTAGAAGACACACAGGAATCAAGATCAAGTGTTCCAGTTTTCCAGTAATTCACCTGTGTGCTTATGGTTTAGCCTTTTTTGTTAATTTGCTTTCTTGTAGACATGAATATGAAGATTAATTCGTCAATCCATGTATTTTAATATTATGTCTCTTTAATTAAGGAATATGCATGTTAGTATTAACTGATTTTTAATAACGGTGTTCAGAAGGAGTTCTCTCTGATTCATGAAAAATTATATTTCTCAGTGCTAATTATCAGACTACTTGTGGTTTAGGGTAGTAGAAATGTTTGGCTACTGAATGGACATGCTGGGAGTTCCTGTGTCAGTATCTAGAACTATCTGCAAAAATGTTCAAAAAAATCCTAGAATTCTATGCATCTTTAATCCAAAGAATATTCATATCCCCAACTATTTTAAATGGAATGATGCTCAGAATGCAATGATACTGATGTAAAAGAGGAATTGTTTAACATTTCTGGTTTGTGTTTTTAAAGGTTTAGGATATAAACAAAATAATTTGACTAAAATGTTGTAACCAGTAAGTCAGGGCATCAAAGAAGTAAAATACTAATAAAATATTCTAATACCTACAGTGAAGTAAAGAAGCATATCCTGTAGGGGTTTTGAGCTCCATTCGTCATTAATTTATTGGCACAACTCTGTAATTATTCCATTATAGAGGCAACCTAACCAGCTATCTGTGAAATCCTGTATGTCTGCCAATTGGTGATTTTCTTTTGGAACTGTCAGCAGTTTTCACTGTATATAAGGCAACTTAGTGCTAGGGATGAAAGAATAAACAAAATCAATAGCTCAACATTTTTTGGTATTGAAATGCAGGTGGAGCAAATAATCTATTGAAGCCAAGAGCACAAGTTAATTGAATCACACAAAGACACTGTCATATGTTATTCTGGTTAGTAAAGTATAGTATACTACTCTCTGTTTTTAAACCAACACTCATATTGCTGTTCCTATGCATTTCCTTTTGTTGTAGATGGAAAAACTCAAATTATTAACATATTGTAGAAACAAGTCAATAAAATCCCATTTAACATTTTTGTTCACTATGAAGCCATAGTGTACAGATTTCCTTAGATGCTTTAATGATTTTTATTTCTAATGTACAGTGTTCACAAACACAACCAGAACATGTGGAACAGTTTGACTATTTGATCTATCAAGTCCCTCTCCAGCCTGCCCCTCTACTTTAATGAACCAGAGGTCTGTATTGATTTCCAGACCAACTCTACTTCCAGTGCTTACAGCAGTTGAGCTGTCTCTAGAAAGACTCATAAACCTCCTTATAATTGAATAATATATATTAAACTTTTTTTGAAAAGAATAGTTATAGTAAAATCTTCCTAACATAACAGAGCTCCTTTTTTAGAAGAAAAGGCTTAACAACTCATGCCTTGAAACACAGCCCAGGTCTTCAACTGAAGTCTTTTCATCCCTCAGTTTTTCAGCCAGCTTCCCATAACTTTGGTCTTCTGCTTAAAACTACTAGCAACAGGGGGTTTGGCATTTCAGACTTGGCTTTCACTCTTCTTAGCCTGCTTGTGCTTGTCTTCCTTGGTACACAAACTGATGACAGTCTTTCAGTAAGGCTGAGAAAGGAAAGAGGGACAAGCAACAGGACAATAATATATAGTTGTTTCTTACGTTATGTGAAGAAAGACTAAAACAATTGAGTTCCAATGTCTGAATGTCTGGCATCTTGGTTTGCTCCAAAATACAAAAAGAGAAGGAAACATGAAACCGTACTAGCTAAAAAGGCAGTTGGCTTGGAAAGACTCTTAGCCACTGTAGAGTCAGTCTAGACAGGTGCTCAGTCCCACACTAGCTCTGGCAAAGGGCAACAGGAGATGATGTAGCCAGAATGCAATCATCATCACTTGGCATGTGGCCCTGCGTAACTAGCTGACATGGTTTCAAGCAAACATTTACACTATGGCAAAATTTTTCAATCAAGCCAATTCATGTAATTTATTTGGGTTTTTAATGTAAAGATGAACTTTGAATTTTACAACAAAGTGAAAATGTATTTAAGTATGAAGTGTACTGTGAATATAATTATTTTTGGAATTTGTAATATATCACAGCACTTGAATCTACATATTCTTTCTCTAGAACAAAACAATGACTTTGGCTTTCCTGAGTCCACTATTCTATCACAGATATTTTATTTATATATGTAAATATACATATATATATATATATACACAGAGTAACCACAATTTTGTGGGTTGTCAAAACTGCTTTATCCATCACAAACTTTATTCACAGCTCTTATAGTCATTGAATTAGTTTTAATATGTATATATCACACAAAGATGTGCATGAGTCTATATTTATATATGTAAATAAGTATAGAAACAAAGACATATTTCACAGAGTTATCAAAGTCTTGCATTTGTATCTGAAAGGATTATTTGAGCTATATAATTTCAGTTTTCAGCAACAATGGCCAGCTAAATATGTCAGGCTCTTGAGTTGCAAACTGAACAAGCTCTTCCTGGCTGTACCTGTAAATCTAGTTCCCATATAATTTTCTCTTTCTCACATCATATGCTCATCCTGTATCAAGTTCCAGCTTTTCACTTTGCTTCTTTTTTAGTATTTTTTATATTCTATAATACTCTTTCTTGCAACTCAGAATCTTCCAGTAGGGCATACTGATTTTTTTTCAGCAAAGCAGGTGTAAATTATAAAACCAGCTTTGTGAAAAACAAAATATGTCTTTTAGAAACAGCAACAACAGTGAAAGTCAAAATGTACCTTTATCTAGTTAATCAAGCATTTGTTTGACTTTAATAATTAAAAATGGTATTAACATGTTTAGATTTATGCCTTTTTATTTGGACATAACGCACATTTAAAACAAAAAAATCCACTAAATATCTATTAAATTTTTTTGGATAATTTGGGACAAAGTTTTTGAAATATTGGAACTTCCTGCCTCAAGGAAAATCCCATTTTGGACAAGTGCTATTCATATTTCATTTTACCATCATTCCATTTTTTTCTCTCCTGCTATGTCTGTAAGACATATTTTTACCATACGTATTACACCCATATTGTCTACTCCAAATGTCCCTTCTACGGAAGTGCCCAGTGTGGCTCACCTTATTTATCCATAGCATCTGTTTCTACAAAACAATTCACCTACTAGTGTAACGTCCTGTAGGTAGGTTGAGAGAGGTTGTGAACTTTGCTATAGTTGGTAGACCAAATATATTGTCTTTGAAGCAAAGGTAGACATTGGATTGTCACAGGAGTTCTGGGTTTTTGTCAACACTTATCTGTCTTGTTTTGTGATCACAAATATGTTCTTTACGCAAGTGTAATGCAGACATGCCCATCTTGCCTGATGGGTGCAGTTCCAGTTGAATGGGGGAATGTGCAAGCTGCAACTTTCCCAAGCTTCTGTGTTCCTGTGCATCCCATGCAGTACCAATGCTCCCACTACTGCTTGAGTACTGGGGTCACACAACCACACAAAGGTGTGATGTTGTGTGATGTTATGTGATAGAATAGCAGCAAAAGCTTGCAGGGTCCTCAAGAAAGTTGATGTCATGGGGTGGGGTACCAGCAAATTCCATACTTTTGTCCTCAGGAAGTAAGACAGAATGGAATATTTCATTAAAAAATCAAGCACCTCTGACGTTACAGATGGAAGACATCAATGGGAAGCAAGCTGTCTCAGTTCTGTCCTGCTCTAAAAGTAATTTTCTACAACTCTAAGTCTAACTATCCTTGTTTTTAAAGTAGTAGTAACGATTATATCACATTATTATGTCTCTGACATACATATGGCACTTTAGAAATTCTATGTGCTTGTAGATCTAATTGAGAAAAACAGCATTATGCCCATGCTTCTAAGCCTGACAGGTTCAAAAGTTTGGCACCAAAAGCTCTTATTGAGTTTCAGTATGAACTGGGACAGAACATTTCCCACTTCAAAGCTCAAATTTCTTTCACTCTGAGTCAATTTTTTCATTATATAAGAATACAAAGTACTCTCCTCTAAAAAAAACCCACAAAACATAAAAGCTCAAAAAAAATCTATTCTAGGTCAGAATTGAATCCCAGATAAAGTTGTTTTGTTGTGGGTTTTTTTTAGTTGTTTTTTTTTCCCCCACAAAGTAACCTGTAAGCTTTAATGTTTACTTCCAACTAAAATGTTTTCAAATTGCCTTGAAACCCACCTATAGTTGCTTTGAAACTCAACTAGAATTTCCTCAACCCTCATTGTTCCATGTGAGGAAATACTCAGAACAGTCACGGGAGAAAAGGCATAAGTGAAATATGGAAACATTTTTTTATTACCTTAAACATTTTATACCAGATACAAAAGGTTTACAGAGCTTGAGAATCACCCGTGTTGACCAGAGAGTGAGCTCTGTAGGACACAGATGAAGATGCCTACCAAAACTACGTGGAGCTCCATCAGAAACAGAGGAGAAGCTTGTCTGGGACAGACAGATGTAGGCTTTCAACAGGTTTCTGCAGGAAGTTTACCCAAAGGCTGAATGAGGAGGGCATAGCCCATGCTGGTACACCAACAGATCTTGGCTTCCCATCCCTCAGGGAGCAGCTGGCCCTCACTGCTCCCTGACAGTAATGATGAACAGTGGCCAGATGTTTAAATTATTACTATCTTTTTAAATGGCACAAAGCACATTTCTTAGTTGGCCTTTAGCAGTGATCGGTCCTAGTTCTTCAGCTCAGGCCTTCACTGGATCTGAGGGGCAGGAGGTCAGGAGAAAACAGACTGTGGCAGGAGCCAGTCCTCACACTTCTAGCAGTGACGAGTACAAGGAAAAACTCAAGGAGAGTTTCAGCCTTTGTCTCCTTTACCTATTACTTCTAAGTAGGCTGGAGACAGTTTAAACTCATCAGCATACTTTTATCTGGAAAATTGTATAACATTTCCCAGAACTGGAGGAACTTACCTTAGTTACTAAGTCAAACCAGGTTCAGTAGGCAGCACCTAGCCTACACAAGACTCAAATAATACTTGAGGTTTCTTTACCTACAAAGCTCAGAAATTATCTTATATGTCACCTGGAGGAAAATCCGTAATACTGTAAAGTCTGCAGTAAGCTCTGCTAACGGATGTTGTATTTCTACTAAAGGTATACTCCTAACAAGACATTTATACAGTCTGATGAGGTAAACATTTTTTTTTTTTTTTCTCCTGACTTTAGTCTGATGTACATATTCCAGTCTGGAATTTTGCCTTTGGAGCAACTTTATAATTTCTGCAATCTTTTTCCCCCCATTGATGTGAAAAATGTTTGAAGTCTGATCAACTCCTTTCATAAGTAAAGGCTTCGTATCTCTGTGGAAACCCTCTTCAAAGCTTCACGTCGCAGTGGGAAGAAAAGCCCTTTATAAAAGCTCATGTTGTTTGAAGCAATTATCTTAATCTCTCTCCACTGAGTGGATATATTGTTTTGAAGATATCTACGTAAGTGAGCAAAGCCTTTCACTCTGCTCAGGCACATTGTATTTAAAGTACTTTCACCACTGTCAGTGTTAGTATATTAAGCAAATGTCTCTCCTAAGCTAAGAAACGTGCATATTGCATCCTTAAAATAATAAATTAATTTTACAATATTCAATTCATGCTTTAGAAAACAATTAGAAAATTTAGAAAATTAGAACTGGTTCAGACATTTTATTAAACACCAAAGCAACGCTGGATAGGAATAAAACATCCAATGGCAGGGGGAAAAAAAAAGTAAAAAAAAAAAAGTGAAGCCAGCTATTCTGTGTGTATATGCACTTATGTATTGAATGTATCTGTGCAAGTGGTATACGTGGTGACTGTAACTAGCCTACATTAAAATAATGTTATAAAATAAAGGTTTACTATCTCAAAGTTTTGATGTTTTAGAATTAGTTATTGAAACATGTTATGTTAGATGCAAATCAACTATCAGTTCAGCTAAACAGCTTTTGAAATATTTGGTGTAGATCTAAAAGGTTGCAAAGTACTCAATATATATAATATCATCTGCAGCTAAAGTAATGCTGGTTTCAGGGTTTCCTGTAAGCTGTAAATGTCAGGTTTCAGCTACCAATAATGAACATTTTCAACTTAAACGAGATTAAACTTGAAACAATCTATTTTAACAAGTCACATAGAATAGTATAAATATTTAAGAATGGAAATCATCTCAGAAAAGTGGTAAATTAATGTTCACTTCTGCCACAGCACTGTGTAGTGCTTACTATAAATTGTTTATTCATTCTCTCATTCTCAAAGAATGCTGGACAGCAACTTTCATGTTGAGGTGGCTGACAATTTTTACTTGGTTTTCAACTTTCAAATGAACTTTCAATAAGTTCTCATATTTCCAGAATCTTTAATTTGTATCTGCTTTACTTAATCTCAAAGACATTTATATGTCGTGCCACATTATGTTTTAAAAATTCTATCAGTGGTATCAGTGAAGAAATGTACACAGCAAAGGATGGGCAAGAAGAAAGTACTTCATAATCACAAATGTTACCCTAATCACTGGAATTTCCTTGGGTTTCTCTAACTGTTGCTAGTAAGATAATCAGTCATCTGCTGACCCAGTATTCTTTATCCACTCATTGCCCTTTGAATAGATATGCAAAACTAGTGAGAAGTGTTCATTGCTCATGCCAATTGACAGGTCACAGGAGAGAAATGAAGTGGGTATTTTGAGAGCTGAAGCAGCATTCACAACTTTTGTCTTGAATAAGACACAAATAGCTATCCACAAAACTCAGTATTATTTTTTTTTATGGTAATGGTTTAATTTATGCCACTTAATTTAAAAGACAATATTTTATTCATCCTACTTTTTTGGGGTTTTCACCTTCAGCCTAAATCCAAGCATGCTGACATGTTTATTTCTCCTCTCTCCTCACCCCAGAAAAGGATGGCTCTGGTCTAGCTTAGAATCATGACCTCTGTCTAAGGAAAAGCATTTGCTATTGTACTATAAACCTCAGTAACACAAGTGCTTTGAATTTTATTGATTTCTTGGAGAAACTTAATTCAAGCAGTACTGTGATGAGTTGATAAAGGAGTAATTTTCCCCACTCAAAACCTATTTGACATGGTAATATGCATTTGCATTTTTGCTTCTAAATGCTGGTATGTTGAATTAGAAATTAACAATGGAATTTAATTAGAACTGAAAAATACCTTTTGTGATGAAAACATGACCAAATCTTGGAGTTACTGGTATATCATGACATCAAAATCCACCTGAGTGCAGTTATTAAGAGTTTTAGTACAACAGGCTTTATATTTGTCCTTGACTGTGTGCAACTTCTGGTTTTGTTATCAAAACCAACATTTACTGAACATGGGAATGTAGGAATGCTGTCCTGCCATTAAAAGTAGAATATTATAGTCTTTTTTATAAAGTGAGCAAGCTCCACTAAAAAGTTGACAAATGGGATATGTGTGGGTGTGTGCGCGCACCGAATTTTTGTTGTTCCCCTACTCATGCAGAATGTTCATCAGCTCTTTATTGCACAGCACTTTGATGCTTTTCATATTCCTAAGCGCTGTTCTAGTGCACCTGCAGCTCTGCCATCCGCCTTCTGCTCGCAGCTCACTGCCCTCATCTTCTTGTAAAATATTCCAATCCTCTTCTGTGCTGATTTCATCTCTCTAACTTTGCGTCATCTGCAAGTTTCATTAGCGTGATCCTGCTGTTTGCACCAGTGCCATTAAAAGAAAGACTGCCCCTAAGACTAAACCTCAAGGAACTCCACGGAAAAACCTATCCAGCAAAAACATTGTCTTCTCAGCAAAGGTGTTTCCACTCACTAATAATTTTCATTTGGTAGAAATTGGACTACTATGGATTTTTAAATAAAGCAGTGAATCCTTTTATGCTGATGCAAATAGCGGTGAATCCTGAGTATTCAAATTATTAGAGCATTCAGGTCTTTGAAGATGTCCTGAAATATTTTGTGCCACCAGAAATGATACTTGCCAAAACTGAGGACCTTTCTTTGATGAAAAATTCCAGGGCCTTTCTGTTGTACATCATTTTATCTAGTCATACTATTTAGCCTAAATGGCTTGCTCTTTATGTATCCTTTGTAGAATACACTGATACTGACTTTGGGGCAATTGAAATATTGCATACAAGCACATACATGCTTATCAATTGCACGCAAAATAAAGTGATTATCAACTCATATAAAGTTATATTAGCTGTGAGTTAATAATAGACACTATCTTCACCAACATTGATAATGTAATCCATGTTTCCCTGCCAACTACCATATTGACAAAACACTTACAAGGATCATAAAAGATTTTCAAAGTACAAGCTTTCCTCAGAAAGCATATTAAATAGGCATAGGATGGAAATCCATATTCTACTTGCACCACTGAGCACTGAAATACAGGCATTCTTTTTTTCTCCTGAGGTAACTTCTAACCATAAGGCAGTCATTCAGAGAAATTGCATCCCTAGCTCCTTAAGGCTAAGCATCTTTCTACTGTAGGAAATGCTATCTAATTACACTAGTAAATAAGCAGCCTTCTCAAATTGAATTCCCTGTGACAGTAACATGTGATGACATTTAGTGATGTTTATTTCTTTGGAGTTTCCTCGTATTGCAAGAACAGCCTAACCTGTACAGGCAAAATGCATTGCTATACTCCCTTCTGCTTTCAGGCTGCCTAAAAAGAAAGCTATTTAGGTCTTACGCGAACTATTTGGGTACAGTAGAGGTGTTTATGGGATTTAGGTAAAAATCTGTATATGGTGGTATATGAGAGTTAACATACCACTTAAAAAAAGACACCAAAAAAAAGACAAAAAAAAAACCCCTTAGCCTCTTTATTTGCAAGCCCTTGCAAGTAGTGGCCTAATACCAGAGATAATCTCCCAAATCTAAAAATCAAACATGATTAATTAGAACAGGCCAGAACAGCAGGGGAAAAATCTCTAGAAACATCTACTTTTACAGTGATTACCACTTAAAACAACCAGAGATACAAATGCTTAATATGGGGTAATATCACAGGCAACTACCTTTTATTCTGCATTTTAAATAAAACAGTGGTTTTAAGGAACTATGCACTAATGTTGATTTTAGTGAATAATGCCTTGCTATAGATGTGCAATTACAGAAGAAATTTCTGAGGGAGGACAATTATTCCAGTCAGAGAGCTTCAGAGATTTCATGGTTATTGCACTGAACTTTAGATAGCGTTACTTCTGTAGATGTAGGCTATATCCATACTTCAGCTGACATTGCAGCATACCGGTACCTTAGACAGTTTAAATGATCTAGTACAGGTACCACAAGCAGCCAACGAACAGCTGCTCAGAGCTCTTGCAGCTGCATGAATGTGCACTAATTTACCTTGCTGAGAAGACTTGATAGTTCCCTCAAGCTGAGCTCCACGCTAGCATGGTTAGCCTGCCTACTTTGAAAGTTACGTTGAGTAACTTCACAGTGCAAGGATACACAGTCTAAAAGAAATCACCAAGGCTTGAAAGCTGTGAATATGGTCAATGATCTCACTAGGAGGCATTTTTGCTACCAGTTATAGCTCATCCATCACTCTTGGTGGCATCCAGAGCATTTAATAATAAACATGCAATACATACTTTCCCTCTGCATCAGGATCTCATGTAATAATGCATGTGTTCTGCATTATTTCTGTCTTAAAAATACAGCAGTCTGTTGTAGCCTGGGTCTAGATTCCATCTTTTTAACTCAATATGAATGGCAGGAATAGGGCTGCAGTAGAGGTTCTTTCAGGACTCAGCAGAAGTACCATGGTTAATTTCTCTGTTTCCTTCTTCCGTTTTGTTTGTAGCAGTATCTTTTACTTCCTTGATTTTTGCCACAGGAACTGTTTCTCTGATTCTCAGTTCCTTTTCAACACTGCTTTCAGGAAGTGCTTGCTCTGTCCAATAATATTTGTGTGACAGATGGTGCAAATGACCACGACATCGATACTAGAATAGTATGAAATGATAGTGCTTACTGCTTGATGTTTCACCAGCTGACAACAGTGATGACCAGCAAGGGTAAATCTGGAGAAAAAAAAAACAACATAAAAATCTGTGTCCAGATTTCTCTGATTTTTGGAACAAAATTTCAAGTGTAGCTCCTTTTCACCTTTTCTAAATATTTTATTCCAAAAGATTTCTTCTTGTCAATGCCCTTGATCTCTAAGCACATTTGCAAAGCAAATCTCTTTCCTTTGGAGGCAGAGCTCCCCATCTTAGTCATTCTTTCTCCTTAACCAATCTGTTATTGAAATGCTTCTATTCTTTGTGGTACAGGCAAGTTTTCAGTGAATGTGTGCGGAATATATCATTCCATCTGGATGTCTCCAGGTCTCTCAGTAGGTGTTGGGGTTGCTAGGTGTTTTGGTCCACCAAGCATGTCAAGAATTCACTTGTCTGGAACGATGAAGTCTAAATGAAAGAAAATATAATCTTTATAATCTCTGATCTTCCTCTTAGTATGCATATCCTGACTCTCCCTGTTTTGCATCTCTGAACTAGAATCCAACATGAAAAATATGCAGACTTCCAGCTTCAAGATGACTGGATTTTTCTTGTCAGGCTAAACAATCATTTTCTGATTTCTGTTTGTACTGCATGTCTCTACTTATTATATCTTCATCAAATTCCCTTCTCACACAGCCCACAACCCTGCTGGTTTGCTGCTCCAAGCTCAACAATTCTGCTGTTTAATGCTCCATCAGGCTTCAGAGTGATGGTCTCTCCTGTCATTTTCTTCCCCAGTTCCCAAGAGATTCCTTTTCCCCAACTATTTGTGAAAAGACTGATGCTAAGTCTTCTCCTGCCTCCTGAGTTTTTTTACAAAGATGTATTACCTTTTTATTTATTTCTTTAAGACACTGTTCTCTCTAAGGCATATTAAAGCCTACAACACATGAAGTACCATGCATGTGATAGAACTGGAGAGTTCCTTTTCACTCCAAAAGAAAGATAATATCATGCAAGAGCATTCCCAATTACTGTCCAGTCTGTTGATGAGTATAGATTTGATCAGCAGTGTTAAAGAAGTACCATGCATGTGATAGAACTGGAGAGTTCCTTTTCACTCCAAAAGAAAGACAATATCATGCAAGAGCATTCCCAATTACTGTCCAGTCTGTTGATGAGTATAGATTTGATCAGCAGTGTTAAAGAAGGCAGAAACTTCTTGTGCAAAACAAACCTTGGTTAATAAAGCAACATTCAGCTTCTGTTAAGCCTGAAACTCAGGTGAAAATTCTGTATTAGAGAGGTCTGAGAATGCTCTGCAATGATTTATGGTGGCTGCCTATTCTCAAACATAGCTATGAGTAAAACCATCTAAAAACCTTCAAAAAAAAGACAAGAAACTTAGCAACACTGAAAGGTATCATATTTTCAGAATCATTCAGTAAAAGACATATTGTCCTTCCCATCCATACAACTGAAATTCTTTCTCAGCTGTCATTTTATATTCCATTTAATCCAAAAAGCTTTTCTCTGAGCAAGATTGGGGTTGTTCTACCGCTAATCATTCAGGATTTTGTCTGCCAGATTAGATCCATGATTTGTCTCTTTGACCAAATGATTCATATCTCTGAATGCTTTTATCACTTTTTTTACTTTTACTGTAATATCAAACTTCTACAACTTGTCTTCAACTCCGCTTCCCTTTTAAACTTTTCCCAAAGTAAAATAGAAATAATAGTTTCACTTCTGACTACTCCATGGTGACAGCTGTCATTGCCCTTTTTTGTGTGTTTGTTTTTGATCACTGTTCCCTTCCTTACATTGACACTCAGCATTTGGAAAATCAGCACCACAGTATCTTTCTGCAAACCTCCCATTTCATGAAGCCTACCTAAGGAACAATAACAAAGCTTAAAATGTGCAGCAATGACTACCTGTCATACCCACTACCTTGTAATTTACTTCACTCTTTCTTTATGACCACCAATCATTCTGCACATGTTGATCTCTTGTGATAAAGTTCAAGCACAAACTCTTAGGCACTTTTTTCTTGTCCTGCATTTGTACAGTAGCTACAACAGTGGGAGCATCATCCAAGAACAACATATTTAAATATTACAGAAATACAAACAACAGTTAATGGAGACATCAGTTATTTCTAAAGGAAATATTTCACCTTTTTTTGCATATTGTATATTAACACAAAACTGTCCTGGTTGAAACAAATTGAAACATAACTGTTACTGTGATTTGGCCGAGTTACAGAAGGTAAACACCATTGTATTAGATATTCAGCTTTAAATCATGAAACCACAATAACTACATGGTAAAAGGCATATGAAAAGTGTTTGTTTAAAGTACAAACATAAGGGAAAACGCATATTATCTAATTCTAATACTTCAGAACAACTTAAGGTCACCTTCAGAAAGATCCATTGACGGTGTACTAAGTTTTAAATCTGCATGTTGAGGTAAACTAGATAAAATGTGTTAGTGTAGGAAAAGATTATTTCCTCAAACTCTTAGTAGCTTTTTTGGTCTTTCATATCTTATTGCTCCTTCAGCAGGCAAGACACAAAAATGAGTTTGGTCATCAGGAAAGGTTATCAAATAGGAAACAAGAACCTCCATGACACAGGAAAGAGAGAAAGATATTCTTGTTCTATTTCAGGAATAATGATGCTGATGTTCACACATTTGCTTTTCTATTTTGTCTCTCCTTAACCTTCGCTCTCCCAAGAGTAAAGACACTTGCCACTGACAAATAATTCACATTGTGTCAAATGACACCAATCAAGTAATTTATTAGCATAAATTTTCAACTGTTCTTCAGAACAGCACTAAATAGGCAATTAATTCTCAAGTCGTGCTGTGGGTATTAATATAAGTTGAAATGGAGGAGGACAGTGTAGCAGGAACAATTTGGTCAATTTGGTAAACAACACATACAACCCCAAGTAACTTGATATTTATCTAACATTCAGCTTGATCTGTGCAGTCCACAGGAAAAAAAAGTTTGCATGAGGATCAGCAAGGAAATACTGCTCCAGGGGAAAGTGATATTATAAAGATGTGTTATTTGAATAATGAAGAGAAGTTTAGTTTCTTAGTGCTGCTTCAGTTGGTTTCAGATAGATATTTTGCTAGCCCTTGTTCTCGAGAGAGATTTCAGCTTACCACGTGCCTGCTACAAATACAACACAGCAGAGAGGAAACCATCTAGGAGCTTCCTGCAGTGTGTGGAAGATGACTTCCTGATGCAGCTGGTCAGTGAGCCAGCCAGGGGACGTGCCCCACTGGACCTGCTGTTTACGGGAAGGACTAGTGGGTGATGTGGTGCTTAGTGGCATGGTTTAGTGATTGACTTGTCAGTCCTAGGTTAACAGTTGGACTCGATGATGTTAAAGGTCTTTTCCCATCTAAATGTTTTTATGATTCTATGGTTAAGTGGCCATATTTTCAGAATACTTCATCATCATTCCATATAATGGTGTGGTAGCAAGCTACCACAAATGACACACAAAAAAGAATCTGCACATGAAATGCCTAACACATACTTTTGGCCTAAAAAAATGTAACACATAATTTTGATCCACTTCATTTTCAGAATTATTGAAAAAGCTGAGTAACAATAGTATTGAAAAAACATACTGCTGCTTCAGCCTTGGTTTATGCTACTAATTACTATTATCTCAGCTATTCCAGGAACAAGTTTGTCAATCTCATATTTGAAACTGCATTAAAAATATCATCAAATATGAAGTATGAAAAACTTTATCACTTTCATAGTTTCCTTTTCTCATATAAACAAATTGTAAGATTTGGCTTAGATTTGACATTTGTCACAACTTTTGGAGAGACAACACTATCATATGAAAAAGGCAACCTGAATGAATGCATTTGTAACAGAAATTCAGCATGTTTTACCATGCACTGCTAGTAGTACTTTGATTCAGCACTATCCATAATTTTTTATTTCTTAGGTGCAGAGCATACTTTCCCACAAAATGCCATTCTCTGTAGATGTCTACGAGCAAAGAACAACATGCAATCAGACAAGTTTGTCACAGTTCCTATTGGCTCACCTTGTCCCTGACTCATCTGGTTAAACTGAGTTTATGTGATTTAATGGTAATGAGATAGTCAGTGAGTATAGCAAATGAATGGATGTCCTGCTAACACATAAAGCTGTAGTCTTGTCACCTGCCCCTGCTTGGCAGAAATCAGGTTGAGAAAAACACTTCCAAGTGCTGAACAAGTTTGATTCTACTTCATAATGTTCCAGCTATGCAAAAATAACTGATTTGGAATAAAATTATGAAGATAGAACAGTAATCTTTACTTAACAGTATGTTGATCATACCATGTATTATTTAAATTATTAAAATATTATAATAACTGAACAGTAAGAAAGATCTAGCATTAGCCTGCGTGTATGTTGTATTTTTATTAGTATTACTTCTGTTTTACTTTTAAAGAAATCCTCCCATATTACTCTGCTTTTGAGAAAAAATACTGAAAGCAAAGTGTGGGGATTTTTTTCTTTTGATGAGGACGTGAATTGCCTAGCTGTCTGTAAGAACTCCTGGTCTGCAAGCACACAGTGAGTTGTTACTGAGAATGTCACTGCAAATTAGGGGCTTGTCTACTGAATTATTTGCTCAGTTAGTTCTTCAGGTTAAGTGCAATCATTGTGGTGAAAAAAAATCTGGAGTTACTAGGCCTCTGCCAAGCTATGCGTTTAGTAACATTCAACTGTCTGAATTATATCTGAAGCTCTGGTATCTCTATGCTGAAGAATATACTTTCTGCCATAAATTGAGAATAACAGTAGTTAGGAACTTGTGCTGTTCCCTTGTATAATATCTTCATCCTGGCTAACTGTTTCTCTTTTTTCTCCTCCTCCCAGGCTAGGAGGAAAATAGCTGCTGAGAAAAGGTTGCATTCATTCTGTTTCCATCAGGCTGAACAAGATACTTCTTACTTCCCTCTTCACGTTATATCCTCCCACTAACTGCTGTTCTGCTCATGTCTGTGATTCTGCTGCTGCTGTTACTCCCTAGAATAAATCTGAAAAAAACCAGGTAGCAACAGACCAGATCTGTAGAGTTGCTGTGCATCTCCTCACTTCTGGCATCCTACTTTAAAACCAAGTATAATTTAATTGTTGTTAATTGAAATTACTTTGAGTATATTTCACACCAACATTTGCCTACTGCTGTGTTGATTGAACAGCTGAGCTATAATTTTCATTGTTGGAGCTGGCTTTGGAAGGACAGCTGCATCTGTGTATGGTGGCTACTGAGTCTATGTTTTTATAGATGTTTAATATTCAGAAACGTTTTGAGGGTGCTATAATATAGGGTGCTATAAAAACACTTTAGATACACATCTAATGTGATTACCTGGAGATGTGCCACAAAGCTGCAGTCAGCTCCCTGCACCATGCAGCATTTTCTTCCTTTCTACCCAGACACAAATATATGGGTATTTTCAAGATACAAGAGGTACAAGATACAAGAGTCCAGCGAATATTTGGGCATAGTCACAGCTGGTGGGATTTAGCTGATCATTCAGGAACCATTTTCCCTGGAGTCCCTAAAGCAAGAAAGACACAGGCCCTTGAAGACTGACCCAGCATTAACCTGCAGGATGTCCACTGATGCACCTGTCTCATTCTTCTAAAAGCAGGCAAAAGAGATGTTACCAGAAAATCTGTGGTAGCAGGTGAAGTTTGATGGAGAATAATTTGTGGGACACTTCCCTCACACAGAGGCATGAGCTGAGCAGAAGGTTGGATGAGGGCAAGAACCTAAAATTATGATACTTTTCTTCTGATAAGCTAAAAAATGTGTACATTTCAATGAAACTGTAAGGGAAGCCAAAAATGAGGCAGAGTCACAAAAAGGAATATTAGGTTGTGTCTTATTCTTGGAAAAGTTCAGAAAGATTTCGTCTATATAAGACTTTTGCAGACTCATGAAGGTGCATGTTATACATCTACTGGCGGGGGTGGGAGTGGGGGGTGGGGGCAGGAGGGGAGGGGAACTATTGGGCTCCAGAGTAATTTCTTTCAAATTGCAAGCATTCAGAAACAAAAGAATTAATTTCTGTGTATAGAAATGTCCACTAAAATACTAATGGAAATTTCTGTGCTGAGTATCCATAACACTAATTGTATTTGATTCATAGGCCACAAGGGCTCAGAAGTTAAGAAAGATAGCTCCCTTCTGCTTTTTTCAATACCTTGTCTAAATGTTTTGGTAGGCTTTTTTATAGATTTTTAGGGGAGAGTGAGAGGAATATTTAGATTTTTTTGAGGGACATAAATAGACATAAAGTACTGCAAAGCTTACCACAACAAACTACATATCACTTTTGTAGACAAGTAGGACCCCACTCTTATGCAAAAGGATTTTAAAGTCATCCTTGGGAGGCAAATATCAGTTGTCAGCATTTATGTTGACTTATTAAGCAATTTAGTCACAATGATTCATTATTTAAATAACCCTAAACTAATTCCTCTCCATAACATTTTCTGGTGATCAGGAGACATCTGCTAGAGGTAGTACATGACATCTTCACATGCAAGCAAGTAATTTTTAAAACCTGCAGTCCAGGGAATGCCACAGATGTTAACACTGTTCCTCAATTAAAAAATAGAAGAACCATCACCGGGCTCACATTTTAGAAAGTTATGATCTTTTACATATATTCCTGGAGAAAGGTTGTGACTTATGCAGTCGGGAATGGCTTGGGCAGGTGAAAATTGTGTTTTTCACTGCTGACTTGAGAATGCATAAATCATTATACTTCTTTCTGGGTACACCTAGACAGCTCAACAGACCAGCATATGGAGCTCTGTGATCTGACTCTGCATCAGCACTTGAGGAGCAACTCTTCAGCTTAGCCCACTCCAAGAAAATTATGAAGGGATCTTTCCCCATTGCCAGGACTGCAGTTTTGCCTAGCCCTCACATACATAATGAATTGGCAGAATAGTACTTGATCAATCACAGACCTCCACTGTAGCTAATATCGCTTTTAATGGAGTGGAATAAAAATATCTAGCAAACAATATTTGGCAGTCTTTTAAAATAAGTGGTAAAATTTTCTTCCACAGCATCCAATGCAATAACATTATTCAAAATAAGAAGTCCTTATTCAGCTTTTTTGATAAAAGATACCTTATTGAGGCACTTAACCATCATAAATCTACAAAGGAGATTTTCTATTCTAGAAATAATGAAAAGCCTTCAATTCTAGAATGTACAGGAGTAATTAGGCTGACACATCCAAAGTGGATTTTTTGAGAATCTGGGATGGGTAATGAAAACAGTGCAGAAATTTACTTTTTGGTTCTTATTGTTCTGCTCTGTGGAAGGATTTATCCATTTTTCACTATACATAAAGAAATCCCATTAATGTTACAGAAAATCCCTAATGTGCCTAGTCATGCTCATTCAGTCAAGATGACAGAATATAATCACACTTGTAGAATCAACCCACCATATTCTTCCCCTAATTCCCAGTATTATATCTCATGACAAAGATAGAAACAGTAAACTTTTAAAAGCAAATCAAACATCCAGGGATCCATCCACATGCAAACACATGCACATCTAGTTCACTTTTTTTTTTTTCCCCATCATGTATGTATTTCAGCTCCAAAAACTTAGACTTTGACCTTCCGTCAAGAACACTAAGCCTTAAGTTAATAATCCAAATCAACTTGCAAGTTCTAAGAAATAAAAACTAATCCTAGCTAAGCGATCACCTCTCTTCCCAAAGATTGCCAGAACCTACAGAGGCCATTTCATACCATGCTGCTTAAGTTTCTCACACGACCAAGGTATGTTGGAGTGGGAGTAAGAGAAGACGCAACAGGACAAGACACATCCTCCACTTTCCCTTCTCAGGTGTTGTCTTATGGTAAAGCTTTGTGCCTGTGTGTGTACACATCTTTCATTCTCTGCTTTCTCCCATGGGCCACCATCCACCATCCATCATTGGGCTGTGTTTAGCATGCTGCTAGTACAGTCTGTACCTCTCCAGGGGTCCGTTCTGCTTTGGTTATGCAAACCCCAACATCATTGCTTATTTCCTACAGACCAATGTGTTCCCCTGTGCAATTTAGCTTCATTAGAGTTACTGTACTGCATGCAGAAAAAGATCATTTCTCTTTTAAAGTGTCTCTGCTTAAAACATTACAAATTCAAATTAGAAGTTCATGGCTGAACAAGAGATAACCCTGGCCTTCCTCAGTGTAAGGTCAGCAAAAATTTTCCTCTACTGGTAAAAAAAATACTTAGTGAATAACAATTTTGGAAACAATAGGATTTTAAAACGGCAATGCAAATGGTTTCAGCATGTGGAGCAACATTAGCTTTAAATCCAAACACCAAACTGAAAAGTACTAAGTGTGCCAACATTAAAAGCAGTGGCTCACCAGGAAACAAGATGAAAATGGTGTGAAAACTCTGGGACGCATTTTGCAAAACACATCTTGAATAATAATAATAGTAGTAATAATGATATACATAATGCAAATATGAATAGTTCTGTTAAGTATGCACAAATCTATATATTCACTTTTATATAACTTATCTGTATTATATATATGTAAAACTAATGACCCTTTGTATAAGGTTTCTACACATATATTTATATATGTACATTTATATATGCAGGCATGAGCGTATGTGTGCATGAAAGCTTAACTACATATACATATGCACACACAAGAGTTATTTATTCAAAACTATATGCATTTTAGAGTTTTCTTTTTTAAAAAAAGTAAATGAAAGGGCAATGATAGATGTTGCAAACAGGATCAGCTGGTTACAGCGAAGTGAGGACAGACTGACCTTTTAGAGGAGCATGTGGTAATCTCTGCTCTGTATTTTTTAGACCTCACTCTTCTCACTCTCTCAGGTTTGCTAGATTAGTAAGTCACATTGTGACTGATACACCTAACAAGAGAGGTCATTTAGTGAAGTCTTGGTCAGCATATCCTGCTTGAACAGTATGCGAAATCTTCAAACCCGCTTTCTTTCCTGCAGGGAAAGCAAAATCCTCATCGTCTCTGCTGTGCCAAATGCTTTCTTCTACAAGTGGCACTTCCAATAAAAAGAGTATCAAAAATCTTCACACAAACAAAGAGCCATCCAAGCTGTACCTCACTGCACCACAGTGAAACTGCAGGCATCCTTCTGCAAGGATCAGTAGTGCAGCTACCTTAATGCTAAGGGCCAAGGCATTGCGCTGCCTTCCATGAAGTACATCCTGCTAGGACGCATAGGGAAAGGTGAAGGGCAAGGGACGTCTGGGGTCGCTGAAGCTGTGATTGTTTTGCCCAGGGGTTGGAACAGCATCAGAAACATCACCAAGCTCCTCTGGGTGAGTGGACAGAAACCTGGAGCTGAGCCCTGTATCCAGATCTAACACTGGAACTGTGCCAATGAAAAATGTTTTATCTTCTAAACTGTTCTGGAAAATTAATGTTAAATATATAATTCCACATTCATTCAATTCTAGGTAACACAGAAAATAAATCCAGGTCATTTTTTTCAGTCCCCGTGTCCCATTTTTTCTAGGTTTTTTTCTGCTGATTTTAATGCAATTGCCTACTGCTGTCTTTAAAAGCTAACACTTAAGAGAAAAAACTTCTAGCTGGATCTCAGTCAGGCCAATAGAATTAATCCTTTTCTGACAAAAGAAAGTGTGATCCTAGTGCATGCAGTGAACTGCAGGGGAAAATATTTGTAGTTAGATGTTTAAGTGCTTAATTTGCTGCTGCTGACACATCAGCAGACGGATACAGTATCTAATACCTAGCAATTAAATTATGGTGAAAACAAATGGAGGTTTGAAACTGAGTCCATCAAGACCAAGAACACTTGAAATGTTGAAGCTTAAAGTACTGGAAGATTGCTTTTAGGGTTTTCTAATATCAATATTAAAAAAAATGTACTTCAATATACAGTAGGGAGTGAGTAATCAGTAAGCTAAGCAGTCTATGGATTTAGTACTCATTCTACAGAAAATTGCAGCATGTACACTGCTAGCCAGAATACAACAATAATAATTCAGTGTCAGTTGCAGTGTTTTTATTATAACACAGCACTACTCTAAAGCTCGCTTTTTGATTACAACATTTCATGTAAATCATTAATTCTTATACTTAAAAATGTGTATCCTTGAGCTACAGAAGATATGGTACATCTTCATTCTTTACAATCTGCAAAAAAATATCATCCTGATACCAATCATTTTGAAGCAGATATAAAGAATGACAGCACCAGTTGGTTTTAGTAGCATGTAGCGCATTCTTCTATAAAGCTATTTAATACAAGTCTACCTCCTATAAAGCTATTTAATACAAGCCTGCCTCATGCTGGTTTCCATTTCCACTGATGTTCTTTACAGCTCATCTGGTTTTAAAAGAACAGGAGCCAAATCTATTTTCAGAATATCCAGGGTAAATTGGAGGGATCAAATTACTGTGGCCTGACAGACAGTGCTGAGCTCTAATATGTTGCTCGGTTTTATTTTGTAGGTGGTGGTGAACCCTCAACACCCCGCAATGCCTGTGCTCCAGGGTGGCTTAACAAGGCACAAGCTGCTGTTCCTGCCGTTTGTGATATGCACCAAAAATCCTCAATAATAGCCATAAACAGAAAACCATTGATTCGTAATCAATGTACAGTTCTGTTTTGCAAGTCAGTAGCTTTAGTTTGAGTGTTTTCTTATATTTTCAACACAATCAGAGACAGAATTGAACAGCAAAACAAACACACAATAGTTTTTTGAGAAATTGGAGAGGGCTCTTCCATCCTGAATGACTCCTCAACTTTTTCTGTTTTATATAACAATTCTTCAATACAAATGATGTTTTCTTTTTTTATATTAGCCTCAGATTCATCACTTTTAGTGAAGTTGTATTTGCCTGCAACAGATATGGTTTTCGTTTTCTTTTCTACAGTGGTCTTATTTCATGTTTCAGAAAAATCTCCTTGAATATCTCTCTTCTTCCTAGTACAAAAGGCAACATTGTTATATGGATTCAGTAACAAACAGTCAGAATAGGGTTAATATTCAGCATCAGAATTAAAAAGCAGTCTCTTCCTCTCTCTGTGGCCAACACTGAAGTCAAGAATTTAAAATGTTCTAGGGGTAGCAGGGTTAATGAGTCTCATTTACAGAAAACAATTTGAGGGCCTATTAAACTTCTACATCATGTGAAGATGACTCTTGACTTAGTAAGTTAATGAACAGGTGTTTCCACATGCCAAAGATAAACACCGCAGTATAATTAGCAGCCCTGAAACTCAAAGGAACAGGCAGACAACCTTGGATTTATTTCAGTAAATCTGAAGTTCAGACAGACTATTGAAACGTCTGAAGAGAGGATCACAAAGGTTTAGGTGGCTTGCAAAAGGGCTGGGAGCTAAGTTTGGGGATTTTTAAAGTGTTCCTAGGAAATTTTTATACTATTCCATTTATGTACTTTACCTGTTACCTTCTAGTTGTGCTGAGAAGTGCAGTGGGAAAGACGAGGCCTTGAACAGCCTAAATTTAAAGCCTGCTTCCTTTTTTCCCCCCCTTAATATGTATGTTTTAGTTTTAATTATAATACTTTGTGATAGCAGATTAGGAACCAAGTATTTTCCAAACCTTAATGATTTGAGGCTTATAATATGAAGAATAACATACAAATTATATTATGAGTACACATCTGTTCATTCACCCACAGTACAAAATATGAAAGTTGGAAGTTCTTGTTTGAACTCCTATTCTTGTTCAGGTTTATAGATTCTCTTAATATAACTAATAGATGAATTTTGTGGACCAGATTTTCAAAGGTACTCAGGTATCTAAATATGCAGTTGGATATCTAGGACTTTTTTTCCACTGGCTTTAGGCATGTAAATGCTGCATAAAGTTTGAAATCCTCATTAATGACCTTTGTATTTTCAATAATTTAAGTTTAAATTATTGAAATTAAATTATTAAGTTTAAATAAAGTTTAAATAATTTATTTGAACACAAGAACAAAAATTTTCATCTGCTTAACCAATGACTGCTGGGCTGCCACATTCTGCGATGCAGCAGAAAGCAGTAGCAGTAAATGAAGAAAGTAAGAAATTCAGATGAGCTAGCAGGAACTTTCCTGTGTAACTATACAGTTGAAAGATACTCACTTTTTGTGCAAGGCATATTTCCTTGACTCTATATGAAAAATATATCTGTACATTCAGACAGAAAAGAAATAGACAGAAACAACCTATTATGACAGCCATAAAATAGGTTGTTACAGTTCCAATACACCTATACTGAAATAATACATGTGATTTTAAGCAAATGGAAAAGTATATAAGAGATAAATGCAAGTTATAGCAGTATCAGCCTCCATCTTACACTGAGTTAATTTATCCCGTTCTTTGGGTCTCCACAGATACATTGGTATACTACCTGAGCTACCTACTATAATAACATCTTTCTAGCACTATTCTGTATTGCACACACATCTGTGGCTTCCATGAAGGCATACTTGTTCAAGTTATATTGTCAAAAAGATACAAATTCAGTTTCATCTCTTACTACATGAAGTGGGTGTGGTTTCCTGATGTAAAATCCACACATCTTTTTGCAGACTCCACAGGGATCTGCAATTCAAGTCCCAGCCTACATCCAAACACTATCCTTGAGCTAGCTAGCATATCACATACTGTTAGCTGCAACTTGTACTTCATACCAAGGATGTGACAGTAATTGATGGCCACTGTCCTTGGAAGTTACATGTTTGGCAACACTGCATAAGGCACCTTGGCAGAGGTGCCTTCCAATAGTCTATCTCACACATAAACCATAATCACAGACCTCAGAACTATTGAACATACCACTATAGCTACTGTGATGTGATTGAAATTCCAGTAAGAGACTGGAATTTTTCCAGTAACTTTTCTAGACACAAAAGCTTTGGTATGACAGACTTGTAACTGCCTGGTTTGGATACTTCCCACAAGAAAGTATTTTCTGTACCAGTCACTAGTAAACTCCAGGTTCTGTGACTTTATCCAGGATTATATTTCTGTCCTCCCTGCTACTACTCCTAGCATTTTCCATAGCACACCAGACCTTCAAAGCTTCTGCCTTTGCCACAGACCAGTACTTAAGAACCCGCATCACAGCTACTGTCCCCTCACTGTTCAGTCAGATACTGGCAAAGAAATAGGAGCACACCATTTGAAGTAGAATATCTTTTCTGTACACAGCAGGCCTTCCTCTCACAATGTAAATCATGGCATTTTTACCTTAGTTTGCATAAATGCAAATTACATTACAGTTCATTAATTTATCAAGCACTTAAAAACCAAGTCACGGAATTTGTCTCCGCAAACTTTCTATAACCTTGAATTTCAAAACACTGGAAAAAATGTTCTATGGAGAATGGTCGCATTTTCTTTCTTTGCTTCATATTTATAAGGTATGATTTCATATTCTTTATGTAATTGTAACAGCCAATATATAGTCTTTAAAAATAATAAATCACTTTAGCCTCTCTATTTTCTTCCCCCACACTCATCAATATCTTAGTCACACAAGTACACATGAACACAAGTGGTTTTGGACTTCTCTTTTCTCAGTCAGAAAATATTGAAGGTACATAAAAGCAATAATAAGGAAAAACATGAACAAATGAAACATATAATGATTCTCCTAGCCCCTGGATTTTAGATGGATTTCCTGACTTAGAGGTAGAGCTTTCAGACAAAATCAGAGAAGAAAAATCCATCCAAACCTGTACAAGTCAATCCATTCTGGAATCCATGCAAACATTTAACAAGAAGTTCCACAGCTATGGGCTGTGAGAAATGTCGTCTTCTTTTTTTTTTGTTTTGAACCCACCAGTAATTAATTTTGATGCCCTTTAGTCCTAAGTGGGTAAACATTTGAACAATCATTCCTCATCCAGCTTCCCTATGCCACTAATAATTTGATATACTTTTCTCACGTTCTCCTTATAGTCACCTTTTCTTGGATGAACACTCATTTTTCATATGCAAGATTTTTCACACCCTCACTAAAACTTGCATGTTTTCTCTGCATCTTCTCCACTATGGTGCTTTTAAGGCTGGAAAACAAAAGCAGGACCTGAATTTGAAATATTTGGAAATCATCAAACATTGGTGAATTTCATGTAGTCACTTCCTATTACTTAAAACAGAGCCAAGCATCATTGTGCATGGCTTGGCTTTCTTGGATGAACATGCTTCAGTGAACTCATTCACGTGTGCATAAATCACAGCTCTGGTTGGAGTAAGAATTAGTAACTTGTATTCTGGTGTCCTTTTCAGGCTTTAAGATTGTTTGAGCTTTGAAATTAGGAAGCTCAGGATGTTGCCCCCATTTCAACCTCACAGAATGCCAGTGGGTCACACCCTGTGGCCACAGCAGCCCAGTGCACCCAGTCACCCATGTGCTTGTATTAGAAGGCAGCATATGTTGTAGTGGAGGAACAGATCTTGCTCATGCAAGCATCTATTGCAAAATACAGTCAGAGGAAGCTAAAAGCAAGTTGGAAAGGAAATCAAACAAAAGCTTAGAAAATCATCATGTGCGATCTTTAAATTCTCATTGGCCCAGACAATTGGAAGCCCATCCATTAAATATCTGAAAGTTGCAATTTCTTTGAAAAAAAGTTTCCATCTGAATAAACAATAGGTATACATATGGAAATGAAAGTCAGCAAAATTGAGAATAGTTGGAGATACTGAATGCATTTTTCAGCTACTTCTGTTTATTAAACAGCCTTATTTTTTCCTTTTATAACTAGTATTACATATTTTATTTTTAATTTTTACATTAGTAGAAATAAAATATGAATGCACAGTTCTGAATTTTCATGTTAGTTCAAGTCCTAACTACAGAACCATACAAAAATACGAAAAGTTTTGTGAGTTAAACAGGTATCCCAACTGAAGAGGATAAATGACATCCAAATTTGGAGGGTTTTTTAAAACATTTCTTTCCTCCTAACCCCTCTCAATAAACAGAACAGGCTGTTTTGAATAATTAGCCAAACAAGAATCAACCATCAGTGTTGATATAAATCATCATAACTCTAATCAAGTCAATGAGATACTAGGTCATATAATAAGTGATCAGAGCATGGTTTCTGTTTGAATTAATTGGAGCTGTACCAGTTTATGTCAGAATATTGCTCAGGATTAACTCAGCCATATGTCCATCAGGCTAGAGACACTTACAAACTGACATATTTCAATACCTAAAGTGACCCAAGAAAAGTCCACAACTCAATTAGGCAGCATCAGCCTTAATCTCCTTTACATTTGCTTTACATGCTGAAGTGAACTGGTGTGGAGACCAAAGTCATACTGAATTCAGTGTAAAATCAGCAGAAGCAAGACAAAAAATCATGTCCTGTTTCTAGCTCTTTGCCCTAGCAGTTCCTTCTTTTGCTATGATTTAAGAGAAGAAAACACTTGTTAAAACAGATTTTAATTTGTTCTTGCCCTGTGCTGCCTGTCATCCGTTTGTTTTCCTTAGCTTAGAAGTTTGATTCTTCCCCACCCTTCTCACCTCAGCTTGCACAGCAAGGGTGACTCAGCCCACACTTGCTTTGGGCTTTAACGATACGTTACAGTGCATCAGTATTTTGTCTATGAGGAAGAGTGGAGTAATAGAGCTAGCAGCTGCTTTCATCTTGAAGGAAGCACAATGCTGTGGAGGGGGATCTTGCCTCTCATTATCAAATATCCTAGGAAAGTTCTTTATAGTTAAAGAAAGATACTTTCTTCTGAAGAAACAGCTAGAGCTTCACACTGTGCATTAGAAAAAAGAACACAGGGGGCTCATGTCTTCATTCAAAACTACCATCAGATGGGTTTAAAGAAATTATTAAAGCTTCCTCTGTTATCAACGAAACCAAACATCTGTAACCCACTCTGGCTCTGCGAAGCTGCTGAAAAGAGAACACAGCCAACTCCCCTAGTACAACCGAGATTAACAAGTGGCACATTTTAAGTGGCTGGTACTGATAACCTGAATTTACACAGTCTTTTACTCACCCATCGCTAAAGTGAATCCATTAAGAAAAAAACCAAACAAAATTACAGAATCAGATTGAGGTGAAGAATTGCAAGAAGCAAAGGAACAGAATAAGTGCCTGTTTTTCAAAACCAAAGCCACTCAAGATCCTGGCATTCCTAATAAGAATGAGATGTGAAGTTAAAGAATGGCCAGGTCCAATGCAATAGAACATAATAAGATTATTTTTTTCTCCTCTGCTCTGTACTTGCCATTTTCAAATAAGATGCTTGTTGTTAAACTCATAATAAGAATAATGATTTCAGTGAGTAATGTTCTTAAAACCTTTGGACTGAAGATACATTAGATAAGCCTATCTGCATAATTTTTTTTGCGATTCCTAAAGTATCACCATACCTTGTATTACAGAAACAGAAAAAGATTACACTGCTATGCTGATACATTATTGTAATACAGAAATGGAGACAGTTCCCATGGCTGTCATAAGACTATACTTATGCCTGTTATGGTATCTGAATACCCATCCACGCTTGCAACAAGTGGTCTAAAACAGTGTTATGAAAACGGTGATACCTCACACCCTCAGGAATAATCCTTAACAATTTATAGCCATGTTCAATAGTAAACTTTCAGTCATTTTTTTATCAATTGAGTAATACATACAGTTTCAAATTTCTGGATCCCTAGAGAATCTTTAATTTTTAAAAATATGTATTTTACTTTCATAGAAGAGGAAAAAAATGAATTTATCATGTAAAAGTATTTTGTGAATAATACTGATGAAAGCTTTCTGCTAATATTAATGATTGTATAATATCTGTTTGACTAATGAGTAAAACATACACTGAAGAATTCAGAAGTTAAAAGCAATTGCTTTATTGCTACAGGACCTGATCCACCCCCCCTGAAATACAGGCAGAACTCTTCAGTGGGCTTACCTACAGTGAATAAGACCAAATTATAATTCAGAAGTCCTTCTCCTGTGCCCGGTAAGAGATATGTTATCTGTATACAGTATTCCTGATGTTCATTTGTATATCATATCAACTTTGCAGGCAGGAAATTTTTTGTGAAGTGAAAAAGGCTTTTCTACTGTCATAGAATCACAGAATCATAGAATGTTTGGGTTGGAAGGGATCTTAAAGACCATCTATTTCCAACACCTCTGCCATGGGCAGGGACACCTTCGACTAGAATATCTTAAATACCACAGATAAAAATTTGGGCAGAGCTGCAGGAAGGAAATCCTCCTCTGCACAACCCAGTGTGCTCCAATGCAAAATTATACCCTGCAGCAAATTAATAAGTGCTCTATAAAATAGCATTTTCTTCTTACCTATTTTAGATTTCACCTCACCCCACAGGAGACATTTCTATTTTCTATTTATGTCAATAATATGCATTTTCTTCTTTTCAACTATTTTACACTTTAATCATATCTTCAAACAAAAGCCTATTTACCTTTTTTTTTTCATGTTGGCATCTACCAAATAAATTTTAAACATTTTATTTATAAATGAAACCTCCTTGCTTTGTGATTTTTCTTTTAAAGGAAATTGCTACATCTGTAAGTCCATTTTTTCACTCTTTTATCATCTTTGGTTTATGTGTGCTAAATTTGTACTTGAAGAAAATACAGCAAGAGTGTACAGCAGTCTTTCAATACAGCATACTGCAATTATACAAAACCTGTACTGATATTCCTTAGTTTCATCAGCCTCCACTGTGTTAACCAGAGCAGAACTCTGCAACTATATCAAACTATAAACATATTAGCAAACTGCAGTTCACTGTATGCTATTGCACATCCTCACTCTACTCATCCTTGACAACTCTTACCAAATTACCAACTTGCAAAAGCTTAATTCTCTTGAGTAAATCTTTTAAGCTAATTTTCCCTGACTTTTCATTTTTCACTCTGTAATTCCAAATTCAATCTGTTTGTACTGCTGTGAACCACTTATGTATATATATGGATCCCTATGCACTCCTAAATGTGGATATATTAAGCATATTTGTATCCTTTTTCAAGCCATTAGAAGTACAGCCTGTATCCCCTTAGACATCCTGCTATACATCATTAGACATTTCTCTACTAACATGTTCTTTGTGCATTAGTCTTTTTTAATAACGTTCCTTTAGTATTTCAGATAGTGATTTCAGTCTCCAATAGTGCTACAATCGATACCAGCCAGCTGAAATCTTCCAACCAAACTTTCATGGAGCAGTAACAAGGCCTTTTTAAAAATACAAATGGACATAACAGGTTCTATTATGTCTCCTGGTTTTGTAATGCTGCAGGAAAGGACTGACAATAATTCTTAATAAAGTGATAGTTGGATTAGTACAATTAGGGCTTTTTTCTTTTGAAATTCATTGAATCACAGAATGACTCAACTTCTATACCTTCTGTCCTGACAGAAACACAACATTATTTCTTTCAATACATTTTCTAGGATTATTACTGAAATGCGGCAGCCCTCAGCTGAAACTAGACTGATACTACAAAACTGTCTTTGAATCCCTTCCCTACCTTCATCAAATTCAAAGTTAAAAAGACATTTAATATTTACTTCTTCCTAAAAATTTAAAATTGTTGCTGGAATATTCTGTACTAAAAGTTTCGGGGAAAAAAGATACATTTGCATAAGATCACTTAGACACAAGAAAGAGAAAATTGTATAACAAAAGTGAAGGTATACCTTGGACAGCAACGTATCAGTCATTCAATTATAAGGACTCCGGATATTTCAACTGATTATTTTTTTTCCCCCAATTTAAAGACATTTCTAAGCAGCAAATGATAAAAACGAGGACTAGTCATCACGCTATAGCATTAAATTGTAACTTGAGAACGGAGTATAGAAGATTAACAGTTTTCATACAAAGGGGAGAAGAGTCAAAGTTCTCTATTGGATTCTGTGGGGAAAACCTGTCCACTGGAAATCACTGTTTTCCTTGGCCGCAAAACTGTGCTGAGAAAACCTTGTCATCTGTGAATCATACCAGCCCCACTCCAAGATATGCCAGGTGAAAACTTCAGGAGGAACTAGCCAGTAACCCCAGGTGAGAGAAACAAAGGAAGCCAAAAAAGAGGCATGGGAGATTCAGATGGATGACATATAGAGCTGAAGCTAGTGGGGTTTTTTAGAAGAGTGATTACCTGCAGTAAAAGAAAATGGTTGGGTTTGTTTGGGTTGGGTTTGTTTGTTGTTTTTCAGGTAGAGTAACCTGGCTCCAGGGCAAAATGACTGTTTTGTGTACATTTGTGCATGTATGTATATTTGTATGGAAATAAGAGCCTTCATGTTTTTTAAAGCAATGTTGTCTGACTCTGGATACTGGCAGTTGTCTAGACTACAACAATTTAACTTAATTTTACTGTAAATTATCAGTATTTTTGCTTTTTAAACTTATTTTCATCATTAAAGAAAAGCAACATAACATACAGGGAAATTTGGATGTGTTTAGTTAAACAGTAGAGAATAAACTTTTTTTTATACAGAAGGAAACTAATTTCACTGAAGTGCAGTCCCTGGTTTGCCCAAGAGTTTGGCTGCTTTGCACTGGCTGGCTGTTGCTTCCAATCCTCCCTCCCTCCAATTTCGCTCAACATCTTCCCCGATTACACTCTTCTGTTTTATTCAATATTATTTCCAGTGCTCTCCTTCATTATTCATTATTTGAGTCAGTGTCTCTTTTAACTAACCAAAAAAATAAGGGAATCTTGCAGAACTAATGAGACATTTGCTTCAATGGCACTTTTTATTTCATAAGAAAGACTAAAGGTGAGAAGACTCTGCTTTGGTGCTTCTTTATTCAGGAAGAACTCATATATAGGTCTGTTCCCACATATCAAATGACATATCTTGGATGAGGCCTCAACATCCCATAATAATCATTATTAATAAATGGTAATAATACATTTGAAAGACAAAAAGTATTAAAGGGAGTTTTAACTCCCTCGTTTAACTGAGAATAAGTATGTGCATGCATTATCAATACCAACCTATTCTGAAAATATGAGAAACTTATAAACACTTTAAGCTACTCAATAGAAGTTCTGAAATGCATATTTTATGGACATATAAATTAAACTTAGTTGACACTGTTCAGAAATCACTTTTGTATGGGCACAGGTAGCACAATTTGAATGACCATATTTATAGGTTTGTATTTCATAAAGCAGGTCTTGAATTTAGCGTTTCAAGCTCAATGCTGGTATTATGGAAAAAGACTGTATCACAGAGTACAACTTCATCCTACAAGTTTTGACTTGTGGTGGTGTACTCCCCTCCCCCCCCCGACCTCTGTTTCTATAACAATGTTCAAGTGATAACCACTTGTGGCGGTCAAAATGGATGCATCTGGTCGTGATAGCCATATCTGACCCAAAGTGAATTCAGGGGAGACACATAACAACACAATAGCCAAGCGTTAATTTGAACAATGTGCCCACCTAACAGTGCTGGTCAAGGTCCAGCTCAAGCCAAGTTTGGAAGAAACTAACATCTGTAGTTAGTATGTAAATATGACTATGAGTCAAATATCTTACACCATAAATAGTGGGACAGCCCAGAGCTCTCCTGTTGAGCCCTCCTGCACAGCAATGGGATGCATATGAGGATCTCCTTGTGAGTAGGGATGCCTCTCAAGGTTACTCCTCAAGGCTGAGAGATTCCTCGCCACAACAGATTATCAGTAAGTGATTAATAGCATGCTAAACTTTGAAATCTTAGTTAAGTGGTATAAAGGATTGATTGTGCATATATAGTCCTTTAGATATAAATGATTGACCAAGTCTGAGACTAAGTCTGGATCTAGCTGCACTATATTCTTCTCTGAGGAGGAGTTTAGAAGAGAAGGGCGTCCCTTCTGAACCTCATGACTCAATGGGAGGGTTTTGTCTGACCCTGTCCTCTGTACAGTAAATAATCAAGTGTACCTTGGCATAGAATCTTGTTAAATCACTGATGCATTTACTATAAAACTTGTTAAATTGCTGTTTTATACCAATAAAAATATTGCTACTTCTGTCTTATGAGTGAAGTGCATCATTCCATCTGTGACATGACTGTAGAAAATGATAGTTTCATACTTTATTCCAGGCCAAAATGCTGCTCTCCTAAAAACCAGGGTACAAGTCAGGATTCAGATTGCACTTAACAGTTCAGTTCATTTACCAGTTGGCGTACAAGGGAAAGCCTTCGTGAATTCACAGGTAGGTGCAATAATTCCAAATAGAACATGTTCATGAGGGCTTATGCTCTGGCTTGATGGTAATTTTGCAGTTTCTTATTGCTAATGAAGTGTTCTGGAATACCTTTGTAAGAAAACTTTGATATAACAAATCACACTTTTTCAGCAAGAGTTATGTTAGCTCATCAGCTAAAAAGATTATGGATTTTGGTACGTATTTATTATGCAGGGTTTGATCAAAAATAAGTTGCGTTTTGAGGTTATTTGAGTAAGAAGATAAGAGTTCTGTAGTATTTTCAATGAAATCAAAATGCAAAAGTCCTAAATTTCTTATTTAATTGTTGTACCTTTGACTTCATTACATTTCCTAGAGGTACAGATTGTCAGAAATATTTGAAGGAGAGGCTTTATTGATCATTATGAAAGTAAAATAATTTCAGATGCAAATTTTACTGAATGCTTAAATCCATTAACATATTTATGACTGTGAGCAAGGAGATAATTTTGTGGAAAGCAAATAGCAGGTGCCAATATATATGTATGTGATTATGAATACATTACATGACAATAATTCAAAATTATTCATCAATATAGGCAAAGCAAAGAATACTTACTACAGAGATATGGTACTTTGCAAAAATGAAATTAGGTATGCTATTTAGTGCACACTCCGTATTGCAGACAGAATGTAGGTGGATTTTTAGTTCCTACACATAAGGAGTGCTTAGGTTTTTTGTAAATCTCTTATTTCTTACAAGTAGAACTATCTTTGCTCACTTAATTCGCATCTTTGCATGCTGAAAAAGAGTATCACAGTAATTTGTCAAACTAACATAAGCTAAAAAGAACTAAACCCATCAATTTTAGGAAGTGGCTTGCGATTCTGGCTTCTGGTTCAGTATTTCACAGAATTAAAATATGCAGACAAAAATTGTCTTATATTGCATCTAAGATGACATATTTAGGCACTTCGCATTCTAATTTCATATTTTGAATTTCAAAGAGAACTACATCAGAAACTGTTCTGAGAAATCAAATCTTCATATATTATATCATTCCAGAAATAATAATAATAATAAAAAACCAAAAATCAAAGGGCAGAAAAAGGAATGGGTAAAATCTTACAACACAATTCATAGAAACATAAAACTAAGTAAAAGCAGGCAAGAGTAAATATTTATTAAGTATCTTATTATAGAATAATTCAGTATCCATACAGACAGAAGATGAGACCATGATTTTTACCTTGTATTCATAAAGTGCCTTTCACAATGCAGTCTTGGTGCCAAGATTACAAGACATTCTTAACAAGCAAGCTAAGCAGCAATACCAGCAGTAAAGATTATTTTTAAATAGAGTTCTCACAACCTAGAACCTACAAAAAGGTATACATAACACATTGAATTTACCCATGTGCTTAAGCATTTAAAGGATCAGGGTCTATGCTAATGACAGAACTGATAGGCAAAACACACAGATGAGTAGGGTCAAGAAAGAGGAAGGAAAGAACAACAATAACACAAAAATATGTTCCACACAGAATGTGTGAGTTGCTGCCTGCCAAGCAGTTAGCAGTAGGCAGTATTGTGTAGGCATCGTGGAAGAAACAAGGCTTGCTGAAGGATCAGAAAGAGCATGAGGTAGAGATTTGCTTGGCTTCCCATGTTTGAGCTTCTTAAGTGCTACATGGAAACATTTGTTTGAAGTCATTCCTAGTATTTGAGGAGTGGAGAATCATCAAAATCATACCTCCTGATCCCATGTCTTCTAAATGCTTAATTCATCTATACGATCTAGCAGGATAAATTTACCACTAACACGTTAGAGTCAAAAAGTGGATTGGATCAGAACAAAGAACATATGCAGCTGGAAGCTTCTTATATTACCTTACCTAGTATTTTTTATCAAAATTTATTGTATTCAAAATTAACTGCTAATAAAATCTATGTAGTTCTTGTAGCAGCAACATTTAGCCTTCAATATTTGGGAAAATTTGGAGTGCAGTGGATATCGTTTATCTGGACTTCAGCAAAGCATTTCACACCATCTCCCACAGCCTTCTGCTAGACAAATTGGCAAAATACAGATTGGATGAGTGGTCTGGGTAGGAAATTAGCTAAAACAGGTCACATTCAGAGGGTGGTAATAGACAATTTTACTCAGGCTGGCAGCCTGTCACAAGTAGGGTCACCCAGGGACTGAGACTGGGCCCCATGCTGTTCAACACCTTCGTAAGTAGTCTGGATGATGGCACTGAAAGCATCCTCACTGTTCGTTGATGACACTAAAAGGCATGGAAGGGTGGACAAACCACGTGGGAGACCTATTTTACAGAGAGACTTGGAGAGGCTGGAACACTGTGTTAGCAAGAACATTTGACAAAGACAAGTGCAAAGTCCTGCACTTGGGACAGAGTAACCTAAGAGCTCAGTACAGATCCCCAGCCCAGGATCTCTGTGGCTAGGGAGCAGCCTTGCTGAGGGATTTGGGGGTTCTGGAGGACAAACTAAACAGGAGTCAGTGGTGTACTGCTACATCAACAAAGGTAAATTGGATCCTGGGCTGCACCTGCAGGGTCATTACTAGCAGAGATAGAGATATGATCATCCCACTCATGACTTGTCAGGCTGCACCTACAGTAAAGTGTCCAGTTCTGGTCCCGACAATTCAAGAAAGACATGGACAGACTGGAGATGGTACCACTCAGGGCCAGAAAGGAAATCAAAGGGCTGCAGAACCTGCCCTATGAGGAAAGACTGAAGGAGTCAGTTCTTTTCTTCCTGGAGAAGAGAAGGCTTGGGTGGACCCCATCACAGTATTACAGTTCTTGAAGGGGGGCTACAGAGAGGACAGAGGCTCTCTCTTCGCAAGGAGTCACACAATGAAGAAAATGGGCAACAGGTACAAGTTGCACCAGGATAGGTTTCACCTCAGCATAAGGAAGACATTTTTTACAGTAAAAACAATCATTAACCGGAACAACCTCCCTAGGGACATAGTAGAGTCCCCAGCACTGGAGTTTTTCAAGATTTGATTGCACAGGGTGCTAGATGATCTCATCTAGGCTCCCTTTCCTATGACAGGTTGGACTAGATGATCTTTCAAAGTTTATTCCAACCTGGGATATCCTATGATTCTATGAGTCTATGATATTTGCTACTATAATTTGTAATTGTTTTTTTATAATCTGATTTATACCAATTTTCACTACCTTTTGGGTCTAAACCATCTTGGACTTTATCTGCTGTCTCCCTGTGATGCTTTTACCAACTTGAAGGAAAAATCAATGCAGTTTGATTACTTAAGCAAATTTTATGTTACTGTAGAAAATAATTTTATATAGTTAAAAAGGAAGTATAAAAATCAGCACCTTTTTTTGAAAAGATGCATTGCTGTTATGACAGTTCATTGAAACCCCACAGCCACAAGGGATAAACATGCCTTCTTTGTATGAGAATTCAAATCAATTTAATAGCACTTTAAAGTTCATAAATTGTCTAAGTGAGAACCAGCATTCTAATTAAGTTCCAAACAAATTAACCTGCCATGTTGTATTTGAGAAAGCTTGATACAGACCATGAGTATTCTTTACTCTTGGTAAAACCTGAGTTATTTATATCCCTATCTTTTTGATTAACGGAAATAAGTCATTTGACCTAGTGCACATATTTACTTTTCTAAGCATATGTTTCAAGTCTTACACAGTGCACTGTTACTGCACAGAACTGTTGGTTAAGCGTACTTCCCACTAAATTATCTGATCCTATATTCATATTTTTGTAACTTTATTAGACTATTATTTTGGACTGATCTTTTATATGCCAGACATCAGCCAACCATGGTTTAATTTTGCAATGTTAGAGTTGTAAGGGAAAGTGAGACAAAAGAGAGGAGAAAAATGTTGGGTTGTTGGGTTTGGGATTTTTTTGATACCTAGTTAATTGCATGTGTAATCAGGAAATATAAAAAAAAAATATTGTGGAATGCTATGCCTGTACTCATCAGTCCAAAATGCAGTGGATCCTGTGCACAAACAGACTCTCTGGGCAAATCTGGTTCCATGCCTAGCATGGGAAGGAAAGACACAAAGTAGACAGCCCTTGCTTAACTGTGTCCCATTACAAAATGATTCCCTAAATACTATTTCTGATTTAACTCTGGAAAGACAGTGTTTTTACTTGTTCTTCATATTGTCTTATGATAGAAAATATCCTCAACAAAAGAAGATAATTCACCTTTTTTTTTTTTTCTTTTTTTTAATGAATCATCTCTTTTACAACTTATTTTATAGTGGCTTACTTTCACCTCACTATCAAATTATAATCAGCGTTCTGGTCAGTTAGGTAACTTTTCTTTAAAATAAATCTGCTTCAGTCTAAGCTACAGTTAATTATGACATAAATTCATTTCTCTAACTAAGATGAGTCAAAAAACCTTAAAACATAAAGGTCAACCAACCATCCACTCTACTGCTTCCACTGTACACCCGCATACTTTCCAGCCTTTCTTCCTTTCTCTGTTAATTGTACACAGCTATTAACCATGCATGGACAATTTTAATTACTGTATGAAATTAGTGTCACTTCATAACTTTGTCACTAAACATTCTTAATTAATTTCTGTGGTGGTTGCTATGAAAAGCTGATGACAGTTTAGCTTGCTGAGTTAAAATCTCTTCCTATGAAAGCATGAATCTTTTCACCTGCAGTGTCTTACTTAAGGTTGTAGATTACCTAGCATCTTGCATGGATTGCTTCAAAATTATCTTTTACTCATGTGTGTGCATGAACTATGTGTGAGGCAATAAGCCTAGCATATCTAAGCATCTCTGCAATATAGTATGGACGAAGTTTCAGCTTCTTTGACTATGATATGAAAACGTTATTATTGGACCTAGAAAGCAAGTCAAAATTCTTCATTCAGTTCAAAACAACAGCAGCTGAATGCAACACAAAAAACCCCCAACCTGATTGCATGAAAATAATAATAAAAAAACAATTAAATTTAAAATTCCATGAAAATTACAAATTTTGAACCCAAGAAGCTTCTGATAGCAAAGATTGTAACAAAACATGGATGGGAAAAAAGGCTTTAGGATACTCAAAATATGCATGGTTTTATTCTAGATTGGATGCAAACAAATATCACAATACCAAAATATCCCTGTGAAATGGAAATGCTGAGTTTCAAAATGTGAAGAAAAGAAAAAGGTTGCAAGAAACTGTACTTATTTAGTGCTTCTATGAAACCTTTGCTAACAAGGTCTCTATGGATCCCAATCTTCTTTTTTAGGAGCTAACAGAGCAGAAAGTATAAATACTTTCTGCCCTTTCTCAGTTGAGAACAGGAGAATAAACTAACTCAGCCAAATGGAGTCTCCATCTGCCCAGCTCAATAGGAGCTGTGCTACTGTGCTTATCTCAGGAAAATTATGCGATGCTTTCTCTATGTTTTTTATTCTGATCACTGATTATTTCTTTTCCCTCTGTTTCTGGACAGCTTTCATCCAGTTCCTTCCTGATAATACAATGCAAGACAAGTTGACACCATACCTGTTAACTGAATGAGGTTTTGGGCTAAATTAAGTCATCACCACCCAACTTCGTTAGATGAATGTAATATCATTTCCTTCCATCACTTCATTTATATTACTTTCTCTTAATAATATAGTCAACATCTAAAGACTTACTGTCTTGAAACTTTTAAGCAATTAAGCTAACTCAAATTTCTTGCAAAGTAATCTCTCTCAAGCAAACAAGATACAGAATCATAGAATGGTCTGGGCTGGAAAGGACCTTTAAAGATCAGATAGTCCAACACCATTGCCATGGGCAGGGACGTATTTCAGTAGGTCAGGTTGCTCAAAACCCCATCCAACCTGAACCTGAACACTTTTGATGGAGCAGCAGGCAGCAACCAGGTAGCAGACATATGACTGAAGACTTCCTTGTTTTTTACCTTTAACTGTAAGATGAACTTCATTAATAATTTTCCTTTTAAATATCTACCAATTGCTTGTTTTGCTATGAGAATTGTTATATAATATTTGTCATTTTACATAACATTTATTTACTCTTAGTAATATGATTATAATGAGCCAAATCACTTGATAAAATTTTGCTGTTCAGAATGTAAAAGTCATCCTCTAGACACTAATTTCTAAGAATGAATGCACCATTGTCTGTTCGTAAATTATAGAACAGATTTTTTTTAAAAGCATAGTCTTTTCTGGGTTAGAGGTTTAGGAGTTGTTTATGCACAGAACAAATAGAACAAAGAGGTCTACATAACAAGGTCTTCATATGCTCCTAAACTGAACTGATAATGGCTACTGAGAGAAGGAAATTTTGTTTTGCTGAAACTTTGACCTCTGTAAAAAAAAGTCATGTTTCATGTCTAGGAATGGTCTGAATGCAACAGTGAAAAACACTTGTGGCCTGTTTCCTTCTTTTTTAATAATTTAAACAGTAAGCCTAATACTAAAACATGTTGTGGTCTGTATACTAAATATTTAAACATATACTCCTTTGCTCTAAAATCAATAGGAAAATCACTCTCAAGCAAGAATATTTGTTGACAAATGTAAAGCAGTCCTTCCAAAATTCACTGTTCTCTTTAAACTGTGCTCATCTCAGTCTCATACAGAAGACTATGCAATCAATCAGCTAAATTTACCTGCCTTCTCTACGCTGGCTTCCTTACTAGTGAGTTTGTCTGCAAGTGTGGTGGGTTGACCCTGGCTGGATGCCAGGTGCCCACAAAAGCTTCTCTATCACTCCCCTCCTCAACCAGACAGGGGAGAGAAAATACAACGAAAGGCTCCCGAGTTGAGATAAGGACAGGGAGATCACTCAGCAATTACTGTCATGGGCAAAACAGACTTGGGGAAATTAGTTTAATTTATTACCAATCAAATCAGAGTAGGATAATGAGCAATAAACCCAAATCTTAAAACATCTTACCCCTACCTCTCCCTTCTTCCCAGGCTTAATTTCACTCCTGATTTCTCTACCTCCTCCCCGCTAGTGGTGCAGGGGAATGGGGAACAGGGGTTGTGGTCAGTTCAGCCACATGTGTCTCTGTCACTCCTTCCTCCTCAGAGGGAGGGCTCCTCACACTCTTCCCCAGCTCCAGCATGGGGTCCCTCCCACAGGACACTGTCCTCCATGAACTCCACCAGCATGAGTCCTTCTCACGGGCTGCAGTTCTTCATGAACTCCTCCAGCATGGGTCCATTCCATGGGGTGCAGTCCAGGGACAGACTGCTCTGATGTGGGTCTCCAGTGGGGTCATAAGTCCTGCCAGCAAACCTGCTCCAGTGTGGGCTTCTCTCTACAGGTTCACAGGTCCTACCAGAAGCTGTATCCAGCATGGGCTGGCTTCTCATGGGATCACAGTCTTTTTCAGGTGCATCCACCTGCTTCGGTGTGGGGTCCTCCACAGGCTGCCGCTGGATATCTGCTCCACCATGGACCTCCGTGGGCTGCAGGGGGACAGCCTGCCTCACCATGGTCTTCTCCACAGGCACAGGGGTATCTCTGTTCTGGTGCCTGGAACCCCTTCTGCCTCTCCATCTGCACTGACCTGGGGGTCTGCAGGGCTGTTTCTCACACATATTCTCACCGTTCTCTCCAGTTACGGTTGATGAGGTTTTTTTCCCCCACTTCTTAAATACGTTATGCCAGAGGCACTACCACCATCACTGATGGGCTTGACCTTGGCCCGTGGTGGGTCTGTTTCGGAGCCAGCTGGCACTGGCTGGATTGGACATGGGGGAGGCTTCTGACACTTTCTCTTCTCACAGAAGCCACCCGTGTAGTCCCTCTGCTACCAAAACCTTGCCACATAAAGCCAATACAGCAAGAAAAGCAAGCAGCTAGGAATTTTCCAGGTTTTTATTCAATTAAAAGAAAGCTATTACTACAAATGAAAACAAAAATGGGGAATCAATGTTAAAAAAGAGCTGACATGTTTCTAGATAATGTTTGCAGAGAGCTAGAGTGAACATTTAACAGTTTTTAAAGGTGAATTTCTTCAGTGAGGTCCTTGCAGGTACCACAACCTGTGTTAATTAACTGCTGTCTGCTGTCTAGCCTAATTTGGCGGCCTGTGATTTCCTTCAGAAGCATCACCAGCTACCTCGACACAGACCTGATGAGGTAAAGGAAGGGAGTTTGAGCACTGGGATCAGATTTCTGTCCACGTGTTAGGTTTTATTCAGAAAGGATACAGCACTCCAGCATTAACAATCCCTTTTTACCACTGCAATACACAGATCAAAATTCCTCTGCTTTCCCTGCAAGAAGGGAAAGCTAAGAATATTCAAAAAAGAAAGTAAATATATTTTTTAAAAGGTCTCAAAAAATAATGCACCTGCTGTATCATTGCACAAGACAGATTTGGTTGACTTAAACTCATGTTGCTTTCTTGCTTTTTCATTTTTTTCTCATGATGACTCCAGGTTCAAAGGAAGCCCTGGGAGTAGCTGGGACAGAAACAGCTGTGGGAAGGCTTAAGTCAGTCTCTCACCTTGCGGGAAGAAAAGCAAGTGCAGAAGCTGAAGCAACTTCCATTTCATTCACTGGAAAGGAGCTCTGCCACTTCAAATGGAAACTAAGGAAAAAATTTGAATGAAGATCTGCCACTTGTCTTTGCTAAGATGTAACTCATTTGCTTATATCTGATCTTACTGAGCCACTCATGCACAGGACTCCAGTCCTTAAGTTTTGCCAGAAAGTATACAGATTTGCATCAGACTTTTGAGTGTGATTTAACTGTCATACAGGTACTATACTCTTGCTGTGACTCCTAACCCTGGAAAAGACTTAAAATTCAGAAGACCAAAGCAAACCTACACAATGAGAACAAAGATTTAATGGAACATATCTAAAGTGAATAGATTAATAACTTTAAAAAGGGAAAGTGTTAAAGAAGCACTATAGTGAAGTGTTAAAGCACTACTGAGATCAGTTCATTTCTCTAAACAATCCTGCCTACGCTTCCAGTTTTGTGCTTCCACATGTATGAGTTTTTTAATTGTTTCTCCTATGGAAGTCACCACAGGACTCTCAGAGACATGCAAAAAATGAACTTTGAGTTTTAAAAATGTCCTTCAAAATGCCATAATTCAAAGTCTTACTGATTCCCCCACTTGGCCTTAATCATCTGTACAATAATGTTCTTTTCTGTCTGCATCTGTAAACTATTAACAGTACTGCAAACTATATGCTAAAACAAGTGCCTCAAAAGTTCTAGCTACACTTTCTCTGGGAATTTAGAAGGAAAGTGAGTTCATTGACATAATTCCTTACATTCGAGTGTCTTCAAAACTTCAAGGGGAATAAGCATGTAATTTTAGATATGCCTTAAATACGTGGCTAAGTACAGTTGAGTAGATGTGTCTTTGATGTTATTCAGTGTTTTACTGTTATGGCATCATATTGACAACAAAGTCATTGTTCATTAAGTTAATAAATAAGAAAGAGAAAATCTGCCTCAAAAAATCACAAAATACACATACAGACAAAAGCTCTTCTGAAACTGAACTGTCAGAGATCAGACCCACCAGGCAGCATATTCTGAAAATTCCCATTTCACTTAGCTATGCTAACAATAAGTAATAAACCTGGTATATGATGCACATAAAATAAAAGAAAGAGAAAAATTATATTGGAAAGTACTACTGAACTAAAACTCATGTAAGCTATGACAAAGACTTACCAACAATCAAGAAGGAAACAAGCAACATATAGATGTATGACAACTGCAGACAGGATTTTTACAACAGAAATATTAGTTACTTCAGGAAAACTACAAAAGGATGGAGCAACAAAGGAATTAGACCCATAAGTCTGCTAAACACCACTTTAAAGGCTGAAGCTGAAGCCCCAGACTCACCTTTCTGCCTCCTGACAATGGCACAGTTCATACTTTTTCAGCATGAGTCTCCTGACAATCAAATACTACTTCTGGGTACACTTTCAGCCACCGCATTTGTATCCCTTAATTTTGTCTTCCTAGGAGACATTCATATTGCCTCATGCTCACCTATTTTGGAATGAAACAATTTTGTGAGGAGGAAATGAGGTTACAGGTTCAATGTGTGCCCTCTCCAGGCAGTGTCCATAGTACCCCACAACCAAGTGGTTACAAATAATTTATGTTCACACTGTTCAAGGTTGTCAACCTGTAGAAAAGACCAGCTGATTCCATGCTACATTGTACTTAACTTTGGAGCTGCTCTGGCTCCAGTGTAGTGTTCTCACAACTCCAAAAAATATTGTGTATGTCAGTGGGTGTGCCTCTGTAAGAGTGCATAAGTGTGTGTACAAGGTGCAGGATGAGGCATTCAGTTCTGTGTGTCTGAAATGAGTAAAAGCAATGTTGCACTTCACTTGAGCAGTACTTCTAATAGTATGGAATTACAGATGTAGAGCATGAGCAGAGGGTGTTGAGTGTACAAAGTGTACTGTGATTAACTGAAGGACTACAGTCTTGCCTTTCCCACCTGCTGGGACTGAGCACTGGAACGAACAATACTCAGATGGGCAGTTGGGTTTTGTTTTGGAGAGCACAAGATGGTTCACAGAAAAAGGAAAAGAAAAAAAATTGCTCAGAAGAAAATGAACACTTGAGGAATGTGGGCAGTTGGGGAATAGGGATCTGGGACCAAATGGAGGAGCTAAGGTATAAAACTTAGATATAGTCTTAACATTTTCCTTGCCTAGAACAGCCCATCACCAGGTGATTAGGGTGTTCTCTGGGCTAGAAAAAAACCCATGAAATTTGTTTCCAACAGATAGAGGAGGAAACTGATGTTACAGTTTCAAGGCCAATGCTCTAACTACTGGCTCCTGTTAGGCTTTTGAAAGCAATATATACACACACACATTTTCATAAAACAGATTAAGTTGATGAAGCCATGATGAGCTTAAGGTGTTGCTTAAGTTTGAAGTTCTTATGCCCTAGAAGTGCCAGGTTTTAACATACATCAATGAAATCAGTATTTCTTCTGACTGCTCCATGAAACTCCCTCCTCAGTCAGTCACCTTGACAGAGGCATAGCTGTACACAAGCAGTGAGGCTTCACTGCCTATTGCAGGGCTGAAAGTCTTGCTGCAATGCCAAAATATGCATGGTTTTATTCTAGCTTACTGTTGCAAGCCACCTATAGAAGCAAAAACTAGATGACTGTTGTCTGTCACAAGCAGTAAAAGAAACAGAGCTTAATTAAATCCCAAGAGGTATTCCCTTCCCAGTGCCCATACCTGTCTCAATCTGTCATAATCAGTCAGGAACAATAAAATAATAAGCCAAAACTACCTACACTTGGTGTTTCTCACCAACCTAATGACATAATTAAATTTTATAATAAAGAAATAATAAAAGATTATTACTATTTTTCTAATAAAGAAATAATGTACCTCATAGACCACAGAGTAGTTGGCCTAGGGAAAACTAATTTTGTTTTATGGAATTTTTCATTTATCTAACTTTAATCATGCCAATTTTGACCTTAAAACAAAACACGCTGCTCTATATACAATAACCATATATCAAATACACAACTCTTTTTGACAGGACAAGGCTGTTAGACTATTATCATCTATGTTTCCCCCCTACCCTTTATAACTAGAAAATACTTTCTAGAATAACAACACATGAAGCAATGGCTATCACATCACATAAAAATAATTTTCTCTCCGGGCTGCTGATTTAATTTTTTTTCTCAAGTGTGAATGTTAAATTTTTGCATGTGGGTCAGAAACTCCTTGGTTCCAAGAAGATACACATTAAAAGCACATAGATTTGGAAGGGCTGTTTCTAACATTAACCCAAACCAAAAAAAAGCCCACCTCCCCCCCCAAAAAAAACCCAACCAACCAACCAAACTCTCAAAGCTGTGCATTTAAATGAGCTCCTTTAACTTAAAAGTACTCAGGTGTAAGAAGAGTTTATTCCATGTCTAAGATCAAAGTAGGAGATGCAGAATTTAAACCTCCAGGAAAGAGAACACTGGCTAAAGTGATCAAGAAGTGTAAGTGATTCATTAACTATAATTGGGCTGGTGCTACTCCTTGAAGGCTTTTCTTAGCATCAGATCCAACTTGTCAGGAGTTCACAGTAGTACATCTATCTGTTGGATCAGAATACAAATTACTTGCTATATGTTAAGACCATCATCAGCATCAACTGGAGTTTTCAGTGGGTATTCAGCACTCAGTGTATTATTTTGAGGATGTTCTATTCCCTCTGTAAAACTGACTACATTTTTCCCGATGAAAAGATACAAATAGGATACAAAAAAGAAATCAGAAGGTGATTATTCCATGCTGACAACTGCAGAAATTTCCAGAGCCATTCACTTCAACAGACTATCAATCAACTGTTTACAATCTGTGATTTTGTTTTGTGTATCTGGACATACATTCCCATGTTGAGTAGCATATGTATATGTAGAGGAATGAAGTTGGGTTAATTAATATTGATAATATACAGCTGTGGGCTGGCTTCAGGGGTGGCGGGTTGGCTGATGTAGATAAGGTGCAGCTGTGGCTGGTTCTGTTAAGGGGTTGGGCAGCCAAGGAAGAGAGAGGTAAGAGAATGTGTGCCTGGGATGAGGAGAGACAAGGAGAAGGTACCAGAGGGACTGGCCTGAAGAGTATGTTGGTATGTGATGGTAAAAGACCTTGTTGCAGCTGGCTAGTTTGGAGAGTGCTGTGACATGTATACACATACATATGTGCAGCCACCCACTATGCATGCATGCACATGCTATGTTTCCTTAACAATTCTTTGTTGCTTAAAAACAATAATATGGCCTGTTGCATCCCAGAATTTCAACACTTTACAAAAATTGAATGATAAAATTGACTGATAAAAGCTAGTGGACTCGCTAGGATAAACCTTCAGGTTTCATTGTTCCTATACCCATTTCAGCACACTCTCACTTTATTTGCCCTTTCTTTGGGTAAGAGTGGTGGCTTCTGCTTGAGAAGAGGTCACCTTCATTGTAAATATGAAGGCAAATCTGTGAGAAGCCTGTTGGGATTATTTTTAGCCAAAAGGAACTGTTGTATTAATTTCAACTCTGAAAGTCTATAGATCTATTTCTGTCACAGCAGAACAGCAGGTCTGTCAACAGCAGACCATAGTCAGCACAGGGAGTGTTTCCTCCTGTTTATGCCAGGGGACGTGTCATTTCCAGGCTTCTTTCTAGCCCCCAGCAGTAACAGATGGGGTCAGATGCCACCTTTAGGGAAATGTGTTTTGGTTTAAACAAACACACATTCAGGGCTGCTTGCTTGCCTTTTTATATAGTCTCTAGGAAAGGAAAAGCCATACCTAGTCTCCCTGTTTTGCACTAGTTTATTAGGGTGCTCGGACCTTTCCTCTGAAAAAAAGAAACATAACTCACAAGGAGAATTTTAAAAATATTTCTTATTTCTCTTCTTCAGCTTCTCTCTTACACTCTTACAGTGATTTGGCAATAGTTTTCCTTGTTTGTTGTTCCATTTATTATTTGCTGAGAGGTTCTTATCTACATGGTCTCATTTCCAAAAAAATAAGCATTTAGAGCCACTGCTGGTTTAAAATATTTCTTTAGAATCTGGGGCACCTAATGTGTGTGTCCTTTCACCCAAGCCCCTAAGCTGTTCCTTATAACCAAGTGAACTGAAGCTGCTGAAGCAGTTCAGCCCTCTTTGTTTTCCTGTTCGTAAAACCAGGGAAGCCCACTACAAATGAAAAGAAACCTCATTAATATATCTGCTAATTGTATTATTGCCATCTAAGTGGATAGCTCAACTGGTTTTGGTGAATAGAAACAGTGGATCACTGACCCTTGAAATTATTTTGAAAGAAAATTTAATGTGGTCAAGGAACCTAAAATTAAGAATTAACATGTAATGATTTTGTGAGGGGAGAGGTGTGGCTGGTGTGCAGCATGGCTGAATTCATGACACAGGGACGTTTTCTTACTGGTTTATTTTGGTTTTGCTTTGTTTTAGACAATTGGAAGATTTTTTTTCTTTTTTCAATTTATTTGGGAAGGGTAAGAATGTTATCTTGGGTTGAGGGGCAAGTTAATCCTTAGGGTTGTGGGTTGTACAGTGAAATGGGTTAATTTATTTTTTGATATGACAGAAAACATGATTTATTGCTTTCTGTCTAAACATTTTAAGGCATAAATACGTAAGAACTGAGAGAATGAGACATGGTGTCTACAATCACTGATGCTGAACATTAACACAAAAAGCTAATCACATAAAAGAAAAAAAATAAAATATTCCATTTTCTGTACTGAATTAGAGGAGGAGATGCTGTCTTCTGTGTAGAGAAAATCCTTTTTAGCTGCTTCTTTTCCTATAGACTGGAGGATTGTGTATTTTTTAATATATTTGAGATCATTAACAGGACAGCCAGTGAAGTCTGACATTTGTTCAGTGTATTCATTAGTTTTGTGCAGAACTGCAATATTGTTGTCAATGTCCTCATATTTACAAAAGACCATATGCAAAATTAGTTTCTGTGAAAGACCATAAAACATATCTCTTGCTGTTTTGTCTTTGGTCCTGGAGTATAACCTTGGGTTCCTCTAAGCACTAAACACTTCCCCTGATGCATGGCTGCCCAAGACTTGCCCACGTCCTGAGACTGGTTTTTTTCTTAAAGAAAGATGAGCTGCATATCTGTCAGTAACACAAATATTTGTAACATTTATTTAATTCAATGGTATCCTTTAAGATTTCATTTCAAAGGAAAATCTGCATTTGAAGAGGATCATGGAATTGCCAAAGATTCCAATTATACACTAAAAAATGAAGAATATTGAATAGCTATGCAGCTTGACCAGAAAAAGCCATGGGTTCATGTTGTTTCACATTCTGGCTGGAAAAGAAGAGCACTCCAAAGTAGTTAGAAGCGCTCCTTGAGCCTGCAGTGGTTCAATCAAAGCTTCTGTCTGGGCTCCAGGGGACTTCCCCCTGTCCTGTGACAAAGGGGAAGGGTAGACTCAGTTTTCCTGGTTGATCTGCCCTGGATGCAGAGACCCAAAAAGCACTAGTTGTTTTGTTAGAAGACAGCTCTTGGGAGTTTGCCTGCTAAGGACAGAGAAGCCACTCAACTGAGATAGACATGACGAGCTGTGACCCAGGTATCCCATGCTCAGTCTGGGTGTCCCTGCACAGGTCAGCTAGGATGGAAGGAAGCAGTTCAGGCTAATTTAACCTTTTTGACCTTTCTATTGAAACTGAATGTTCAGAAACTTTCCAATTATACAGTAGGTTTGTATCTTTAGAGAGATGTGTGTACTGTGTATATCTATATACACGATAGCTGTACTTCTTGGACATTGTGGATTATGATCTTCCTAATATGAAATAAACTTTTTTCTCATGAATCCTATTCCCTGAGTTCTTGCTAGAGGGGGAAGACTTCTACATGAGTATTTCCTCCTGATATTTGAATGAAAGATTTTTCCTGTCACTGTCCTTTTGTAGTGACAGGGCTGGTAAAAGCTTTTCTGTCTGTAAACATCTAACAACTTCATTATGCTTACTATGCCATAGTCTATAATTTCTTAGAAACTCATGAAGACATTGAGCTCTTTCTGGGTTTGTTTATTCTTTCTGGACTTCTGCTTTCTTATATGGAAGATTTCTGAAATGTTTTTCAATGGACAGTTTTTTCACTTGGCTTTTTCTGTAGTTATTGCTTTTCAACCCCTTCTCCATTGATGGTACATGAGGATACACTGCTCCAAAACATTTATCTAGCTTCAGAAAGTAACACCTAAATATAACAGGACAGTGTGAACTAATTATTTGTGGGAGAATGGCACAATTATTTTTTTTTTATCAAGTGTAACCTCTACAATGAAAAGATTATTAATGGAGGAGCTTAAAGTCCAGGAGGCACTGGAGATAAAAAAAAAAAAGTGACTTTATAAATCTCTGTGGATGTGACTGTTATAATAATCCTCCAGAACTGAACTGAGGTAACTTCTCCATTTAAATGGGCTGGTTTAATGGAATGGGAACTGTTATGGCTAAGAGTGCCAAGCTGAAGGAGGTTTGGAGGGCATCCCTCCAGGGCAAGAATAATATTGATGATTAAAATAGATTGTGATAGAAGCTAGAAATTACTTACTAAAAGTTATAGGCCCTTGGGCTAAAAGTAAGTGTGGTATTATTCAGCTATCAGATTAATATCTGAAATATCATCTATTTTTGAACTGTATTCTATTTGGCAGGGAGTGGGTAAATGATTAAGTAGATCTTTACCATCTCTGATGACTCTTGTACTGTGATTTATATATTAAAAAAAAAAAAAAAGAGAGAGAGAAGCATGTCCTAGCATGAGGGACACAGAGAAAATGTGTGAATAAAGAGGAAAGCCTGAAACCAGGGACCGTGAGTTATTTCAGCTTCCTCATTCAGGGACTGATGGATTTTTGAAGCCAGAATGATCATCTAGCCTGACCTCTGTAATACTGCAGGCCATAAAATTTCACTTCGTTACCCCAGGTCTGAGCCAAATTTATCTTACTGAGACATTAAAAAGTAGAAGTCATATTTTCAAAGATATTTAGGTATTTAAAAAGTGGAGATAAAAATATCTGTACAGACTAGGTGTTTCTCATTGATTTCACAATTTCACAACTTCACACTGGTTTTGGAAGCTTGAGTAGACCTCTGAGAGAGAGGGTTTGAAATGCCTTTGAAAGTCTGGCCATACAGACACAGTCAGATACACAAATCACAGTACTTTACACTTTTCTAAACATAATTTACGAGACAAGATAGAAATGCTCTAGGAAAAGGACATGTTCATCCTCTTATGACTTCACTGTCTAATAAGGAACAAACATTTCTTCATTATTTAGATGGAGATTTATTTTTCTGAAGTGAAACACCTCTCAAATTAATCCTGAAAGTTAATATCTAAAGGAATGGAAGAGTCCAGCATTCTAAGCAGCAACCCTGAAAAGTGCCTGGATCTCATGATGTGATTTAATTCTAAAAAAAAAGCATTATAAATGAAGCTAAGGAATCACATCTGTGTATAAGAAAACATTTTAAGTGCCATTGTTGACAGCAATTTAACAGAGATTAATACCAGCATTCTATTTATGACCATGAAAAATTCTGCATATAATGATTTGGGAAATTATATAGCATGGAGAAAAGTAAATTGTGTTCTAGAGGATATTAGCTTTACAGATATTTTAGGTAAAAATTTTGAAGGAGTTCAGTAACAATCCACAAATGAAGTTTTACTTTAGCTTTTCTCTTTTTTTTGAATTACATAATTTTCTTATTTTTACTGCTGAGCAGAAAGTAAATTGCAATAAAATTACAAAACACTTAGAAATATGTTATTATTTTTGCTGTGGGGAAAAAAGATGTTAGAGAAGCAGGAAGAGCAATACTAGAAAGAAACACATTTCATTCTGCCCTCACTTGAAATTCGCCAATATACATTTCACTACTATATTGTGCCATCTTATGAAAAAGGCTGAGCCAGGTACATATCTCATTAAGTACTTAGGAATTTCTTAGCAAACCTTCAGTCTGCAGGTGGAAACACAATGGAAACAGAGTACTTCAAACTGTTGAATACATTTGAGGGAAATTTGAATGTAAAAATAAGGCTAAGTAACTGTATGATGTAAATTATATTCTTCTAATCAGAGAACTGGGATGGGAGAAGAGTGTAGAGGAATGAAGCTGGGTTAATTAATATTGATAATATACAGCTGTGGGCTGGCTTCAGGGGTGGTGGGTTGGCTGATGTAGACAAGTTGCAGCTGTGGCTGGTTCTGTTAAGAGGTTGGGCAGCCAAGGAAGAGAGAGGAGGAAGAAGCAGAGAGAGGTAAGAGAATGTGTGCCTGGGATGAGGAGAGACAAGGACAAGGCACCAGAGGGTCTGGCCTGAAGAGTATGTTGGTATGTGATGGTAAAAGACCTTGTTGCAGCTGGCTAATTTGGAGAGTGCTGCGACAGAAAAGCAGTAGGCATCATTTACTTCAACAAGGTTTTCAGCACTGTCTTCCATAATATTTATGTATCCTAGTTAGGATGTTATGGTCTGGATGAGTGTACAATGGGCAAAAATTGGTTGGATGGTCATAGTTAATGCGGTCATGCTCTCCCAGCATATTGGTAAACTCTGGACAACTGAAGGGGCATGCACTGGGATGTCTCCTATTTAACACCTTTATCAATGACCTGTCAGAGATCAGAGTGCACACTTCTCAAGTGTACAGATGACACCAAGTCAGGTGGGAACCTGTTGGTAGTCTTGAGAGCAGGGTTACATTCAGAGGCACCTCAACAGGCTGGAAGACTGATGAGACAGGAAACTTCTGAAATTAAGCAAGGAAAAGTGCTAAGTGCTGCTCCTGGGAAAGAGGAGGGGCTGTGATGGCACAGGCTGTGGATGGACAGGCTGGGAGCAGCCCTGCAGAAAAGGCCCTGGGGCCCGATGTGCAGTGAGCTGAGCCTCAGCCAGCAAAGGTGGCCAGGAGCTCCCTGGGTTCTATCAACAGGTACATGGCCAGCTAATACAGGCAGTGGTTATCCCCCTCTGCTCAGCACTCATTAGATCATAGCTGCAATTCCCTTTCCAGTTTTGGGATCTCCTATGCAAGAGAGAAATCACCAAACTGGAGCAAGTTTGGAGGGATGGAGAAGGCTGGAGCACTTGCTCTGTTAGGAGACACCGAGGGATTGTGTCTACCTGGATACAAGGGAGCTCTGGGGACTCCTCACAGTGTCCCCCCAGTGCCTGTCCAGAGGTTGTCAGGGAGACAGGCTCTTCACAGCCACATGTGGTGGGAAGATGAGGTCCAACAGGCATAAATTGAAACAAGAAACATTCAGGCCGGATATGAGGAAAACCAACCTGACTCTGAGAACTCTCCAGCAGTGGAACAAGCTGCCCAGAGAGGCTATGCAGTCTCCATCATTGGAGGTTTTCAAGACACAACAGGCCAAAACCCTGAGCAGCCACATCTCATCTCAGAGCTGGCTCTGCTGTGAGCAGGAGGTGGGACTAGAGACCTCCTGAGGTTCTATCTGAACCTGAATTGCTTGTGATTCTGTGAAACATTAGGCAATAATGATATTTTAGCGGTTCCCCACCCATCAGTAAATGTGTAAGGAAAAAGACTAATTCCTTACATACCACAAACAAAAAGACAAGAGTTATTGTTGGATCAACAAATTCACAAGCTACCTTCAACTAGCTATAAAAGCTAAGAAGTTTAATATACAAGCCTTTTGAAGTCTGCCACCCTGTTATGTGCCAGGTTGGAGGGTCAGTCTGAAGGCTAAGAAATTCATGTCTTGAAGAGAAATCTCCCTTGGCAGGCATATCACAGCATCCCTCCTGTTACCCCTACAGAATGCTGATATGGGGAAGATTAGTCTTGCTTCTTACCTAAAACAGTGGTTGTTCCCACCCATTGACAATTCGCTCAATCATTTCTTCTCTTTGTTAACTTTAATTGTGGTCTTTTACATGACCACAAAACCTCTCTTGGCATTATTTCTGAAAAAGTTTCACATGCACAGGACTGCAAATAGCAGTTTGGCCTGGATTTCCTTTGAGACCATTAATTCCCAGAAATATTTTTCTTCCAACTCATTAAATACAACTTGTTTCAAATGTAATTGGGCTGGTTTAAATCATATTACTTTTTACTTTTACAAACAATGGATGTAAGCAATCTTTCTGACTTTGAAGATCTGTATCAGGGGTGTGATTACCCACCTTCATTTGAAAAGTGTCAGATGAACAATAACTTCTGATTGACTCAGAAGATGTCTTAATAAAATCTGGAGTAAATATTGTTACCTACTTAATGTTTACTACCAAAATGATATTTTAAATGGTTTGGCACTAAATTTTTGGTCTGCCTGACCAATCCAAATCAAGCTGCTTGAAAAATCATCTTTTTCAGGTACTTACACATGACTTAGTAACTAGTATCACTTATATCACCGCTATAATTTTATGCTTTTTTAGAGCAACATGTATGTAAGCAAATATCTTTTTGCTTACATAAAAAATGACTCCAAGAGAACCAACTACAACAAGCATAAAGAGAACATGTTGTTCTACAGGCCTTATTGCTAATTCAATTAGCTCCAATTTACCCACAAACACAGCTTGATAGATATATTCTGTTCTTTATTATGTCGTTTAGCACCCTGCAACATGGTGCTTGCTAAGATTATCTCATCTGCTGCAGATGACAGTGCTCCTCAGTGGCCATATTCAGCAATATATAAGGCTTACTAGAGCTGGTCCTTGCCAGTTCTTCCTAACTTCTGTCTCTCTGAGGCTAAGGTTGAGGCTGTAATTATTATCAGGGGCCTGAAAATCGGTCCAAAATGGCCTCTGTGAAGGAGAGCTTGAAGTCAAAAATGAACAACTCCAAAGGCAGTTTTTCAGAAGTCTTGTTTTTATCTATCAGCATTAAAAAAGCCAGCATGTAGAGGAATTATAAAGGAATGAAGGCAGGTTAATTAACATTGATTATATACAGCTATGGGCTGGCTTCAGGTGTAGTGGGTTGGCTGATGTGGATAATGTGCAGCTGTGGCTGGTTCCTGCTAAGTAGTCAAATAACTCTAAGGGGTATGGAAGAGGAGGATTGAAAGATGATGATGACTGAGTGAAGAGAGAGCATTGGATGAAGTGAGACCTGGGAGAAGCAGAGGGAGGGGAAAGAGCACCTTGGATGTAGGAGAGACAAGGAGAGGCCGTGGGAGAAACAGAGAGAGGAAGGGGGCCTGGATGAGTAGAGGCTGGCTGGAAGAGGAGCCCGGAGAAGGGATGCAGGAGAGGCAAGAAGCAGGGTGGACTGGCAGCATGGACAGTACGTGAACTTTTAAAAGCTTGTGGGGGATGGTGGCTGTGCTGGGGCAAGGTGTGGGAACTAGTTAGCAACATTAACCTGGTATGTGATGGTAAAAGCCTTGTTGCAACTGGCTAGTTTTGCTAGTGCTGTGAAATCGGGGCCTGGTGTGAGGCTTGAACTCAGAACCTTCAGATTATGAGACTGAGTGTAATGAGCGGTGATGGCTGTGCAAGGGAACATTTGAAGTTTTGAGTGGTGACGGCGGTGCTCAATGTAGTGGAGACAGGTAGGGATAGCCTGCGATCTGGATCACATTGAAATAGGCAGGGAGGAGCCTAGGAATCCAGATCAGACGCCAGTAGGGGTGAGCCATTGGGATCAAAGGAAAGGAAGCTGTAGAGCTAAGAGACTAAGGGTGATGGGTGGTAGTGGATGACTGCATGGCCAGACATGGCAGTGGCCCACGAAGGCTCCAGAGTGTGTCCGGCTAGACAGATGTGACACCAGCGTGTTAAAATACACATATTTTCCTTTTGTGTGCAGAGGTATGGGTAAACAGGCACTGGGGAAAAAAAGGCCTGTTGGACTTTGCTGAAGATAGAAAAGACATGGCCATCTTCACTGATGCTAACTTTTACATCCCCATGTTCAGAGAAGCTTAACACCACTAGTAACATTTGGGAGCTGTATATTTTAAAATAAAGAAAAAAAAAAAAAATCCATGCATGCATAGTAAAGATCTAGTGTTGATCATGACATTTCCTGATTACTAATAATGAAAAATTCCAATCTGACCAGTAGGTACCTAAACCCAAATATTATTACTGCAGCTATGGGTATTCATTATGAACATATAGCACAACAGTCTTTTATTTGTTTCCATTTCTTTTCTGACGGATTCACTTTATTGCTAAAGAGAGCATTATTTACTGTGTAATTCACAGCAACAAACTTTATAATAAATTTGCTGTTTCTAGTGACTACATGATTTTGTGCGCTGTAATGGATAGTGACAAACTGGAGGCATTTCCATCTTCTTAGTGCAAATACCAAAACTTTCAAAATGAGAGAAGAAAGCTTAATATTGCCTTTTCAGTGTGGTGCTCAGTCTTCCACCTAGTCACATGGAAGAGGTCCCTTTTGCCCATATATAACTCCTTCCCACTGCAGCAGGATGTCTGCATTCAGAACCAGAATACAAATTCTAACCGAAAAGCAGCAAAGTTGTCACCCTCTTTCATGACACCTTCTCTGGGACTGTCCAGATTAAGTATTTGTAAAACTAACCCAATAAATCTCCTAGCACTCCTAAACCTAAACTCCTAAACCTAATATGCTATGAGCCTCTGGACTGCAGCAGAATTGACTCACCTTTGCTTGTAGACCCTTTTCCCATCATAATCTTTTCTGAGCATAATTCAGTATCTGAATGGAGCATATCCATTGCATCAATTCATAGCATTTTACAAAGAAAAAAAAAAAAGCAACCAACACAATTATACAGGTTTGTATAACGTGTTATGAATATTTTTTTTTTCCAAAACAGCAGTCATTAGTAATAAGGCTGGAGTTACTTATATGTCAGTGATACTTAAAGAAGACTGTTCAACAGGACGTATTTGGTGAATTTTCTGGAAAATCTTTCCTGTAATATTAGATGTGAACATAATATATGCAGAAAACGTCCTTACCAGAGATGAAACAAAGACACTATACAATCTGAACTGAGAATTAGTGTTTTCAGGAAATCAAGGGCTTCCTGAATAATTAGCATACAGCTGCTAATCACCCTGTAAATTGTTGTTATAAGCAGCCATAACCCTGCCAATTCACTTCACTAGAAATTACTTCAATTGCTTGCTCACTTTCAATTCCCTGTAGAAGAAAGATGATCAAAAACAGGTATAAAAAGACATGCCTAAACCAGAAAATGTCTCAGTTTTCTGACTAATTTGAGGGCTGAGTTTGTTCTCAGGCCCAGGGAAACAGCAGCTGAACAAGTGCAAGAGGGAAGTCCTACAGAACTTATCATTTTGCCAGATATAGTAAAAGCCTTTTTTTCTCTCCATCATGAGAGACTTCTTTAAATCCTAATGAAAGTTAAATGAAGTTCCAATATATATAAAGAATTCTAAAATATATAAAAAGAGATATAGAATTCTAAGGTTTAATATTATCACCTTCCCCTCCTCTGCTCCCTTACTGCCCTTAGGAAAATGTGAATCCACCACTACATTTCAATCCTAGCTATCACCTAGGAACTTCAGGAAGCAGATGAGTGTTTTCTATTGAAATTCCAATTAGGAATATTGTCAAAGCAAAATAAGCAGAGAAAATTATTTGGGAGCACTTGGTGTTATCTTGCATTGCAATTTTTTATCATGCTTTGTCTACTGAGAGAATATATTTTTATTTTATGCAGCACCTCTCATCTAAGAGACAAGAAAATGGACGAGAGGAATTAAACTGTTTATGGCGAAAATTTTTTAACTTTTTTTCCATGAGATTTTTAAAAAAGACAGTGTGTTAATGAGACAGAGAAATATAGCAAGGCTGTCCCAGACGGTGAGCGCTATACAGAAAAAAGCTCTTATATCAGAAATGGTGGTTAAAGTTCATGGAAGAGGCTTATACGTAAACACAGAAATAACACTAGGAAGTACTATATGTGGTTCGCCTTGACTATACACTAGTTTTATTCATTTCCCCTTTGTGACAATCAGTGCCATCAGGAATGAACATTAAAAACGCATTGGTGCTTCAGGGGCTTCTGCTGGTTTTACTGATTTTGGCACTGTGTCCATTAGTAACTAGGCCTGGGGAAACCCATCCAGCAAACACAAGAATCAACAAACCTTTCATCTAAAATGCAAATTAACTTGAATGTACCCATTTTAAACTCATTTCAAGACTATGGCAAATGGCATATAACATCAAAAGTATTTTGTCTCATTTCCTGACAGTTTTCTTAACTAGAGCATTGATTTGGGTAAAATAGGGTGTGAATGTTAAGTGTAATAGCTGTCATTGAATAAAACTAAATGGCTACGTTTTATTGCAGAATAAAAATGACTTCTCCCTATTTAATTTAATCTATTTACTAGTCAGTTTATCACTTATTTTTCTGAATCAAAACCAGAAAATAATTTTAGCCTAATGAAGTTGAGGTGGTTTTAATCTAGAGTGCAGCATAAGATTCCTTAGGCCTTGGCTTAAAAATTGAGCTAATCTGTTTTACATACACAAATGCCTTCCATGTCAAATCTGAGTATAACAAACCCCTAAATCATAGGATCAGAGCATTATAGAATCATTTAGGTTGGATAAGACCTTTAAGAGCATCATATCCAACTGTTAACCTAGCACTGCCAAGCCCACTGCTAAACCATGTCCCTAAGTGTCACATCTATACATCTTTCAAATACTCCAGGCATGGTGACTCAACCACTTCAAATCAGATTGGTATTTTTTGATACATTTTTTCCTAACTTAGTTCCAATGAAACTTGAATTGAAATTTACAGTTCAATTAATTGACTTGATTGACTAAAACAATAGACATCACAGGGTTTTTTTCCAAATGAACAAACACCTTGTTCACATCTGAAGCAGCAACCAAATGATCCATGAAGTAGTAATACTATAGGTAAGGGTAATACTAGAAAGATGATGAAATATTGTCATAACGTAGAGGAACTGGACAGTTTGTTTCTGTGCAGCTTTTGACAAACTTTAGAACAATAAGGATTTATTATATATATTTATATATGTCATATATATGTTGGAAATCAGACGTATAGAAATGTCAAGCAAATATTAGAAAACTAAACAAGAAAACAAGGTGTAGAGCAATCACTAGATTTCTCCTAGTAGTAATTAAATTTTCCCTTCTGAAATCTAAATGATGCAATCTGGTATCTGTCCCAAACTACCATTATATTAAGAAAAAAAATGCCTATCCACCAACGTTGTTTTTTTAAAAAAGTTTGATTTTTTTGTTGTTGTTTTTTTTTTCCCCCCATTTTTTTTTCTTATGATTGGTCCTAATACAGAAGAAACTTTGGTTTAAGGAGAGTAGGCAAAAAGAAAACATGAGTTTATTTCTTTATCAACAGCTTATTTCTTTATCTTTGATTTTTATAGGCAGAAAGGTATTCTCATTTTTGAGAAATGATTAGATGTTTTTGTGTACTATACTTGCAACTCAGTAGTATTAGTTTCTTAACCTGCGTATAAACAAGGGATTTTAATACCTAAGCACATTGTTTCAGTCCCAGTGATGCCAACGAAAGCATTCAGGGTCCAGAGCATAGAATGGTATCAAAGTAACAGGCTTATTCAGATTTCGTCTGTTATCATCTGTTTCATTGACTTGTCAGTTCCATTGCTGTATACTCCTTTGTGACTGGAGTGCTATATTCATAGAAACTCCTTCTATGCCAGTGTACTGGGAGTTTCTGAATTCCTGGGTCCAGATATTACCCCATCCCTTTTTCTGTCCCCACCAGACTTCTTTCCCTCTCCTCATAAGGAGAAGCAGACCTGTAACATGGCACTTGGCATGGCAGATACCTGAATTAGATACTCCAAATGGCAGAGTCCACATACCAGCCAATGCAAATTAAGAACAAGACATCAATATTCTGCTTTATTATTTTAATATCTTTAGTATTTAGAAGTAACTCCTATCCTTATTTCTGCTGAGGCATACCTTGGGCAAAGTGGCACCACTTCATATGTACTGCAGATATCTGCTTTGTGTAGTATACAGTCATTCCAAGGGCCCCATCTGTGTGAATCTGTGTGAGCAGGTTTTGTAGCTATCTGTAGGTTTGGATGAAAAATCATTTGAAATTTACAACATTTACAGCCTAAGCTGTCCTTCATTTTCCCTATGGTTTACCTCTGGTGGCCTTTCCAACAGCTGCTTCTGTCTTCAGTAAAGGCTATAAAAATCTATGGTAAAATCTGTCTCCCACTTCTAACTTATAATATATAATCCAAAAAACAGCACTGGAACTACAACCCAGGCTGTAAAAAGTATGAAATCAAATGTAAAATATTAAGTCAGCGTGACCTAACTCATGTCTCCTAATGCACTTTTTTACTCTTCTTTTTTTTTTTTTTTTTTTTTCCCCCCATAGTTTATCACTGTCCATAGTGGAAAATGGCAGAAAACCGGGACTTTAGTACTTGCAAAATATTATTAAAAGGCTATTTAGAATTAAGAGAAATACAATGCAAAAAAATGGAGGTAATTGGATAGAAGTATTTCAATATTTCTATCAGGTGTAAAAGCGTCCCAGATCAACTGCTGTAGTTCAATGACTTATCTAAGAATAATGCTGGTAGCTAAGGTCTTGTAAATTCTACTTAATTTATTGCTGGATGGACTAGAACTAATAGGAGTACATACTAAACAAGCAAGCTTAAAGCCAGGCTGACATTTCACTGACTTCCCTGTGCTTGTTGGAAGATGAAAGCTTTTGTCTAGACATTTGCCTTCTTTTGATATCATGGCATGACAAGCATTTGATGAGAAAAAATATTTAAAGACAAAGTGCCAAGACTAACAGGCCACAAATAAAGCCTCTTTTCTAATATGTAAGAGTAGAAATCATTACATTCTTCTTAGGGGAAGGATGCCTGTTGCAAAATAAATTTGACTATGTTTTCTTCCTATTTAAAATATGTTTCTCTAAATGCAATTCATTTGTAGGCAAAGTGATAGTGATAAACTTATGGCCCTATGCAAAGCAAGAAAAGGTTTATGAAGAAACAGACCACAGCCTCTAAGGAATCATTTTATGCTTCCACTTTATACTATAAAATAGTAATACTTTAACAGACACAACATTGCCAGGAACTATTTTGTTATAAAATCATTTCAAATGTACAAACAGAAATGGTGAGCTAAAATAAAACTGGCAAGACATAAAAGCTGCTTTCCAGCGTGCTCTGGTAACTGAGAGCAGATTGTCTTGTGCATATTATAGGGTTCAAAGTAATTGCTATTATAAAGGCCCTGTAGTCCGCCTATCTTGTAATTATGCATGTATCTAAGAAGCATAAGAATTTTTCAGTGCTGAGGATGCATGTTTGTATCATAAATAAAAACCTGCTAATGAAAAGTTTATAGGACTAAAGCAATCCAATTAAATGCCTTATTTAATTGATGTATGTATTCACTTCTTCATTTAGCTGCATGTCTTTTTTGTTGTTTTGTTCCTTCTCTGTCACAAACATGGAAGCCAAGAATTCAAGAGAGGTAGCATGAGAGGAAGACATAGTTTTTGAGGTGCTTCCTCTGGAGATCGTAGGCCACTGTCATAAAATCACTTTCAGAAATCTTCAGGTGTTGCCTAACAACTTGTCATCTTTCTGGTTCAATTACTCTCATGGCAAGACTGTTGCAAAATTTCACTTCTAAAACAGGGCTTTTAGCAAACATTTTCAAAAAGCAGTTGTTGGGGTTTTTTTTATTATTATTATTTTCATCTTTGCTGGTTTTCCACGTTTAAACAGCTTCCTAGCTCTGCATATCCCTCTCTTTTCATAAGTAAGGAACTCTGCCAAATCCTGCTGGTTTTGTACAAAATTGCTGAAAATGCATCCTAAAACTTTCCATCCATGTATTATTTCTTTCTAGTTGCTTGGTACAGATAACATTGAGTTCCTTGAAGAACAAAAAATATTTAAGAATGAGATTTTCAACACATATTTTAATACCATTAAGTATAACTTTCTCATTAGAAATGGATGAAACTATAACTTCTTTTGAAGGCGAGGGGACCATTTTTCAGAAGTTTATTTTTGCATTTTAGGAAAGACACAGTCCCTGTCCTGAAACAGTGAACAGCCAAATGAATATCTACTTCTAGGGGAAAGGCAATTTGTTTTAGTGAAGCAATGACAATCATACTGAAAGTGTTGCAAAGACTATGAATATTGGAAGACCTAAGAGATAATGAAATACCCAGTGAATATTACCAGAGGTAATTTGTTAGACTGAATGCCTATACATTTGGGTGTCCAGCATCAAATGGTTTGGTTTTTTGGAGAACATTGTACATTTAAAAAGTAGAGCACTTGCTTTGGCCAAAAATGTTGAAAGAGCCGACAGTCTTGTCATATTTGAAAATCATCATCCTTGATTTTTGCACAGTAAATTCTAAACCTTTGGTGATGAAAGCTATCCAGAAAGAGTAAAAATCTTGATCTATAATTTACAAAGACCCTTTAAAATGGAAATCACAGAGGTGATTTTGTGATCTATTTTATTCTTTAATGAAGGGTTTGGCATTTGCTGCCTCTCCTTGAAGATGTTGTTCTGTATTAGGGAGGCCATTTCTGCTGAGGATACAAGGAGTGAAGAAAAACTTCATTAGGTTTCAACATGTCAAACAAGCTACCCATGTGAGTTAGGGTTATATAGACCAAACACCTGATTAGAAAGTTCCTCTCTCAAGTGGCAGCATCACCCATCCCTACTCCTAATAATCAGGAAACTTCCTTTTCCCCCTAAAAATAAGCAGGCAACATTGAGAAACTTCCTTTCTGTATGGTGCTTAAGTTACAATATCCTGAAAATAAAATAATAAGCCTTAGAGTTTTGAAAGTACTCTGAACTTACTACGTTAATGTGCCTTACAATATATTAAACTCAGGATGAGATGTGAAGACTCAGCACAACAGTGTGCTACAGAAGGTAAAATAATGGTCTGCTGACTGCTTGGTACTACAAGTTTAAATCATACTCCAGTGCCTTATGCAGCAGATTTGGGAAAAAAATACAAAGTGTATATTTATTGTTGTTCCTCTCCACAAACCATTATTGTGCTTCCTCTTTTCCCACTGAATTTTGAAGCCCCACTTCCTTCCCCCAGAGCAAAATTAAGCCCTTGGTTGGGCTAAAAATAACTCCTTCTAATTTAGTATTTTAGCTTCAGAGTAAGTACGTTAAGGAAGGAATGCCTGAGTGACTTTCAAAATGAGATAGATTGAATTGACTAGCTCTCTTCTGGGGCACATGCCTCTTTCACTGAAAAAATAAAATTGTTTTGCCAACTCCTTTCCTCAGCTGTAACTGAAATTACTGTGGAGTAAATGCTCAGTCAGTTTATGGCAATTCTGCCCAAAAAATCCTATTAAGCAATAATAGGATTTGTTTCTCGACTGCCAGTTTCTGTTTTGAAAATACACCCCCGTGTGCTCTCAATTCTCAGAACAAATTTTGATTGATTTGTTTCTCATCTTTCTCCTTTGAAAATAACATTCTTGCTCTTTACCTTTTTAAAGTATTTTAAGAGGTGATTAAACTGCAGCCACTCAGCTTGGTTTTCAGATGTATAAAATTTTGCCCACCAGAGACTTAAATTATATGTTCAACTGCAACCAGAAACTATCCTTTTTGCAGTTCTCATCCTTAAAAGAAAGTTACTACAAGTTACTGCAAGAGTTTTAACTATTTATTTTATTTTTAGAAATACTTATCCTAGAATAAAATCAGCTATAGAAATCTTATTTTTCACATGTTGCATATAGCAAAAAGATAGAGGGTCTTTGAAAGAGAAAACTTCTAAAAGTTTTTGTGTAAGATAAACAAGATAACATCTACCCAGTCTGAAACTGACAAGATTTTTGATTAGTGATTTTGAATGCTTATTAGGGAACACTTTATGAGTATGAACGCTAAACCAATTGCCTTTCTTAATGCTGAAAATTTCATGCTTCAGCTTTCAAGAGGCTTAGATAGCTATTTTCAATCCATTTTTATGCAAGGAAGTGAATAACAGAATTAACATCATATTTCAGTTAGAAATTAAAAAAAAAGAAAAAAAAAGAGGAAAGTGAAAGGAGAGGAGAAATGTTACTTTGAATGATATATGTGTACTCTTCCACCAATGAGTTTGTCAGCCAAACCAATTTTAGTCCAAGAGTTGAAACTTATTCTGCAGATGTAGCAGCAGGGGTGCAAACACAAACTTACGGAACATGCCTACTTGAAATGTGTGACCTATTCGATAGATTTTCAAAGTATGTATTAAAAACATAATAATTTCACATGTACATGAAGTCCATACTCCTTATACAAATGATATCAAATTCCTGTATCTTAATCAAAGTTTTTTCATATGCTTCCTTCACTCTCTGGTTCTGTGAAGTGCGAGCACTTTCTGTGCCCATGGAGGTCATTACTAGTGACAGTGGATGATGAGCATCCTGTGGGACACTGCATTTCAAGACACACTGTTCAGATTTCTCAGTAACTCACTGGTGAATTTTGTGTCAGAGTAGGACATAACCTGTCCCCTCTTAGCTTTTTTTAGCCTGCTCTTCAACCTTCTGTTCTCTAGCCAGTGGTTTGCCAGCCAATAATAATTTTGATGAGAGTCTACCTTTGGACTGATGTGTTCTGTGGATCAAATCTCTCATACCTTCATGCAAAGCTTTTTTTTTTTTTTTTTAATCCCATCAGAAGGCCCATTTTTCTCTGATTAGTTGTTGTGCAGAAGGTATTTATTTCCTGTGAAATAATCCTGAATCAACACCTGGCTACTTTCATCAGAAATAATAGACCCCTCTCATCCCTGCAAAGGGAGGGAGTGAGGAAAATTTGTGGTCCTTTTTGTCTGCTATATCTTTGGGTTTTATTATGTTTGACATTTCTAAAGCTAAGTCTTATTACAGGCTATTACCTTGTGACTGAGCAGAGGAGTTCTTGTGAAAATCAGAGAATGCAAACCTAGCTGTAAATGTAAACACAGAAATTGTGAACATGGGAAAACAAGAAAGCATCTAATGGAATATTAACACATTTCTAAACTACTAACTAAAAGATGAAATAGCAGGCAAAGGAGGAAAATTAACTCAGGAACAAGCAGGGTTCTATCTAATGCATACTCAATATTTCTACAGTTTTGCACAAAGAGAGTTAAGGGTTATTTTTTCTCCTAAATTAAAAGTCAACTTCTTTGCCCTCAGAAAAACACAGAAGTTAGTAATTAGAATCCAATAGTAGAAAATTTTGAAGAAGTATAAAGGGACACACTTAGTCTTTCTCATTAGCTTTTATTAACAGCCTTCTGAGTTTGTGAAATCAGTGTAACAAGTTACAAATGATGCATGAAATTGAAAATTTCTGTTTACCCTATAGAGTTTTCATCCATGGTTGGCAATGCCCTGCTGCAATATATGCAGTAATAGGATACCAGGCCTAGCCAAAACTTCTCAAAAAATGTGGTTTCTCAGCCTAAAAGGAGCTATTAAAATGTTGGGGGATTTCGCACAAAAACAGTTGGGTTTCCTTTGTACAGAAGCAAGTTTCTCAAATTCATTACAAAAGTTTACAGTGTCTCTCAGTGACCTCATGAAATAAGTACAGCTCAGAATCTGCATGCTGAGTACAGGTTGAAGGGCACTGGGAAGCAGCAGGCATTAGGTTGATGCTCACACTGGAAAACAAATTGAAACAAAACCTCATATTTGTGATGTGCTGTCTTATTAGACCACATATTAACCATGTCCGTAAATCCAGGCCAACGCTCATCAAAGTGGTTCTGTGCCTTCTTGGTAGATGATGTAAAAGAAAGATTTCCTTTGATACATTGCATAGAGTTTCTGACAGGAAAAATCCAGCAGATGTTTAAGCAGAGGCACAAGATCTCAACTCACTATCCCAAATTCAGCTGCACTGAATTGAAATTATTTCAGTCCTTACACATGCTTTCAGGCAATCATCATCATGTGAATTGTGCACATTACAGGTTTGTCTATGGCTCTGTGTTCATGTAGGAGATTTTAACTTCCCTTCCCTCCTCCCTCCCCCGCCCACCCCCAGCCCTTCCCACTGTTTCCTCTTTCATTAATCTCCCTCCAGGCATTTCTCATGAACAAACTGAACATTCTAAATGAAACGGGTTTAATCCAGAAAATGTAAAACCCACATTATTTTATCTTTCCCTTCAAGGCTGTTAGGTTGCATCCTCTTTCCAAATTGCTTCTGTGTTTGAAAACATTTTTATCTATAGCTGAATTTTGTCTTAGAGTTGGAAATGGCTTTCTGTTCAGTCGCTATTAGAACAGGATAAAACAATGAGATCACAAGGCATTATCTAAGTTGTGAGTTCTTCAGGGGGTCAAATGATAAATGAAAAATAAGTATAAGGTAACTTAATTTTCCCCCACCATTACTCTTAACTATTACTGCTTCTCTCTTGGACTTTCTTATGCCTGAATTTGATAAACACTTGGGAGCTTAGGCACCAGCAATTTCAATTTTCAGTGCTGGCTCTGACAGCTGTTTTCAAAACAAGCTGCAGTAGTCTTCCATCTCTTCTTTGTTTTGGGGTAACAATATAAAAACCAAGGAATATCAATCCAGTTAAGCATAAACATAACTTCTTGGTGTTCACTGCTGAACAGTGAGAACTGCGCATATGAGAAGAAACTTAATTTGCCTGGCACTAAACTTCTGGTTGTTTTGTAATTTATTACATTTAGCCATAGTACTTCGCCTTCATCCTTGTCGGACTGAATTGTTTTAAACTTTGAGAATTTTTTTCAGTTCACTGTAACTTTCATTAAGATTGTCCAGCATGTATTAAAAATAGTTTTGATAACTTTGTAAAAAAATTAGTTACCTGTTTTCCAACCCCAATGGACAATAGCAGAAAGTAACAGGAAGTGCGAAAAACTTTCTGTGTCTATTAACTGTTATCAAGGTCATACTTTTCTCTCTTCTTTCCATGTTCCTTTTTCACAAATAATTTTCTAATTCTTTCTCTTTTTTTCATTTTGTTTTGGTCTTCTGCAAATTCTAGTTGCATACAACAAAATTTCCTTCTGTCAGTTAACTCCATATATGTGTGCTAAGCACATTATTAAATTGATAATAATCCTACTTAGTGAAATCTTCCAAAGGAGAGAAACTAAACAAAATAAAAGACATTAGTGAGTTACTGAAAATATATTTGAACTTGAGTTGGTGAAATCTTCTGATTCCATAACTCACAATTTTAATACATGTGTTGTTATCCCCTATTGTATTTACTATAAAAATCTATAACCTTTCCTAACATATTTATGCATAATAAAGACAGTGAAGTGACATTTTTCCTGAAATTTCATGGAACACAATTGATCTTTTTATATTTTACTAGAAAAGGATTCAGCCAAACTGTTAAGGGAAAACCTCTGATGTATTCCTGTTTTTACTGAACTGTTGAATAGCCGAAGTGCTTTGTTATCCTGAGTGTATTCCTCACTTTCTTGTCCAAAGGATAGAGCTATTTTTAAAATTACTTTCCTTTGTGTGAGAGATGTAGTGCCATGCAGCCTTTTAGTATTTATTTCTCATTTACAGTACTTGCTATGTGAAAAGAAAGCAAATAACAAACTGCACACACTCACTCCTGTAGAAAGCAATAACAATATTTCTGGCTGTAGTAAATCTTTTATAGTTCTGTAAGTTCTCAAGTTCCTGAAGAGAAATAATTTCCAGTGCAATTATGCAAACTCATAAATACTTAGGTAGACAGTAGATAGCCACATGTTCTGCTTTGGGTAGTTTGCCTCTGCTGCTTATGTTTCAAGGAAACTTTTGTGACTAAAGCAGGATATACATTGCAGCAAAAAGCAGATAAACCTTTTAATAATAACAGAAGATATATATGGAATGTGCCTTGGTGATCAGAATCAATTGTCAGATATCACCTGAAAAATAAAGTGTTGCAGCCACTCAATTCACAAAATTCTTCAATGCTACTGGGGAGGAAGAATGATAGACAAATGACCACTCCATCTTAAATATTTCTGTGATATCCATCACTGCTGTACATTATTTCATTTAGGAACCCAGGACTTCCTCAGTCTTCCCCTTCTACTGCAGATAACCACATTACTGAAATAATTGAATAAACATACCAAACTCCACTGTAAAAAAAAAAAAAAAAAAAAAAAAAAAAGGTTAGGTATCTTATGCCAGTTACTTTTATTGGCTACTGTTCCAAAATTTCATTCTTATGATTGCCAAAAAGTGTCTTCTGCTTTTTTTTACTTAAATGTATTCCTGTGCAGTTTAACAACCACTTATAGCTATACTAGAACTATAATTTTGTTTGAACAGCTCTTGTACCTCAACTAATGTGTCTGAAGAGAACAATCATGTGCTGCTTATGCCTTCATTTTGCTAAACAGCCAGTCTTTTGGAAAGGGCACATCCTTCCCTACACTATTCTAACGGAGCTGTGTTTGCAATTTTTCTAGTTTGACTATAATGAACAGAACTATACTTAGTACTGAAAATGACAAATAGTGCATTGTAATTCCTCTCTACACATGCAGATGTATCTTTCTTGATGTATCCAATAACTGCTGCCACCTTTAGTAGCTACATCTCATTGCTGACATCTTGTAATCCTATCATTGATTCCAAGATTTCTTCATTAAGGTTTTGGGTCAATTTTTGTTAAAGCATATGGTGATACTTCTATATTACTGAGTTTAGTTCCTGCTCTGTTACTCCAGACTTTGAGGCAAACTGGATGGGGTAAGGTCATCCCTCCACATGATATTGTAGTCTTGCTCTGTACTGACAATGTCTCCCAATTTTTTTTTTCCATGAAATAATTACCTCAAGTTACCACTCCCCTTATTATTTTCCTTCAAGGTAATAAAAATACTAAATAAGGCCTCTCTTAAGACCTGACCTTCAAGACTTTCACTAGTAATCTTTTTCTTTTTCTTTTTTTTTTTGACACAAGTCAATTCCTCTCCTTCACTAGTTCGCAGCCCCCCCCCCCGGCACTTTATAATTCTTACAAAAAGACTGTCTTCCTCATTTTAACCTGAATTTTTCAACCTAGTACTGCATTAAATATTTCATTAATGCCAAGATATATGAGAAATATACCATTTCCATTTACTATAAAACTCAGTTATCTCATAAAGATACAAGAGTAGTTTGTTGAAATAGTCTTCATAAATGCAGCTAGAAATGGAATCATCTGCAACATATCTACATTTAGCAATCTATTCCCCTCTGTCTCCAACACTGTAAATAGATGTCTATATTATTTTATCCTTTCTCTACTGAGCCTTAATGTCCTTTAGGCTTAAATTAACTGTCCACACTTAGATGTTCTTGCTTGGAATAGAAAGGCCCCTTCTTCCTCAAGCCTTATGTTGCTTCCTCAGGTCTACTTTGCTGTAAGATTTAGGAATCCTGGAGGAGGTAAGTTACACGTAGCAAGAACTCTTAGGTTTTAGTGACAATCTACTGATGAGAGGGTTCATCATCAGAAATAAAGCCTATGTTCCACCTGAGAAAGAGGTAACATCTCAGAAAAAACAGAATATCATTAACCTCATTGCAATGGACAGGCTCTGCTTCTTCTGAAGCTGAGCCACTGGGAAGCCAGAAGTCAATAAATTGCAGGTCATACTGCACAAAACAACGGCAGTCTGAACCTAGCCAATCTAGTTTAGGGCTGAAAGAGTGGCATATTCTAGGCTGTTGACACAGCTGCTACCTTAGCCAGATACCACTGCAGGTAAAGGAATGTGTATTTCAGATAACTAGCTCTGGAAGCCCACTTCCGTTCCTGTTCCTTGACTGCCTTCAAAATTAGGCCGGAGGTGAATGTCCTCATGTCTTGCTCTCCCCAACATCCTATGGCCCATGCACTCCAGGAACTCATCAGCCTAACTTCAAACAAAAAAAGCAGCAGCTGCCCAAACTCAGGTCCTATGCTTCCAGGAGGGAATGCTCGAGGAAGCATGAGGCTATTGATTAATAGGTGATTATTCCAGAGGTTCTACTCCATTAAGTACCTATTAAGAGCAGGCAGAATGCCCCAGGGGTTAGATGAAGATTGTTGTTTTTTTTCTTTTTTATCTTTATGTTTTCCAAAAGCAGATTTTCAAAAGTCTAGAGGTTTTCCAGTTATGCTGTGGAGATACCTAGGGGCCATTCACAATGAATGGAAAGAGACATCTAAACTGTGTGGTACTGCTTTCCTTCTTGTGCAGTTCTCCTTCCTTCTGGTGACTTCAGTCAATGGCATTTAGCAGGCAACAGGAGGTGGAGACTGCATTGCTCCCATCACCATACGTGGTCACAAGCAGTGCCTGCAAAGGTACATTAACAGAGCAATATTCACTTTGTCTAAAGACAAATATTAATGAGCTTCTAGTTAGTACATCAGCAATTTTCAAGGCAAACTATACTAAAATTGATAGATTTATTAAAATACCCATAATTTTTTTAATTTATTTTATGCTGTGTTTCAATATTGGTGTATTTTGAAGCTTTTTGTTTTAAAAAGAAAACCTAAGAGGGCAATTCAGTTAAAAAAATCGCAGAGAAAAAAAACAAATGTTTTTTCAACCATGTTGCTGATATAGATGTGCAAAGAACCAATACCTAGGATACACTGGCCACATTGTTTTGGGTGTAGGTGGCAAATTTTTGGTAGCAGCAGGGGCTGCAGTGAAGAGATCAAGGGCTGTCCTATGCTGGACACAGCTGGTTCCAATCCATTCCAGCTGGCTCAGATGGACGGACTGCTGGCCAAAGCTAAGACCATCAGCCAAGCTGGTGTTGCCTGTGGGGAAATATGTTGAAGAAAAAGTAAAAAATGCTGTGCAGAAGCTGTGAGAGAAAGGAGTGAGAGAAAATGTGAGAGAAAAAACCCTGCAGACACTCAGGTCAGAGAATGAGGGAAAGGATGTCTTCCAGGTACCAGAGCAGAAATTCCCCTGGAGTCCATGGAGAAGACTCTGGCTGGAGCAGTTTGTGAAGGACTGCAGTCCATGAGGAGGGACATCACCTTACTCTGTAGCAGGGGAACAATGTGAACAATTATTCATGTTATTTTCTCCCACTCTTTTGCTGAGGAGGGGGAGTGAGAGGCTGGCTCGGTGTCTGACAGCTGGCCATAGTTAACCTACCACATCTACAGTACTGGATAAGACATTGCTTTATAAACTAGAGATAACTGGCTGTAAAACTCCTTGGAATTAATATACACAAGGATTTTAATTCAGCTTTTCTTGTGTCCAGAGCTCTTGAAATAAATCTGGACCCTCAGAAAGGGAGCTTTATTATTTTTTCCTTTAAATAAGCTTCTGGACCTGCACTTCTCTGACTTCTCTCCCCCTTCACATTTTCAAGCCTATATATCCCAGAATACCTTCAGTAGGAATGCAAAGATGAAAGAGAGGCAAAATTTGGCCCTCCAGCCATCACGTTATCCACTTTACTCCTACTCATATATAAGCATGATGATAAATCCATACAAAGGAAGTATTGTGTTTTACTTGTCAGATATGCATGCAATTTAAAGGAGTCTAAAACATTTTTGAAAAGAGCAATCTTTCTTAGCTGTTTTTTTTTTTTTTTCCCCTGAAAATATTGAGAATGTAAATAACCAAAAAATGCCATCCTGGACATAGACACAGAATGAGTGAGTCACTAACAATTTCTTTTAGTCTGCTAAAGGAGAAATTGCTTTATTATTTTACTATCCACTTAATTCCCACAATCCACCTCTGAGGATCTTGGGGATATTTCGTTCATATAACTGAATTTCCTATAGAAAATTTTGTCTAATTACATACAGTTCTTCAGTTTTACATAAGAGACAGTTTATGTCTTCACTGATTTGCCTTCTCTAACTGTGGAATAATGACATAAACCGGGGAAGATAAGGTGCAGCACCCCAATCTTAATTAATCTAAACATAAAGCCAGATTTTTAATCAAGGGCTATTCTAAATAGTTAGATATTTCAGTTACTTGGTCCTCTTTTGGCATCTAGAAGATTTTGGAACATAAAAGTCTCATCAACATTTGCACATCAATCCGGAGTCTAAGATGTAACAGGGATACTTAGTTAAGCTGATTTTAAAAGCAGATCACGGTACCCATCCTTTGCAAATCTTCCCAGCTATACCAAAAAAAGGTGGCCTAAGATGTTTACTTGAAATGTACTGCAAAGTCCTTGTGCAGTCTACAGTTCAAGGTTATCTCCTCCTTAGGTAGACTGATCCACTTGCATTACCTTTATCTTGATAAAATATAAATATGAGTATACATCTATTTAAATGCAATGTGTTAAATCTATATGCATATACTTTAGGAATTTTTACACAAATACATATGTATGTATATGAAATTCAATGTTGCAGTTAGGTGGAAAAGGAAATAGTAAATCTCTAGTGTTGGAGCATACTTGATTCATCAGCTTGATTTCTGCATTCCTATCACATACTATCAGCCATTAGTTTGAAAACAAGCAAAACTGTAGGAATCCAATAAAAGACATGAAGTGCCTTTAATTTTGAACTCATTTGCAATAGTTTTACATTACTCATGCATTTTTAATATAGTCTTTCATTAAAACACCCATAACAGCCCATCATTCTTAGACAAGTTGAAATGCATAAGTAGACTATGATAGTGCAATAACAACTACTAAAATGTTTAAATGATTTATTTAATCTAAATTTTCCAATGAGAAGTGGAGGCAGATTAAGATTTTAGTGCTGAATCTGCTTTGATTGGCACCATAGGGAAACAAGAATGAAAAAGCTGGAGATTGCAATCAGAAACCCAGACTGAATTTTTCCATGTAAAATTTTTTCCACATAAAACCATTCAGTAAAGATAACCGAGAAATAGTTTGGACATGACACCCACTACACATTTCACTTCCTAGGTCCACTCTTCTCAAACCAAAGCCTTGTCAATATATACCTAGCCAATATTCCGTCTTTATTGCATTTGTGTACTATCTCATTCGGGCTAATGATACCTGATAGTTTCCTATTACCTGTGCCTTTCAGGGTGTTATTCTTCCAAGGGATCTTTACCAAGGGTCCATTCTTTCTGCTTCCAACTGCCCCACATCTCGTTCTCCTACATTTCTGGGATCCCAGCTCACCCAGACAGAAAGCATGAGTGAGCTCTAGGTTCATCATTGTTTCATTACAGCTAAATTAATTCAAAGATAAGGGGCTATCATTGGCTTAATGGAAACAGTAAGCTCTAACCTTCCAGTAGCTTCTGCTGATAGGCTGCAGCTACAACTACTCCTACAGGTGGATGCCAGACACTATTGTGTAGTGACTAAATCTGTCACACATCTATCAAGCAACTCTAATTACTTGCATGTTCTTGATCCAATTATTGCAATAGGTGTATCTCCAATCCTTCAGTTACAAACTAGATAGAAGGCAGGGTGTTCAACTTTTGGTAGCAATATAGGGGCCCCATATTCAGCAGAAAGATGGAAAGAACATTTCTCTCTCTCTTGTTCAGCCAGCAGGGCTTACTTTCCTTGCATTTCTACCTGCACATCAGTCATGCCCAGGCATTATACTTCAGATTAGTTTTTCTATGCATACCACTGTTTATATAATAATGTTAAGGCTCTGTATACTATGATTGTTCTTACAGCTTTTCACAAACACTTCTCAATAATTAATCTTGTAAGCGGGAACTGCAGAATAACTAACTTCTTTATTGCTGATGTATGATCGATTACACACCTTGTCATGACAAAAAGTAAGATTCTTGTAATTGGATAAAAAATAAATAAAATTGTACAAGTGCTGTATTCTCTTCATTAATAACCGTTTTCTTGAATGTTGAAACACATTCACACTTATCAGTGAAGATTTTGTCAGTGATTTGGAAGAAAAACAATAAAAGACCAAAATCTTTTGCATTGACACAGCTAGTTAATGGCTTTTTCCACATTCTGTTTAGGGATATATTATCTAATCCACAATCAATCCACTTAATATGTTCCGTTTTTCTTTCATACCATTCCAGATGAATAATAAAAATTTTGCATAATAACTACAATGTGTTAGAGAAATTTAATTATCATTGCATTAATAAAATATAAACTAATCTGTAATACCTAACTTTTCAGTAAAATTACATACAGGTAGTTTAGTGGAATCAGTTTTCCATAAACTCACATTGAATCTTGAATTATTTGCGCGTACCGTTCATTTTGTGTGAAAGAACTGTAATTATCCTGATAATAAAAAACACTTGTATCTAGTATCATTTTTTGTGCAATGCTCTGTAAATAATCAGTAATCTAGGGCTTTAAGCACCCTGACATCTGCTGGAAGGAGAACAGTGGGGCACAGGAAACCTAGGAGATTTCTGGAGTCCACTGATGGACTTCCTGGCATATGTGATTGAGGAGCCAACACAGGTGATGGAGGAGAAAAGTGCTCTGCGGGGCCTGGTACAAAAAAGGAAGAGCTGGTTGTGGGTGTGAAAATCGAGGGCAACTTTGGTGCAATGCCTGGTGAGGTGGTAGAGCTCAGGATCCTAAGGAGGGAGCAAGGCAAAATGAAGTACTACAGCCCTGGGTTTTAGGAGAGTGGACATTAACCTTAATCCATCAGCTCCACATTCAAAGTGGTGCCCAGCACAACTTGCAAATAAAAAGGAAAACAAAACCAAAACAAAAATGGTTACTTGAAAATTAATCCAGCAGAGAAAAATTCAATCTATCAGTTTAAATAAATACTTTAATAAGATGAAGCAGAGCAAAGAAAAATTATCTTAGAGGTGAATAAACGTGTAAATTAGGTCAAGAGGGACCTAAGCCTACAAAATTCTTCAAAATTATGCTAAGTTGAGTCAACAGTGGACCCTGGCAGCAAAAAGGGCCAGCCATGTCCTCAGGTGCATCAAGCACAGCATAGCCAGCCTGTTGAAGGGAGGTGATTGTCCCACTCTACGCTGCACTGGTGCAGCCCCACATTGAGTATGGTATGCAGGTTTAGGTGCCTCAGTATAAGAATGACATCAGACTATTAGAGTGTGCCCAGAGGAGGGCAGCCAAAAGGTGAAAGGTCTCAAGCACAAGATTTATGAGGAGCAGCTGAGGTCACTTTGTTTGTTCAACTTGAAGAGCAAAAGGCTGTGGGTTGACCTCAGATATCAGCCTACAACTTCCTCAAGGGGGGCAGTGGAGGGTGAGGTGCTGATCTCCTCTCTCTGGTGACCAGCAACAGGACAAGAGGAAATGGAATGAAGCTGCATCAGAGGAAGTTCTGACTGGACACCAGGAAAAGATTCCTCACTGAGAGGGTGGTCAGTCACTGGAACAGGGTCCCCAGGGAAGTGGTTATGGTACCAAGCTTGTTAGAGCTAAAGGAGCATCTGGATGATGCTCTTAGTCATATGGTTTATTTTTAGGTAGTCCTGTGAGGAGCAAGGAGTTGAACTCAATGATCCTTACGGATTCCTTCCAACTTGAGATATTCTATAATTCTGTGATTCAAAGTTAAACAGTGACTGACATTAACACAATAAAGTAACAGTTAAGTGTACTACATATGGGAAAAATGTATGATTGAGGATGCATCTAACAGCATTTATAGCTAATATTATCAGCTCTGATTTCTCTAGATAAAATGAGGCTCCTGAGATTCAGTATTTATTACTGTAAGGCATCAATGCTAACTTTTGTAGATCTTCAACAGGACAATGAAACATTAAATAAAGACATTAAATCACAATAAAAACAATAAAGCTAGCCTGTCTTATGCTAGAAATCTCAAACTGGAGATATTTAACCCCAGTGTGTGCAATGTTTATACCTCAGAGGAAACATCTGTATCTCCTGATGAAAACCTGTAGCATTTGATTTATATTTTTTTTATGTTTTACTATGAAGTCCTGCTTCTCAGAAAGCAACATTTTAATGCTGCTTTAAAAGTAAACTCAGTGACTTGTCACACTGGAACATGACCTGATCTTGAATCATGCCATGAATACATGTAAGTCCCTTTTCTTATTCAGAAGCCTGGTTGTATCAGGGCAAACCCTACACACAGTGCCCACTCTGTGTTACAGTATGGACACTGTAAGTCATGCAGTGGCAGAATACTTCAGCATTCATATAAATATTTCATATAAATAATTCTTACAGACATTTCCTGTCTTAAATCCTGAAGGTACTGACAAGACTGACAACTTGTGTAAAGGGAATATACAATATCCCAATACTCTGAGTTCCTGATGCTTGCTTAGTGTAACAACTGTCTGACATAGGTAACAAGACACCTAGATGTGCAAAAGACTGTTCTTTCTACTCTTTTTCCCCTCACTTCTGAACCTCCTGAACCTCTTTTCACTGTTTAATTTTAATTAAATTAAAAAGGAACACCACCAACTTAAAAGTCATTTAAGCTCTTTGGATTTTTTACTATGTTATTTTTGCAAATGTTATCTTAATAAAAATCAATGTGATCAAATAGATTTCTTCCAATCATATCAGTTAATGTACTTTATGCATTTCGCACCATTATTTTTTACATAAGCTGCAGTCAGTTTTATCATTTTCCCTGTATGACCAGTACATCCATATGCAGACAATGTGAAAACACATTTTTTCTTTCTCCAGCTAAACAACATACATAGCACTGGAAATGAAAAATAGATGCAGAATCTCCATCTGTCTTTAAAACTAACTGGACATCAAACAGAGAGTGCATTTCAAATACTTACCTAAGACTCAAATCCTTCTAACCTGCAAAACTTTCAGGAAAAGGAAGCCCTGAATCTTCTCAGAACATCTGGAGAGGATCCCACACTGATTAGTGTTTAGGTCAACTCTCCTTTGTTTATGGTTTGCTTTAGAAAAAAAATCCTTTCTTTCTCCCTCTCCCTTCATATTTTCCTCTCCCTTGCCTTCTAATTCTTGATATTAGAGGTGTGTCATGCTTTCGTCTCTACTTTTCATCTCTAAAAGTTACCTGTTGCCTTTCTATCAGTGTGACACACATATAATTCCTCAGGTCACATCATAAATATATTTCTTGCATAGAGCAAATACAGCCTGAAATGCATGAAAGGCCTATGAAATATAATCCTAGATACCACTTCCTTAGAGCTCCATGTAGTGTAAAGAGTCAAGATTTATAACAGCCTCAGCCTGCAACTCTTATTCTGCATCTAATGCGGTTCTCTCCTTAAAGAATCAACATAGGAAATTTATCATCTTGGTCTTGAGAACATGACTACTGCAGGGCTGGTGAGAGAGCTGGTGATGGAAAATAATGCTTGGACAATGGTGGATCATATCTGAGAATATTCATAAAGTAAATTAAAACAAAAGCAAAGTGGCAACTCAAGTTATTTTCTTTCACAGTAGACTTTTAATTCAGTAAAGTTTATAAAGTTTGTCTGTCAGGCTATGGGTCATAACACTAAGCAGTCCTTAAAACACTTGGGATGTGAATCTAGAAAGTTGTTTCTTTGGATTACAATTGTTTATTTCTTATGGGTTTTATAGTATGTGAAGCATTTTACAGGAATGATTTAAAAAAATATCTGCATTAATGGATCTAAACATTTTATTGAGGAGAAGCCACTATTTCTCTTCATTATGGGCATGTCATGTCAAGAATCATAATAGTTACCAAGCAATACTCCCTAGCATCAGTTTGTGTATAATTTAGAGGGAAAATCCTATTTAGAAAGAAAACCAGACTCAATAAGGTATATCCTCAGGGATCCTTTGGGGGCTTCTAAGGGTTGTTACTGCTTCCACATGTTCTGGGATTTAAGGTCCATCTGGGTGCTTTAACTTGTAAGGGTCAGCCCCATGCTAAACCCATCCTTATGCCATGAGTTACAGGCATCACCATTCTGATAGTCTTTGGCTGCTCTTCTATTGGAGTGAAGGAGTTCATTCAGAAACTGGCATTATATTTAAATGAGGAAGAAGCCCATAACAATAAGTTAATTGTATACAAACATGCAGACACTTCAGAAAATTTTAATGACTTTTTATGGCATCTTCAGATGCCTTGGTACCAGGAAGAATAAGCTTTGAGTCACTAAATCATTTATAAAAAGTCATGTTTACAGTAAAAGTGGATAAAATTTATATCTAGAAAAATGAAGAAAACACATGATCAACCTAGAAAAATTGGCTGCTGATAACACAGAAATGAAACTCGCTTTGGAATGGTTCAATGTCAACACATTAAGCATAGCTAGTTTGGCATTGAGGTGCATGGGTTACTCACATACACATTCTTGTAGCACCTCAAATGCAGTCACACCACTGGCAGGAATGGTACCTTCTCCTGTCGCTACAAGGACAGTGCAAGAGGTGACCAGCTTTAAATACATGAGATGTGCCACAGATGCCCTGCTGGCAAAAAAGGCAATACTATGTCAGAACACTAGAGATTAGAACCACATAGCATTGCTTTAATAACCACAGAATCACAGAACAGCAGTTTCACAGAAGGGTTGAGGTGGGAAGGGATCTCTGGAGGTCACCTGGTCGAACCACTGTGCCAGCAGGGTCACCTAGAGCTGGTAGCCCAGGACCATGTTGTACTGACATCATTATGTGGGTCAACACGGCAGAGAACTGTTTGAAAAAGGGAAAATATTAAACCACATCCATCTGAAATCTTGTTTTGCCATAAAACAAAATAATGTCAATGAACTTGAAGGGGAGATCCAATTTTTAGGATAAAATGGCAAGATGGGCATCATCATATTTCAATGGATGCAATTAATAAAAAAACAGCCATGCCTCCCCAGTTAACAAAAAAAGAAACACAAACTTTCTTACGTGTTTTGGGTGTCTTGAGAATGCACACTCTGGCTTAAAGTCACATTGTGAGCCATCTGTATCAAGTGACCTGAAAGACGCAAGTGGCCCTGAGCAGTGACAAGCCTTTGAAACAATCACAGATAGCTTGTGCAATAGCCCTTGAGTCAGTCCAGACAAGGCAAAAAATGAGAACATGCGTTATGCTGCAGCCGAGGAACATGGCCCCACGTGGAGCCTTAAAGTTTTGTGGCAACATGACACTCCATAAAGAATGGAATCAAACCATGGGACTTATTTCTGAAACAAGGATCACTTCCCTCAACCTGCTGGCAACACTTCTCCTAATGCAGGCCAGGATGCAGCCAGCCTTTGTGACAAGAACTCATCATTGACTCATGTTCAACTTGGTGTCCACCAGGACTCCCAGGTCCTTCTCTGCAAAGCTGCTTACCATCTGGGCAGCCCCCAGCATATACAGGTGCATGGTGTTGTTCCTTCTCAGGTGCAGGACAGTCCATCCATCAAAACTATCTCTCTCCAATTTAGCAACAAGAACGTTAGGGAGGATTGTATCGAAGGCCTTACAAAACTCCAGGTAGATGATATCAGTAGCTCTTCCTTTGTCCGGTGATGCAGTCATTCCATTGTAGAAGGTCACTAGAAGAGTGAAGCACAATTTGCCCTTAGTGAAGCCATGTAGGCTACCTCCAACCACCTTTACTTAAAATTTAGATGCAACATCATTTCAAAAACAGTAAGTCAGGCAAATTGAAGATAAATAAAAGACTGATGGTAAGCAAACTAGCAATGTAATGAGTTGCCATGTAATGTTTTGTTGATTTCCATATGTCAACAGATTTTGTTGAATTGTCACATAGACAAAACAGAGATAAAGGCCACAACTTTTATATGACATTGCTTGTCCCAGAAGTTTTAGGAATTCAGGAAGAAAAACTGTATTTTTTATTATATACACAGTGCTACCCATTTTTTATTCCCACAAGCTACTAAAAAACATTCAAACAGGCTAATTTTTCGTTTGAATGTCACACATCTTCATAACACTGCAAATCAGGTTTTACTGTCACCTAGACTGTTAGATAGTAGAAAGTATAGATTATCAGGTAGATTATCTGCATTAATTGTGCTAACTTTTAACATTTGTGCTGAAGGATAAAAATGTAGAAACACCTGTAGCGCATTTGTTCCTAATTTATTCTCTATTTACTAGGATCTTATGATGATTTTAGTAATTAGGGGGACCTCAATAGTATTGGAAGCTGAAATAACCTTGACTGGGAATGAGTGTCAAAAAAATCCCATTGTGGCTGGCCCAGAGGCTCCTTGTATCCTTGGCATAGACTATCTTAAGAGAGGGTATTTCAAGGATCCAAAAAGGAAACATAGCCTGTGTCCCATGCCACACCCCAAAACACTAACCTAGACCTTGAAAGACAAGTCTTGTGGTGGCGTGGCACCCCAGAAAGAAGTGAATCAGACAACAGAACTCATTTCTGAAAAAATCTCATATACTCTTGGACCAAAGAGCATGACAATGAGTGGATATATCAGATTCCTTATGCTGCACCAGCCTCTGGGAAAACTGAACAATGTAACAGACTGTTAAATACTCCACTGAAAGCAATGGGTGGTGGAACTTTAAAACATTGGGATACACATTTAGCAACAGCTACCAAGTTAGTCAACACCAGAGGATCTGCCAAGCGAGCTGGCCCTGCCCAGTCAAAGCTTTTAACATACTGTAGAAGTGGACAAAGTTCCTGCAGTTCACCTTAGAAATATGTTTGGGAAAACAGTCTGGGTCATTCCTGTTTCAGGCAAAGTCAAACCCATTTCTGGGATTGCTTCTGCTCAAGGATCTGGAAGCACTTGTTGGGTAATGCAGGAGGAGGGAAAAGTTTGATGTGTGCCTTGAGGGGATTTGATTTTGGGTGAAAATAGCCAATGAATTGCATTGTGTGATGTTAATTGTTACATAATACTGTATATTGTCGCTTCTATATGCCTGCTAGTACTGGGCATCTTGTGGGGCCAATCTCTACCGCTTTGGATTTGCAGATCTAAACCTGATCCATTTTCAACTGCCACACCAATGAAGAATGACTTTGGTGAACCAGATCAGTGTAGCTGTAATAGAATCAGAACTGGCTTTAACATGCAACAATCCAACACCTTGTACCATCTTCCCTGCCTAGAAAGACTGCTGTGACAGATGGAGCCCAATGTCATAGACTAAATGAACTCAACAGACTTTAGAGGAACGGTCCATAGACTAAGGAAATTATATCTGTGTATTTATGTTAAAGGACAGGAGAGGTGATGATGTATTGGAAAATGCATCATGACATAAATTATATGGAATAAGGGTGGATACTCTCCTGGTTTCAGCTGGGATAGAGTTAATTTTCTTCTTAGTAGATGTTGCTGGGTGATGTTTACACTAAGCCAAGGACTTTTCAGTTTCTCCGGCCTTGCCAGTGAGAGGGCTGGAGGGTCACAGGAAATTGGGAGGGGATACAGCCAGGACAGGTGACCCAAACTAGCCGAAGGGTTATTCCATACCATATGACTTCATTCTGAGTATATGAACTGGGGGGAGGCAGGGGTGGGGGTGGGGCAGGGAATGCTGGCATTGGCAGAGGCCTTCTGATCATTGCTCAGGGGCTGACTGGGCATTGCTCAGTGGGTGGTGAACAGTTGTATTGTGCATCACTTGTTTTCTTTTCTCCCTTCCCTTTGGAATTCATTCTTCTCTCTCCCTCCTTTTCATTATAACTGTTATTGTTATTATTATTGTTGTTGTAGCTATTATTATTGTTATTATTATTATTATTATTGCTCTTTCATTTTTATTTTTTTTTCAATTATTAAATGGTTCTTATCTCAAGCCTCAAGTTTTACATTGCTTTCTGATTCTCCTCCCCACCCTTCTGGGTGAGGGGGAAGCGAGCAAGCGGCTGCGTGGTACTTACTTACCAGCTGGGGTTAAACCACGACATTATCACAATCAATTACTTTCAAGAATCAGAACATGATGAGAGCCATTAAGACTAGATACAAACTAGAGTGAATAATCAACAACAATGCTGGCTTCAAGCAGTCCACATTTTACTCATAATTACTGATGATTAATATACATTTTAAAGAATAATTACTTGCCAATTTTACATTAATATGTTAGGAGTTTTTACTGCTATTTAAATTGCTGTCACTACAATGTCTGAAATTATATGCACATTATATATATTATATTTTTTAATCTATGTTTTTACAAATTAAATTGGAAAGTTTCAAAATGTGTATAGATCTTTAACGTGCTCATAGTTCTACAGGTCACATCATAATCATATACATTATTCCTTTTGCTTCAAAACATACATTCTTATAACAGTCTGCACAGTCATTAATCTGTAATTTTCTTCTCCAGTTTATGCTTTGGTAATAGAGAGTCTGATAAAAATATGTACTTTGTGCTTCAATTCTAAAGGAAAATGCTACCGAAAGAAACAAATCTGGGAAACTCCCTTACAGAATCTGCATAGCAACTGTACACAGTATGTCTGATAACAACAAAACTCAAGCCTGAAGGACCTACTGTCCAGTATGCCCTTTATGACAGTCAGCTTTGCTTAGGAACCTTCAGGATATTTTTACATCATCAGAAGAGGAGGCTACTGGGAAAAGATCCTAAAGCAAAAGGCTTGGAAGCTGAAATCATCAGCATCTCCTTTAGCTTACAACATTTTCCTACTAATACGCAAGGAAAAATAGCACATGTCCACAAGAAGCAAAAACTCAAGTGCAACAAGAAAAAAATCATTAATTAAGAAAAATAATTGGTACTCAGTTTTTCCCATGTATACCATGCCAGCAGTTTTTTCTAAAACTGGAGGTCTATCAAGAGTTTTGAATAACTATCACAGAAAGGTCAGGGTTGGAAGGGATCTCTGCCGATCATCTAGTACCAGCCACCTGCTAAAGTAGGTTCATCTAGAGCAGATGGCACAGGATCATGTCCAGGTGGGTTTTGAGTATCTCCAGAGGAGACTCCATAACCTCTCTGGGCAGCCTGTTCCAGTGCTCTGTCACCCTCAAGATAAAGAAGTTCTTCCTCATATTCAGAAGGAACTTCTTGTGTTGCAGTTTGTGCCCATTGCTCCATGTCCTGTCACAGGGCACCACTGAAAAGAGCCTGGCCCGGTCCTCCTGACACTTGCCCTTAAGATATTTGTAGACATTGATAAGATCCCCTCTCAGTCTTCTCTTCCCCAGGCTAAACAGGCCCAGTTCTCTCAGCCTTTCCTCATCAGGAAGATACTTTTAGTCCCCTCATCATCTTTGCAGCCTTCTGCTGGACCCTTTCCAGTAGTTCCCTGTCTCTCTTGAACTGGGGACCACAGCACTAGACACAGCACTCCAGATGGGGCCTCACCAGGGCAGAGCAGAGGGGCAGGATCACCTCCCTCCACCTGCTAGCCACCCTCCTAATGCACCCCAGGAACTCAGGGGCTTTCTTGGCCACAAGGACACACTGCTGCCTCATGGGAAGTGTGCTGCCCATCAGCACTCCCAGGTTCTTCTCCTCAGAGCTGCCTCCCAGCAGGTCAGCCCCAGCCTGTGCTGGTGCATGGGGCTGTCCGTCCCCAGGTGCAGGACCCTACACTTGCCTTTGTTGAAGTTCATCAGGTACCTCTCTGCCCAGCTCTACAGCCCGTCCAGGTCTGGCTGAATGGCAGCGCAGCCTTCTGGTGTGTCAGCCACTTCTTCCAGGTTTGTACCATCAGCAAACTTGATGAGGCCATACTCTGTCCCTTCATCCAGGTCTTTAATGACTAAATTGCCCAGAAGTGGGAACACTGCTAGCTACAGGCCTCCTGTGACATGGAACATAACCTTCTAAGCTCTGCCATTCAGTCAGTTCTCAATCCACCTCACTGTGCACTCATCTAGTTCACAGTTCCTGAGCTTACCTATGAAGATGTTACAGGAGATCGTGTTAAAAGACTTACTGAAGTCAAAGTAAACAACATCCACCACTCTCTCCTTGTCTACCATTTCATCATAAAAGGTTCTATCAGGTTGGTCAGGCATGATTTCCCCTTGGTGAATCCATATTGACTATTCCTGATAATTTTTTCCTCCACATGCTCCAAGATGACCTCCAGGCTGAGCTGTTTCATCACCTTTCCAGGGATGGAGGTGAGGCTGACCGGCCTGTGATTTCCTGGGTCGTCCTTCTTGCCCTTTTTGAAGACTGGGTGACATTGGCTTTCCTACAGTCCTCAAGCACCTCTCCTGTCCTCCATGACCTTTCAAAGATGATGGGGAGTGGCTTAGCAATAACATCTGCCAGCTCCCTCAGCACTCAGGGGTGCATCCCATTGGGCCCATGGAATTGTGGGTGTCAAGTTTGATAAAGTGAACTCTTACCCAGTCCTCAACCAAGGGAAAGTCTTCCTTTCTCCAGACTTCCCCTGTTGCCTCCAGAGTCTGGGATACCTGGCTATGTTAAGCTATGACACCTGATTATGTTAAGCTTCAGTCAGCTACTTAGTGTAGTTTAATATAAATGCATAAAAATATTGCATCTGGAACATACAATTACTTTAGGCAGACAAAAATAGGGGACATGCATTCCTCAGAAATTAGACTACCAGTTCTGCAGTGTACTGTGACTTCTTATCAGGATGTTAGTTAAGTAGTAAGGCAATCCTCTCTATGAAAGGAAACAAAAGTCTTCTTAATGTATCCCTAAACTTGCCAGGTTTAATGTAAATCCAGTCAATGCAGGACGTTTTACCTGCAGAAAAAGACAGAGTTCATTGATCAGTCTGATAAGACGTAGGCTGAATGATTTCTTTGGCAATCTGTTCTCATGGAAACAAATTCTCTTAAATGCAACAACCTAGAAAAATCAAAAGTAATGCAATTGCACATTGATTTTATTTTATGTCTATGCAGACACCAGGCAAAAATTTGAGAAAGGTGTTGGGGTAAGTTAAGAAAAAAACAAGATTAAAGTGTGTCAATTCATCTTTATTTTAACCAGATAAATTTTATTCATTATATTTAGTCATTCCCAGTCCTCCTTAGACCTCATTGCTGAAATATCTTCAAAATAATCTTTTCAGTTACTTATCTGAATGATTACTATGATAATCTTTCCAGAATTAACACATTTGAATGGAATGAAATTTTTATAAGAACATTTCTACATATATACTACATCAGTTCAAAAAATGGTTCTCAATTTGACCTGGATGTGTTAAAGATCATACAGAAGCTCAAGATTTTGGGAGGTTTTTGGAGGAGATGAGAGATTCAAATGAGGCAACTAGTAAATAAATGTCACATCAGTACCTTTACATTTCAGGGAAGAAAATTAATTAATTCTACAAAATTACCATCTAAACAAAGTCTTTTATGAGTAGAACCATGACCACAGCCCACTTATATCATGGAGCCATTGCAAAATAAAAAGCTAACTCTGTGTCCTTAAGCTTTGTAAAATTTCTGGCTTTTAACCTTCTAGTTGAGACTGTAGAGCATGTCAATGGCTCTAAAACAGCACTTGACCAAAGATCTGTGGGAATATGTATGGTAAAAGCCCAGCACCAAACTTCCATGCTTCTGTACTCTAATTCTTTCACCAACAATGCTATGTACCATGCAGTGCTACTGTCAGAAAAAGGGTAAAGGTAAGGAAATCCTGAGATAAAAGAAAGAGAGGCTTGTCTTTTTCTAGTTTTCAGAGAATAAAGGATATTTTTCATCCAAAAATTCTAAATTAAGATGGTAACACCTACATAAACCCAGCCTACAACATTCTGACTTCTGAGAGGACCACATTACTTTCCTAACCTCTCCATAGCTAGACACTGCAGCAGCAGCACCAGCAGCAACTGCATCACGGAGAATAGCCACGGAGAGGACATACACAGCTGCAAGGATTACACATGTGCACTGGAGGCAATTCTTGCTAGTTGCAAGAAAAAAGACATTTAAGTGACAAGTCCATTAATGAGCTGGACTTGCAGGAGGTTGGATACCTTGTCTGGGACAGGCAGATGTTAGGAAAAGCCAAAAAAACAAAACCAAAAACAAACAACAAAATTATTTCTGTTGCTTCTTTTTCCCTCTTTTCTCAACCTCATAATTAGAAACTCTTTCTTCTATAAAGGACAAACAGGACAGTGACACTTAATCTGTACCAAACACTGAAAGCCAGCATTAAATCCAGTAGTGATAATAATTAAAAAATAACATTAGAGGAAATTTCCTGCATCTGAAAATGAAACAGAAGCTGAATTGTCTCATACTTCACAATTCCTGACATAGAGATAAAAATTACATGTGGAAGTGATTCAAGAAACAGAACTGTTGCACTACAGAGGCATTTCTTGTGGTACAGATTAAAACTAAACTATTTCTCAGTTAAGTAGGCTCAGAAGCATAGAAAGTAATGCATGGATTTATATCCATTAAAAATGTACTTCTAACATACAAATTTCTTAAGCATCCTTTCAGTTCAGGCAAAGTTTAGGAGTGATTGGATTCTTTCCATAAAAATTCATACATTAACTTTTTGAACTGTCAAACCAGTGAACAAGAACAATTGAATTATAAAAGGACAATTCACTTAGGATGGGAGGAAAATGGAAACATTGATGCAAGGTCTATGCTCAGAAGTTAACTGAATAAGCAACTGACATTTAGTAAGTATGAATTTAGCCATAATTTGGTGAACTAAATAGGGAACCCAGTCTCGACTAAGTTACTGTCCCTATTCTGAGTCTCATTTTTCACATTGCTAACTGTGAAGAATGAAGCAGCAGAACAAAGTTAGAAATATTATTTAAAGTACTGAATCAATTTGGACATCATTCTGGAAAACCAGAAACATTCATACAAAGCTAAGCATACATATTAAAGCACTAAGCTACTTTACCGCTTGCTATCCAAGTTCTTCCTACATCATGGATCAAAAAAGACCACAGGACAGGGTGGTAGACTTAGCCAGTGATAAAAGTATCATCCTGCATATTCTTCTACCAGCCCAGGTTTGGCATCTTCCCTGCACATCCGGGATGCTTCAGTGGGCTTCTTGACCTTGACTCCCCATTAGCACAACTTGGGTCCCCTAGTCAGAATATGTGTAAATAAACCTTTTTTCTGGTACTGTCAATATGTATTTATTGAAACGGGATGAACCACATTTTTAAAGATGAGTCATGTATTTAATGAGAAAAATAATTATTTGTTTCACAGGCTAGAAGAAATTAAACAGGCCAAATATTCTTAAGTGGCATAATTTCTACTTAGACTGATGCTCGAGTTGATGACTAGGAAACTCTTGAAAGATATGTGAGTCTACATCATATTTCACTCTGGTTTATGCCAGAGCATTATCAAATACTTTGAAAATAACTATGTTACCTGTCTATATGCAGAATTTTTTTTTGAAAGCAAATATTTATTTTATTTTTGGGGGTGAGGTGGGGGGGACGGAAACACCAAAACTCAAACCTATTTAGGATGTCTCCTTAGCCAGTTCCTTTTGACAGGTCTAAAGCACCAAACCTTTCACCTACAGATGCACAGGGCATTCCAATCATGCCAAAAATAGGTATAGATAGTATCAGCACTTTTATATTGGTCTCCTCAAAAGTTAGAAAAATGAAATTCTAGAAATTTAGCAGTAAAAATTTGACAGAACTCTTGTCTTGATTCAGCAGAATTAGCCTGAGTTTGAAGCAGCTATAATTCTCTTTGGCAGAGGCAGTCAATTTTAAACCAAATACCAAGAACAGAACAATTGTAAGGAAAGTCACTCCATGAAATCGTTTGAGCAGCAAGATATTTTTTTCCCCAAAAAAGTATATTTGGATTTCTAATACTGAGATTTCAATGAACACACAACTCCTAAACATTCTCAATGTCCCAAGAGACTGTTAATTAAAATTTGTCAAAAGCAAAGGAAGGTGTCAGATAACAGCATTCTAATGAGATTTATGCTGAAAATAGAAGCAAATGCTTAAGGAACTGAATAACATATTCATCTGATGCAAGGAATGCTGAGGTTGATACCTGAAGATCTGTTCAATGAACTCTTCATTTATCATGACAGAAGTTATTAATAGATAGCCATTAGATCTTACTTTACTATTATCTCTTTAGAACTTTAATAATTTTCATTACTTATTACTCTGTATCCACTAAAAGACACTGCCTCTATACAATCATGCTCATTTCTGACTTTCTACATCAAATGGGATTAATCATGAGCAGAAACAATTAATACATCCTCAAATATTAATGATCTGAAGCTGATGATTCTGTTAATAGAAACCAGTATCTGTGATGAAAGTCATATAATCTCTCACAATATTTTCAACAGTGTTACCTTCATTTTGCCTTGGAAGACATTTTCCTGATGCCCCTCATTCAGAGGAAGGTCTCTTACCACAGTAACAGCTGGAAATAATACAGATCATGGCATTGTACCACCTCTCCAAGCACCAGCAAGTAAGCATTCAAGGGAAGGTATGACTGAAAGGATGCTGAAGAAACAGAAAAAGATTGTTGCCCGTTACTGTTGGAGTTCTGATGGGAAATACTTATTAGTTTTGTGTCTCCCCATGAAAAAGGAAACATTTTACCCCACACAGGTGTATTTAATCAACAGAGTGATCATAATTTTGCTTAGAACAGGAATGTTAAGGACTGTTTCCTGTATCAAGACTGTAAAAATAATTTGTTGTGTCACAGCAATGGTCAATAATATTCATTAATGTTTAGTGCATTTGTCAGTCTGACACAATCAACAAAAATTGAAAATAATCAAATACATAAAACAACATCCTTCCACACTAAATGTGGGCACAAATAATGACATCATCTAAAGATGAGACATAGAAAGTCAACAATATAATTATTTTTTAAATTATTTTTAATGAATAAATAAAATAACAGATGGATTTGTAATGGAATATCAATCTAAAGCTCTTCTAATTACATTGATAATAAAGCAGGGCAATGGTGAGGAAACATGCATAGTTGTATATCATTATGGCAGGCATCTTTTGCATGGGTACAAATTATTCTCCACACAGCAAAATATAGCTTTATCTTTTTTAGGAAGAAATACTTGAACTAATTGTAAACACTTAAGATGAAGTCACATTAATCTCCTTGTAAATCTCCTTGTAACTGAGTGAGGGGAGTTTTCAGTATCAGGGCCTGATCATTTACATTCGTAAGAGGCCTGACGGACTCTTGCCCCCGATGCCAGCAGAAAGAGAAGCTATCCCTTGCCCCCGATGCCAGCAGAAAGAGAAGCTATCCCTTGCCCCCGATGCCAGTAGAAAGAGAAGCTGTCCCAAGGTCTGCTACACTAGAGTTCTCCATAAAGTAAAGTTACTGTGCATTGGGCCCAATACCTAAACAATTTCTCATTTTAATTACCTACACTGAAAACATACCAGCTGAACCTTAATCAGCATTAATCCTGCCTCAAACACTAATAGGACTTATCAGTAATAAACAGCAATCTGCAACAAATGAGATTCCTTTAGCCACACATTCTGCCAGTAACGTGAATTTTAGGTGCACAATGAATGACTTAAAATTTAAATATGATCCAGGACTTTGCAATTAAATACATTCTACCATTATTCTTTTAAATTACTTGCTACAACCTTGTACATATTACATTGCTTAGGTGCTAAAGAAAAGACTGAGACATTTGAACAAGATAGCATGTCCTTTTCATTATGGAAGGTCATACTAATTACTTTTATAAAAGACGGCTTTTTTTCTGCAGCCAACCTATGGCTTTTTCTGTTATTTGGCCAAATTATTGGTGGTGTTATAATTATAGATGTACAGCCCTTTTGATTTTTAAAGACCAAGAAAACGAAAGTGAAATGCTGTCAGCAATTCAAAGGAAGGCAGAATTCACATACAGATAGAGTTACATATCAGAAAGAGGAAACAACTGTATCTCTTTAAAAAGAGAGCGCTATCATACTGCCATTCTAGGATCCAGTAGTCCTGAATCCTTAAAGTAAATCTATTCAAGTCCTCCAGAAACCTTCTAAGAATTTCCCTTCTGCAATGGTCTGACCCATGTGTACCTTAAAAAATAAAAAAATCCTCCATATTTCTCCTAAATTAGCAATGCAAGCATCTACTTTTCTGCTTTCCTCTTGTAATGATTTTAGTGTTTGCAGAACCCATGTCAAAACTTCTGGATGTTTGTTTTCCATGACTCTGTATGTCAGACAAGACACTCAAGAAAAGACACAGCAGACTACATTTTTGCCAGAATCATGTGGGTTGGCAGATCATGTTAGACTCAATATCTTGTTATAGGCAAAAGGGAACACGCCATATATATGAAGATAAGAATTTATGGTTAGCCCAGTAAAAGTTTTAAGCATCCAGTCAAACAAATTATATAATTAATAAAGAAAAGACTCTTTAATGATACCATTGAATACAAAGATTTCTCTTTCCAAATGCTATGCTCACTCTTGATCCTGAGGTTGGAAGTTTCATTCTTCCTCAAGAAGAATAGTGAGGGGTTAAAAGGAGTTAGCAATGTCCTGAGGTCTGAACTGGAAGGAGTTTGATCATGGTGATATGTGGTGAGGTCCTTTTGTTCCCAGTTCTGGTGACCATTTGGGTCATTTTTACATGTTCACTTACCACAGTTTGCTTCCTCCTTGTTGGTTCCCAGTTACAGCTTGCACAACACACCCACCCACTCCCAGTTACCTGATTTTTGAGACACAGTGACAAACCTAGGTTTTTCAGACCTTTTAAAATACATTTCATTTACAGAGGTTACACTAAACTAGGAGATGCTTTGGTCACTTGACCAGCATGCTATTGTTAATGATAAAATCAGCTCCAGAGAAGACAAAGCAAAATTATAGTAGTTAGACTACAGCTCTGAATGTGCTTCTCTCCAGCACAACCCAGTGGAAAACAATCTATTTATGTGAGGCCTGGGGGCACCTCAGAAGAAGTGCCTGAACAATGATGTTGCTTGAAGAAGAATATTTTTCTTCCCCCCCCCGCATAATATGTAATTAAATTAATTTAGCAATCCTAAAACTTACCTTGCAAAGGATATTGCACACACCACACAGTTCAAGACTCCATTACCACAAAATAACAGGGCAAGTCATGAATACTCTCAAGACCAAAATATAAAAACTGAAATTGCTGAGATCATTAAAACCTCCCTTTTGAAAATTAGACGACTAAGGGATCTAACCTTGCATTCTCCTCAGGCCAATTGATATCATAAGGATAAGGACAGGACAAAATCAGAACTAAAATGTGCTTCTGTATATAAATGCTAATCCCAAAAGTGGCTTTCACTTCAACAAAAATACAAACAGGGAAGATAACAGATGGTTTATCCTCCCTTTGAAGAAACAGTCAAATAATTTCTGATGTACTGAAAGTTTTAGAGATACAGAGGTCAGTACCATTATAGATGCAAATAGCTAATATAGAATATTACATTGGGTGTTCATTATTCTCAGAAAGTGATCTTTATAAACATTTTGCCATTAATGTGAAGCTTGTATTTATTCTTCTAATGTTCCATGGAAAAATACATTAAACGATAAAAGAAATGATTTTTTAATGCATAAAGGATTTATATAATGCTTTCCGTAACTTAGGGAAAAATATTTCTACTGCTACTTACAAAGATAAGCATTTATAGTCTCATTTTTCTTCATATCTAGCTAGTGGGATAAAATGTCATTAAGTTGTAGCTTTGGAATGAATGCCAGCACATGGATTATTGGCCTTCTTGAAGAGATGCAGCTTCCTGAAGTGGGATGCAAGGTGCAAGAACACATATAATAGGGAATCAATCATCTGGAAAACTGTTGCAAGCAGTAGTGTGTTTACTACCTCTTAACACAATTAGCCCTCCTGTCTCTTAATTCTTATATGTGTTTAGCCAAACACATTTACCACGTGAAGACAAGGTTCAGATGAACAGGTACTTTTAAAAATCATGAACAATACATTCACATACCCCAAAAATAATGCTAAGTGAAAAATTAAGTTACAATATTCAAGAAAGACAAAAATTCCAGCTTGTTTCTTTTCTATTTGATAGCTCAGAGTAAGGGTGACTATTATTTTCTTGACTGCATTTCTTCTGTTACTGTCTTTTGTGTCAAAGTGAGAGGATGAGGCTAATTTCTTCATTGTTTTTTTATGCTCATCAAGTTTTCCAATGAAATATTAACATTGTAAAGCACAAATAAATGTATTCACAAAATAAAAAGTATATTCTGAGTTAAACAACTATTTCTATTTTTAAAAAAAACAACTTTTATGTCCCCCCATACCTCAGACATACCTTTTAATCAACAAAAATAGACCACAGTTGATTTGTAATTTTCCTGGGAATCTTCCTTAGCTAATGAATCTCTCCTGTATGTATCATGTCTCTCTTTTGATGAAAATATTTTAAATTAGAATATATAACTCTTCAGCTTGCAAAATTAGAATGTAATTTACATATGGAACTAAACAAAGATTATGTCAAAGAATGGCCGTCCTTAAACTGTCATTGTTACTCAGCTGTACAACAAATATTGAAAATATGAAAAAATATTCACCAAAGATCCCATGATTATCACATCTTCATGAAAATTAAAATAAATTCAAATCAATACATCAAAAAACAACTTTGGGGATATAAGATTTTATATTAGATAAACCTTCAAAATTCAGACTGGAAGACGTTATAAGATCTTCCTCTTCAAAATATTCCAGAATATGGAACAGTAAATCCAGAGGAAACACCTGTTTCCACAGAACAGCAGGATTACTCATTCTCAGAATCAGGACAATAGAAGAGGAGGCTATGTGCATTGAACAGACCGCTGAAACATCCAAACCATTATCATTAAGATAAGTTCCCAAACAAATATCCTGTTGGGTCCACACATAAGTTGTGTGCAATTTTTGCCCATAACTAGATTTTCAGTGTAACACTATCAAGAACGTAAGCCCATCCGTTGTAGCTTTTTCTCCCCTTTCTAGAAAATATCTTCATGGAAAAGGAATTTGCTGGTGCCGCAGTATGAATTCCTTCTCACTTCATTTATCAATGTCAGAACTAGTCCCACTGTTGCAAGTTTAAAAGAATTCATCTTTTGAAAATGGTGAGTCTCAAATAGTTTGAAACCACTGGAGACAACAGACTGAACCAGAGCAAAGTACATCAAAACCAGCATGCAGCATATCTTACAGTCACTGCATTGCTAAGCCTAAGAAGGTAGAAAGAGATGCTCATTAGAAGAAGTTGTTATGAAAATACATGAAGAATAAATTGTATTTATATATATATATATATATTCCAAGCAACCCTAGTTGGGAGAGTGGAAAGTTTAGTCAGTATGAAGGAGACCTCAATAATTTTATTAGAATAAGGCAGTAGAAGACAATTACCTCTAGTCAAAGATAGGGAGACAGAGGTAGATGGTGTAAATCCTGATGTTATAAACCCAATGTATTTCATCAGCTTACCTTGTCACTTCTCAAATTCATGTAAACCAGAAAACTCTTAACTACAACTTGGGAGCTTAGATTAAAAAAAAACAAAAACTTGCTGATTTCTCCAAAACATCCAAACCCAGCCATACTTGTGTCACTTAGTTTCCAGTGACTGATTCCTTAGCCCTCCTATTCAGTGTGAAGTTACCCATTAAGTGGCTGCAGGCTGTGGGGACAGAAGGCTGTTATTTTATGTTATGGGTATGCTACCAGCTAGGGTAACAGGGTAAATCCAAATGGTAACTTAAGTAAGAAATCACATAGCAAAAGGCCATTTTGGGGTACTTTTTTTATACACAACCACCAAAAAACCAAGACAGATGGTAATAAAAGTAATGATAAATACTGGAATTGTGGGGAAGGAGATTAAAAATTATTATCCCATCACAAATATATCTTATAATGCAATTTGTATGAGAAGAAATACAGGATAGAATAAAAATATTATCCTGAGTAAGCACTGACATTCCTACTAAGACAAACTTTAATATTAAAGAAGTGACTGATACGTGAAATTGAAATATAATAAAATATTCTGGAAGTCAAACAGTTGTCTGGTAAAATGGACAGAGATAGTAAGTCTGAAAAAGTGTTCATAATTTCACAGCTATGCAAGGGAACATGGGGAGCAGAGTTTGAAAAATATTTTTAATACTTTTGGCTTATCATAGGTAAGCTTAAAAAACTGATTCTGTTTTCAGCAGCTGTGCTATTTGCTGTTTATCCACAGCTCATACACAGGAACAGATCTCAAGGGCATCATCCTGCATCTCTTAATGTATGTGCATTGCAGCACTGAAATTTCTAATGCACAGAAGACACTTTCCTGATGAAATGGCCCCATTTTCTGAAACAGAACTTCTTACAAAGGGTGGATGTGGAAGCATATGACAAGCTAACTTTTATTTACTGACATGGTAGATTAGAGTTTTAAAGCAGTGTGATCTCGTCTTATTTGCTCAGGTACCGCTGCACACTGAAAGATGCCAGGAGCACATCAGATGCCTAAAGCTCCAACCATGCAATTTTATATGAAAGGCCAATATTTGGTGGCTTAAACAATTTTTAATTGCATCAGGAATACATTGAGATTGCCTGTATCTGAGGCAGAGTCTTTCCTTTTCCAAGCTTAGCAAAATCAGGACATTACAAAAATATAAAAAAATGTAACCTGTCTAGCTAACTTGGTAATAGCTGATTAAATGAAAATTTGGTTGTGTAATGCAATTAGATTTCAGTAACATGTTTGAAGGGGTACTGCATGACGTATTACTAGGAAGCCAGAAGACCAGAAAAATTACCACGGTACACATTACACGCATTCAACTCTGAATAACCAGCAAGTCTCAAAGTATAATTAATTCTAGAGTGAAGACTCCTCAGAGAGCAGGTGTGCATCTTAGAGATCCCACAGGGATTAGTTCCTTATTCCTTTCTGTTTATAAGGTTGTTAGCAACCAAAACACAATGAAATCCTTGCTGGCTAAGTTTGTAAATGACACAAAACCAAAACACAAAAAAGAATAGGTAACAAATAGAGTGGTGCTCATTTTTCAGCAGGTAGCTAAGACTGAGCCTTGCGTGGCATTATGGCAAAATTCAATGTTAGTATAGGAACCACTTACAGAATGGAGAACGCTGGTAAGCAGTGACTCTGAAGACGGATTAAAACTCATGTACAGAAAGGTATTACTACCTTTGTATTTGTTTTAAGGTGGAAGTTACTAAAATGCTGCATTGAGCTTTAGTGTTCAAAACTCAAAAATATCTGGAGAATGACCAATGGACTAGACATGTGAGGTTACACAATTCCATCATTTGATCTGCTGAAAAAAAAACATAATTTGTTTTGCTTTGTTTACAGTTTATATATCAGCATGTGCATGTGTATACACACATATGATTCATAGTGAATTGATAACACATTGAACTTAACAGTGATGACAACTGGTATTTTTTAAAATGGTAAGAAATAGTCATCTTGGTAAAAAAGTTAACTTCTTCCAGTGACTAGTTAGACACATTGGTTTCACTATTATTAGGTTTTTTAAAGGCAAATTGGTTAATTCACATAACATCAAAACATGTTGCTTCTGCTCTTTTATTTTGGTTATTTGTGTTTACCAACCTAAAGACCCAAATTAAAATAAATGACCATGAAAAGGCAATGTTCTGTAGACCTGCTAGAACTTGCCACATTGATTTGATTCACAAATAAATAAATAGATAAATGAATTGAATTTTAAACTTTATTACAAAAAAAATCAACATTCTCATTTTTCAGGTAGATCTAATTATTACCATAATATTGGAAAAAGTCATAGATAAATTAGATTGCCGTTTGCTAAAGATTTTAAAATAAAGAATAAATATTTTCAAAAAAGATATCTTCTAGTTAAGTCTCAGGTCCCAGGTTCTTTCAACAAAAGAAATCAATTCAGAAAAACCTTATGCCTTTCAAAAAGTTAGAGTAGGTCATAGTCGTTCTTCCCTTAATTTAAAAAGGAAATTTTAAAGGGTGGAAGAAAAGCGTACCAGTAAGGTTGATACTGAAGTTTTCCTTCACTTTGCTTTAAACTCTTTTTTCATGGTACCGTGGAAGAGGAGAGGCCATGCACCATTAGTTAGGACTATAATGACATGTCAACCCACTAAGGCAGCAAGAAAGGACAAGAAAGCCAGGCAGGCACTGCCTTGCCTTATGAAATATGTATATTGTTTTTAGAATCCCTTCTGCAAAGCTGACTTTGGAGTCAAATTTTGTTGTCTTTTCCCTGTGCAAGATAACTGAAAGGCTGAACAAATTATCTTAATTCTGTCCCTTCTTAACACTTGTGGTTTCACAACCAGTCAGAGAGCAAATAAGCCTTTGCAGATAATTACCCTTCTGAAACTTTCTTGCTTCTCCTACCAAACTATTTAAAGCTATTTCTGTATCATACTGTCCTCTGCACTCATACAAAACCATATAGATGTCATAATATCAAGAAACCACTTTCAACTAGCCATACTATTTATACCTCTCCTATCCTTATTTTCAATCATGGTTCAATTAATTTATGAAATATTTCCAAGAATTTCAGCCAACTGTAAGATGCAAGTGTGAAAATTTTCAGACAAATGGTTGACATTTAATGCCATCAGAAGAAACTGAAAGTCAATACTTTCAATGAAAACTGTTGGACAACACTATAAGCCTTATTTCACTGCCACTGTAATAAAAGCTACAATCAAAACATCTTCCAAGTATTTGAAATAAAATATTACAAATAAACAACAACCAAATGCTTCAGTGTTTTAAAGCAAAATCAGTTGTCATTATTAAAGTTTCTAGCCTAAGCCTGAATGTAACAGCCAAAATTTCAGGATCTGAAATTTCTTTTACGTTGTTTTTGTATGAACTTACTCCTTTTCTGCCTACTAGCTGGCTTAGTCAATATTCAGTAATATATATCCATAATAACAATAATAATCACAACCTGAATTACTCTTTCCTTTGTTAATTATTGGTGTTCAACATCAAAAAACATATTACTTATTACTGTTGTGGAAACAGTAATGGAACAAAAACTCTTTATTTGGTCTCAATAATGTTTTATTCTTATATTTTCAGACCTTTCTCAGGGCAAAGTGATTAGCACAGTAGTATCATACATGTAGTAAATGGTTTTATTTTTGGCAACCATTCTTCAACAAGATCCTGTATCACACCCAAAGAACTACCAATATTCATGTCCTGCCCACTGAACAGGTGAAAATGAGAGACATGGTTTGAAAGAAAATTAAGCAGATAATGTCATCCAGGAATAGAAACAGCAAAGTTAGATGCCAGGTCCTTAGCCCTTCCATTTTTTAACAGCTCGTTATAGCAAACTACAAAAGTATTGAGTCCAACTTTATTCTTTCAAACAGGAATACCAGTCTTGTACTATGTAGATTCACTCTTCAGAAATGACTTCTGAAAGACTTGTATGTAGTGTTTAGTCAGAATTTTAGCTGGTTCTTGCTTGTTAATCAGCATGACACATTCCATTTTACAGCCTTCTTTGCAGGAGTATAACACCTGTCCACCACTAATTACTGTTTATTTGTATTATATTCCTGCCTGCAGCTTCAGTCACAAGCTATGATCCCACTGTAAGTAACACCGTAAAAACACAGAACAAGATGTGGCCTATCTAGAACTTCAGAATGCATGGAAATAATGAGACAGTAATTGTCAGTGTGATGAGGAGCAGTGTTTTAAAATTCATGGGTGCATTATAGGAAAGGGAAATTCAAGAAGAAACTTAAGTAGCTTTGGGGGTGCTTCTAGTAAAGTCCTGTGAAAGGCAGAAGAGAGAAAAACTACCAGTTAAACACAATTATATCTTTGTTGATAGGACTGAGGTGGAGTTCTGAGCAGAAGGGAGGTTGATAACTATACAGATAGTGAGAAATAAGTAGGGGAATGATAAAGAAAATCTGCCATCATGCAATAGAAAAGAGCCAGTGGATTACAGGAGAGGAGGAAATGAAAAAATCAAAGTAGAAAAGATAAAATTTATCAAGTCTTGATACATGGAAGTACTGGAAATTAAGACACCAGTTGATAAGAGTTTTACTTGTAGAACTAATAGCTCAAGCATTAAAAGTAAAGCAGCCTCATCCCAGGAAATGTGTATGTAAAAGCCTGAGCAATAACGTAAAGACTAACTCAAATAGCATGGAGCCAAGGGGAAAAAAAACTCAAAAATTAATTAGCTATCCAAACTCACACAGTCCTTTCCTTACTCAAGGCATTCCTGCTTTACGAGCGTCTGACATCACTGCCATCTAGCAGCATGTTGGATAGGGAGTGACATAAAACTGGTGGACTGCCTCATCCCCTTCCCACATTTTTCAGATGATGGGTTCCTTCCTGCTTCATTGATTTCTCAGGTCTATAAGGTATTCCTGGATTCTTCGTAAAAGATTATTTCTAGACTATTAAGCAGCCAGACTTCACAAACTACTGTAATATGGATCCAAAAGACATTTTCTGTTGCTGCTGCCTCCCAGGAATCATAAAACTTTCCGCATGCCCATGCCTCTCCCCTCTCCTGCAGCCTCACAGCTTGACCCAAAGAGAAAGGAAATGTCATTACAATTTTCAAAAAGAAAATAATTTTGTATTATTTCTCTAATTTTTCCTGAGTATATGGGTAAACTGAGTTAAAAATAGTTTAGTCTGAAATACTCAGGAAAAAAATATGTCCTAATTTCTGGCAACAGTTGTTTAATTTTTGTATTACATCTGAAATGGTAACTGATGGTAGTGTATAGCATAGCCTAGCCTGAGGGTAGTAGTTAAAAACTGGGTATATAGTTAGTGCAGAGATTAAATTGCAATGATAGTTTAGCATATGCAACACGGACTGTGCTGATTTGCAGCTCAGGAGTTAAGCACAACTTTGAACTGAAGGCAGCTGCAAAAGTCCCACATTATGGCAGAAATTATGCATTGCTATCAGAATTGCATAAATGTATTGAGTTTGTTTGTGATTGTCTCCAGCTGATACAGTAGCTTGTCACCAAAGGCATGTTACACAAGGTTTTAGTAGCTTTGAAAGCTGATGCAAAGTAGAACCAGAAAAGGCAGAATAATGACTTCCATTTGAAAACCATCCTTGCAGAGTAAGGCAATGGTACCTCTGACATGTCAAAGTGTTTAGAAGTTTGTGGAACATACTTTGCAAAATAAAAGTTGAGATTAGCTTTTTAAGAGAGTCTTGTCATATTAAAATGAAGGCTGTATCCCTTTACAGTGGGGTTTGTTGGTATTTGTTTTGGAGAGAGGGGAAGCTCCCCCACAGCATATGATCAGTTTGAACTGGTTTAATCTACTTGTATAACTACTCTGTCTCCCTAAGGCAGCAAGAACCACTCCAAACAAGAAAGCATTTCTAATGAGAGAACAGTGGGAGCCAAAGTCGTGGAGGCTTTGTCAGATATATGAACACACACACACACATATGCACACACGCACATGCGCACACACACGCACTTTCCCAGAGTTCTTAAGTGGCTATTGCAACACACAGAGTTTGACATCGGTGTCTTCTCGGCAGCAGTATAGACCAGCAAAACAGACCCAGTGAAAATGGACTTTCCTTTTCATTGAATGTGTCTCACTACCTATGACCTTATTTGTAGTATACGTGGGCTTGTTTCCAGGAGTCACTGGAAAAGGTTATAAAGTGCTGACAGCTTGTCTACGCTAGCAATGATCCTATTAGTACACATAGCACTAAACCCATAATGTTGCAGCATGTGCTGCAATGTAGGAGGTTGTGCAGTGGTGTTAGCTTGCTTTACACACTAAATAGTGAAGGAAAATTAGCTTCTGCTGTCCTTATCATAAGATACAATTTTATTAATATCTCTCCCTTAGTCACTTATCAGTTACTACTCATCCTCATAAGAAAGTCACACAATTTGCAGGTTCTAGTGGAATTTGTGGAATTTTTTTACTACACCAATCTAAATTTCTTTTGCAACATAAAGGGTAGTGAATGGAAAGCTGCATGAACAGCGAAATGAATTTGAGGACTTCAATCAGCCTAGAATTTGTTTGTTTGAGGAACTCTTAAGAAAAGAGAAGAGAAATTACTGTCATGTTTCAAACATACCCATCTGTTTTACAGACAGGTGAAGTCTCTCTACAGCTAAAATCCTTCTAACTTCTGCTAAAGCAGGTTTTGCTGTTCCATAGGAAGTAATTTCTGTTACTTATCACCATTAACCACAGCCTGGATGTAATTTTCAGTTGTTAGAGTATTTGGAGTTTTGGTTTTGCGACAGTTTCTGTGAGGAAGTTCATCAGAGCCTTGTGATTTTGGTTTGAAAATAACCAATTATCTCTCAGTTTTTCCCCATCTATCCTTCTGTGGAAGCCTGGATACTTACGGACAGTGATACTGGCTAGGCAGCTGACATAGAGTCAAGAGAGAAATTTTGCTTTATTTACAGCACTTTGCTGCAAGGGTGTGCTAATTATTTTGTTTCAGTACAGCATTTCAAAACATTGCATCTGGATACAGAACTGCTGCAGTCAACCATAGGAAATTTGAGGCTTGGAGAATGACAGTAGAGGAAGGTGAGCAGTAAACATTGAGAGCATTAGAACTAAAGGAGTTTTACACTGAAGAGTGTGATTACTGGTTGAGAGATAAAAGGAGAATAACTGTCAGTGAAAATCTTTCCCCTGACCCCTGCCATTTTGCTAACCACTTAGAGTAATACTTCACACTAGTCTCTTGACATCTGGCTTTTTTCCAAGGTTATGCTGTTATTCTTTCCTGAATCTGCATGAGCCTTCCAAGAGATCTCTTTTTATAAATATACAGCTTAAAGTAAATACACCCCTGAGATGCAGTTAATACTTCAAGCTCAAGTTATGAGCTTAAAGAAACCCTCAGTCTACATATCTGTTATGGAGGGACTATCAAGAGCTTTGTAGAGAGCTGAGATGAAGCTCCTGGCTGTACTGAGGCTGTTGAACGTTGTGAGAGCTCCTAGAGATGAGGAATCTGCATCGTTACAGAGGGACCCAGTATGTTATAATTTGGTGATGACAGTATGGATTTCAATGCAGCTGCCTCCAATGGAAGCAACTGGAAGTGAAACAATGAATGGGACAGCTGGAGTGTAAGAGAGATGGGACAGGACTGAGTCAGACAAGACAGGTACAGATAAAACAGGTTATAGGAAGAACAATCTACTAAAAAAAATATGAATTGTAAGAAAAAAAGAAAGGAAGGTACTACAATTTTAACAGTGGAACACACATTTCTGCAGGTCACAAAAGCAATGATAGCTCCACATTTTCTGATTTGTGATGATTAACTTTGTTCTGTCCATATTCTTCCAACATAGGAATTTAAAAGATTCATTGTTTATGCAGTATTGGTACACATTAAATTTTGTATATGCTGATGCCGCTAATAAGTAACTTGCAGACTAGCTAAGTATTTCTACTCCAGGATTCTTTCTACACTGCAGAAATTACTTTGGCCACCCTATCTCTAATTTCTGTCGCCTATAATCTTTACTCAAAACAATCCATTTACTAATGAAGTAGTTGCAACCCTTTTAATAGCTGTTACAGTAAAAATAGTCACAAAGCTTTAGGCTATAGTACTGAAAACAGCTTCTTTTGTTCCTGTAACAGCAGTTCAACCAGCTGCAGCATTGGTTCAAGTGCATTACTTGCCAAGAAGCATAACCAGGTTCTTATTAAAGCCTTCCATTCATTAACAACCTTTAATTACATAATTCAGAAGTACCCTTCACTCTTATATAGCCTTATTTACACCATCAGTATAGGGGTGACGAAACATCACTTTTGAACAACATCAGTGTTTCATGTTGCATTTTAGCTATGCACAACGGCAAAAAAGTGAGTCTTCAATAACTTGTGCAGTGATAGGCAGACCTTTAGATTTTTCATGTTCCCAAGTGGCAGAGGTTGAAGTTTCAGGCTGCAGATGAAATATACATGATACATTCCTCAGCTAATTATTTGTCAGTATATTAATAAATCACACCAGTCCCTGCAAGGCTATCTAAATTTAGAAGGTTCATGAGATGTAATACATAATTAATACCCTTAGATTGGATGGCTTAAAGGCAAGTGATTTCCTGATCTCATATGAAGTAGAGAGTATTTATCATTGTTGTTCAAGTAAGGGATTGCCAGCATGCCTGCCTTTTTGGGACTGTGTATAAATGTCTCTGTCATTTATTCTGGTTCATGAGTAGAAACCAGAAAGTACATAACAAACAGTGCCAGATTTTTTAAGACCCATGAAGTTGTGTTTATGCATGTTAAAGGTACAACATCCAGTAAGTGCACTTACAGGTAATGAACTCATGGCTGATCATAACAAAAAATGGAAGTTTTACCACTGATATCACAAGATTATTGTCAGGTCACAAATGTGTGTATGCAAATACCTGCATGCAAAATTCTCCAATCATTGTGCATATGGCTTCATGTTCTCCATCCTTTCTTTTTTTCTCAAAATATTAATCCATAGCCTTTTCGGAACATGGTCCTCACAGCTTCTGACACTTCACCTTTCTACCCACTTTGCTCTGTGATTCTCCATAGGACCACTTCCCCGGTCCCATTCTCTTCTCTTGTACGTTTTATTCAGAGAAAAATCACCAACAAATACTAATTACGATCTATAGTAACACTTCTGCTTTGCCTTTTAGACATGAATTGTCTTATCTGACTAAAAGAGCATTCCCCTCAATATCAGGCTGCCAAAACCAGAGCTCCTTCCTCTCCTTCAGACCTTCCCCACTATCTTCCTGACCACTGTGGACAGCACAACCATACAGTCTTTCCTACTGTGGAGAAAAAAAAAAAGCAAAACCTTCACTACTAAGGCTACTTCACCCCACCTCTGTGACCAAGTTTGTGCCAACATTCATGGGATATTATTTACACTATTAACTCCTCGAAGCTTCCTCAAGCTCATGGCTTAAAATCTTCTAGAATTCAGTGATTACAAGCATCTGTGCTCCTACCTACAACAAAGATGACCATGTTTATCCTGTCTCTTTGATCTCATGTGACCCACTCCGCTTAGAAAAGGCAGAGTACAAGCAAAAAAAGGTACTGAGGAGATTAAGCATCAGACATGCAAAATGAAGTTGTTCAACTCTCTGTCCTACCAGGCTCATATAATCAGAGAGGTGAACAAGTACCAGTTTATAATTCATGGGAAAGGAAAAAAAGACCTAATTGCTCTGTAATTCAAAGTGCTGAAATATCAACTTTTGGAATACAATTACCTTCCAACTTACCTAATTCCCAGAAATATTTCCCAAAATCTTCCTTCTGCAATTGAACATATTCTTGCAATTGCAACTTAGGCCACTCTTTGAATGTATGGGCAGATTCACAGGCAATATTGAACGTAGACACAGTGGCAACAGATAGGAAGCTCACCTAGCTAAAATCCTGCTTCAGTCACATATGTAGCCTTAGTGCAGATCTCATCTTTGACTTGACCCGATTACAGCAGCTTTTTTCCCGGGCTCTAAAGATTATTCCACCAATATTCATAGAATATGCTGATCAGAAAAAAAATTGCATCTTGTTGCTGTGACCAAGTCACTTCTACATTTGCTTTTCTTTACTGGCTCCCTACTTTCTATATTAGCAAACTTGTGAAACCATCCATGTTTTAGGTAGTAAAAAATTTTTTTCATGCTACCTCTAACCATCTCTGATTTAAAAGAGCTTTTGCCGTATATGTACAAAATGGCATTATTCTTTTTATCACCTTCTCTCTCTCTTCTTCAATACCTATTTGTTTCAGGACTAGTACATCTAGTAAAACTAATAGCGGAGCTCCATAGCCTTCACTGCTGTCTGTTACTTGGGAAGTGCTGCTTGCTGAACATGGAGGCAAAGACCAAAGAGGGAAACATTGACACACTCTGTCAAATATGTCTTCTTCAGTATCTCTGCCAAGTATCTATTTTGCTAGTATTATGGGAGACAAATTTCTCATCTGTCCTCTCTTCCTATAAATTTTATAAAGGTCCTTTTTCTTTTATGCAACTGATGCTGGAACTGTGCAAGGGTTTTCTGTAATTCAGTGCTGCTTTTAAACTATTTTCAGAAGGCTTTCCTCCTACAATCTCAGTGTCCAGCAGTTTTATTCTGCAAATAATATTTATAATCTGTTACCTTTATTTGGCATTATAATACCAAATCGATTTATTAATTTCTCATTATATTTATTATATTTTGTATTAAACTTATTGTAATGTAAAGAGTTAAATCTGCAAATCTAAGGTAAACTTATATGAATGGATTAGCTGCTGCTGCTTTAAAGATATATCAGATGGTTATGCGATTTGTACATCCACCATACACGAAATAAACATTGAATACATTGTTACATGAAATAAATGCCTGTAAAACCTGGCCAGTATAGAAACAGTGAATAACTTATTAAAAAAAATTATAATTACTTTTCTTCTTCTGATAACATCCATAAGTGTGAAGAAGACTATAACATCACCACTTTTTTGAATGCAGATTTTCCTATTATAACAATTACAACAATCAGACAGATCTTGAAACTTTACATATTTCATTATAGCAAAGGGACATCTTCTCCTTATAGAATTTGTAAGCAGCTTCAGATATGTTTTATAAAGTTACTTTTTTTATATATTTCAAGCCTTGTCAAAATGTCTCTACTCTAATAGGCCAGGAAAGTTTTTCTTACTATTGCAAGATTTTGCAAGAATGCCATAGCACTTGCTTCAAAATGTTCTTGAACATACAAGTGCTTTGCAGGCTGATAAAATAATTAAATTATTTATTAACAAATATTTCTTAACAAACAGTTATCACATTTTCCAAAGTATTTAATGTAATTTTTCTCACTTTTATGGTTCCACTCTGTAGATTTTACTGTAGCATCACAGAAATTGTAAGAAACTAGATATTCAGTAATACTTTCAGAGACAGGTCTTTATAGCTATCAGCACCTACACATGGAATGTTTTATAATTATAAAGGTAGTGTACCTGAAGGTGATGGACCGAGTTCTTTGATCTCTCCTTCTCTTTCTGTTAGAAGGGCAAGATCAGACTCTTCAAAAGTTCCAATTTAGAGCCAGGGGAAAAAAGAATGCTTGTTGTGTTATGCATTTAAAGAGAGGAAGATTTATTTTAAGATAGATTGTTGGTTAGCACAGAGAGGAAAGGGTGAGAATAGTAATGTGAGATCTAAAAATAATGTGAAAGAAAGGACAACAGAGATTTTGTTTTGTATTTTTGTACTGAGGCAAAACATGCCAAACTTTTTAAATTGTTTGCGCACACATCGTATTTTCATTTTGTCTTACTGAACTGCTTAGGAGCATTCAGATCAACATTAAACTGCATCTTTTGTTTAACAACACTCACAGATTATTATCCCTATCCAGAACAGATCTCCAAAACAAGCAAGATGCTCAAGTAGGAGACAATGCATCATGAAAATGCAATCCAGCCAGTGAACAACTCCACAGGAAAAAATGGGATCATCTTTCTTTCAAGCTCTATGATCTCCCAATAACAACTGCTAATTCTAAAGTAAAATTCCTTGGACTGTAGCTCCAATAGGCTAAAACAGTTTAAGTTATAAAAAAAACAAACAAAACCAAAAAACCCAAAACCAACCAACCAACCAAAAAAAACCTCTGAAATGAAATACCTCTGTAAATATTCTCAGCATAAAGCTTGAAGGAAAGCTGTCCTGTGAAAAATATGCTACCTTGTAAAAACCTGCCCTTTTTTGTGAAAAAACAATGTAACAGAAAATTATAAAGCAGTCATAGAGTCCTTTTGTAATTAAAAAAATTAATTTTTTAATTCACTTTTTGCTAAAAGTCACAGTCACACCATAAGACAGTGTTTCTGCCAAGACAGATCATACCTTACATATGGGCTAGCACTCTAGTCATGTGGTGGCTGTGCTCTTAACCAAGGCTGGGCCATACCAGTATAAGTATTCATATTTCTGAGTGTTGATTTTGGCATATGCTAAATGGATATAACTTTGTGTGTGTGTGTGTGAGAAATCCAATTATTACACAGAAAAGGCATGAACAGCACTCATAAACTGGAGAACCCTTGCTTCCATGTGTCATGGGAAGAAACTGACAAACATTAATTACCAAGAATGAAAAATAATTACAGTTTTTTAGGCATAAATAATATGCTTCTGTCTGAATAACTGCAAGGGAAATAAGATCTGCTTGTCATATAGATCTGGCAATGAAGGAGCTGTGGACAGGGTGACTACCCTAAAGAACATTGCAACTTTGTGAATAGCAGAGGGAACTCTATGTACTACCCCATAAAGTCAAGCTCAGACAATCAGTCAAAATGCTTCATGCAAGAGCTGGTTAAAAAAAATACATAACTTATTTTGAATATTTTAAGAAGAATTTAAAAAATAAAACAAAGTAGAAGGGTGTAGCAGTTATTTTTCTTTTTCAGTATAATGCCTCCTTTCATGTTCTGAGCTATCCAGTTACTGAATTTTTAGTCTTGAATAGGGATTAAAGGATAAGAAACTAATCAACGCAACAATCTCATCCAAAGGCCGGTCTTGGATTTCATGTTCAGGACTATGCAGCATACTCAGAGAGAGAAATTCCTTCTCTGACCTGTTCCAACATCCTGTGTCATATCACCCAATTTCATCCATGACTGAGAAGACAGTCATGAGTGATTCACGATAGTCTGTAAGGTATATTTTAAGTTACAATGGTGACAAAAAAATATAATTTACTTTTCTTTAGGTGACTTGGTAACTTTCTAATAGTGAAATCAAATACTGGGTTATACATAGAATAACTAAGCCACTTAGGGAAATATAGTACAACCACCTGTGTGTTTAGTAGTTGTAAAATTCTTACATTTAGGATATGAAGAATTTCTAAAATTCAATTTATTATTGAATGTGTGTGCGCTTACATTTCCTTATTAGTTTTTGTCTTGTTTGATTTATAGTTTCAGATTCATAATCAATACCAAGTGCCCACCTGGAAAGCAAATCCCATCACTGTTCTCAGAATTTTTTGGAGGAAGAAAAATCTTTCTCACACAGATGTATTCTTTAGTTTTGTCCTGGTTTTGCTGACCTGAAATCAATAATCCATTTGGAAATGGAGCCAAAATTAAGATGTACTCACTAATAGCACACTCACTGGTGGCCCTCATGTGAAACACATTTTGTGGTGATTCCCTACAAACCAGGAGGGAGGAACAGGAACCCCTTACAGCTCTTACCCACCCAAGCAACCAATAGGGGCCTGTGAGGAAATACATCTTCTTTCATGTCAGTACATAGAAATGCCGTTCACAGGCTGCTGGGAAGGGTCCACACATAGGCTGTCTGTGCTCAGTTCCCGAGACCTGTGGGGCTGGCTGCACCCCGCAGCTGCTCCCCACCATTTCAGTGGGAAAAGTGAAACAGATTTTACCAAAAAGCCCCTTTACTTAGTCAGACAGCTGGGAACTTGTTAGCAGAAGCAAGTCAAAGCATGTGAGCTGTTTCCAGGCAGCCTCATGCCATTTCCAGGCATAAGGAACTTTCCCAGATTACTGGACTAATATTGTGAAAAATGATAACCACAAAATAAAATTGACAGCTTTACCGTAACTGGGCTTTTCCGTATCTGCATTTTTATTTTAACTGTTAGGTCAAATACACTAAATAGATCTCTAAACACCCTCAAGTGATATAGGGCAGTAGTTTCCTCATTTTGCTGGGAGAGGGACATCTAGCCATTTGTAACATTTCATACAAGAGTGGTAGCACAGCCAGATATATGTCAGAAGTCTTCCTGCCCGTCTGCCAGTTTGAAACGAGCACTTGAAAATTTTACATTTGTTAATGACAACCAACACAGTGCCTTTGCAACCTTATCAGAGTTATTGTAGATAAAACTGTCCCACAGAAACAATATTGCTTCCTTATTAAACGTGAAAATTATGTGCTTGTCTACATTTCCTCTTTCTTGATATCCTCAAAATCTTGTCAGAAAGCCATAGTGATTTTTCTCAAATAAATACTTCAGGGCTAGGCAATGAAGTCTTCCCATCAGTGAGACCAACATGCACAATATTAGTGCAATACTCTGCAAAATATTTTAACAATCACAGTTTAAGAATCTGAAATAATCAAGCTTTTCATTATTGCTGGCCCTAAGCAAAAACATTGTTCACTCATAGTCTGCTATCCCAAAAAAGCTGCTAATAAAACTGGTGCCTTAGGACATATCAGAGTTACCTGCAGCTGGGAAGCAACAAGGTCAATTTAACCTAGTACTGAAGCTGAGTTTTCAGCTGGGTTGGAATACAAGCAGATAAACCTTATAACTGATTAGGCCATTGGTCATATCTGTATGAAGTACCATGTAAGTTTGTCTTCCTAGAATACATGATATAGACACGTTCTTCCTGAGGTGTATTGTCCATCCTCTTACATCTTTTCTCAGACTTCTAATTCTTCCTAAGCTCTTCAAACTTCCTCCCTGCAAGTTTCTAAATTCCTCCAAGTAAATGCTACATATAGTAGATTATTCCTTTCTTATCACAATACAGAGATTATTTTATCCACACTTCCTTTGCTTCAGGCTGAAATTCCTGTGCCCCTCCTGCCAGCTGCAGCCTTTCAAACACAGGGCTGCTTGTGCATGCCTGCAACGAGGCAGGAGTAAGCTATAAACAAAGAGGATCATATTCAGACACATTCAACAAATAAACCAGATAAACAGAAGACAAAATTACACAGCCAAGTATTTGATGGGGCATAAATCTGTGCCCACACAATAAAACTTAAGGTTGAGTACCCTTTAAAAATGTATTTGGTATAAATCTGAAAGCTCAAAACCAGTAAGTGAATCCTTAATGTGTCATTAGAAATAAAGACTCTGAAACTTTCAGAAGTATATAGTGCTGTCAGGGGCATTCAACATCACCAACTCATTCCATTTAGAACTATATCTTCATAATGGCCTCCCTTTTGCCACCATCTGTGCTTGCACAAATATCTCGTGTAGGATTGTAAAGTACACTGTCATTTTGGTAAATTATAGGTGTCATTAATGCTAAGTACACCCAGGTAATACGTGTGTATAAATCCCAGAAATAGGTTTTCCCCTCTCATAGATTACAGAAGTACCATGTTCAAGTGCTTGAGCATATAGAATTAGAGACACCTATCATCTTTTAAAATGGAGTCTTAAAAGTGATGAAAACTGGTATAGAGTAAGTTTTAAAAGAAAGCTTAAGGTCACGTACTCTACAGTTTCTTCTACTGGTATAATTGACACTGTCTACATTAACAAATCCTGGTGTTAGTGTCTATGTCTGCTTTATTTATTTTGTAAATTATAAATTATAGATATCCATTTTTAACATATATTTTTAACTGTGTCTTAGGTAGACATGACCATATATGCAGACTCTTCTGCTACCAGAATATGCAGGAATTGAATTCTCTCCATGCTCATATTAAAAAAGTAATGTACTTTCTGATTTGAATAACAAATTTCAATTATAGCCATATCTTGAACAAGACGTCATCTGTGTGTTTATACGAGCTGTTATTTCTCATGGTTCTGTTTCCTGTAATGATAGTTAATCTACCCAAGGACTATAAAAGTAGCTTTTTAGATGGATACCCACTAGTAATTGAAATAGCAACCATTTGGTTTAAAAATGAGAGTTTTAAGTTGATTATCTGTCACCTGCAGAATATGCACAGACAATTCAGTCATATCCATAACTCACTCCTTGAACAACTCTCATTTGTACTATGAAAGACTATTAGAACCGTATGACCTGCTTTTATTTAGTCGTTGACACAAAATACCTAATATCTGACAAAGTCAGTCATACTGCCTCAGAAAATTAGATCCTCCTTCCTTTTCTTTCTATGTGACTTCATTTCTGCATGGGAAAAAATATTATTCAGATCAATATTTGCTGAGTAGCATTTCTGTCTTGCTCATTTCTCATTATGAAGCTAAACTGCTTACACAATTTTCATTGTTGTTAAAAACACATTTCATTATCCTAATAATGCTAACTCGTGCACAGGAATAGATGGAAATAAGAGTATCTACCTAAGGAGTTCAATAGTTTTCAATAAGATTAGGTCCACTGACTTTATGGATATCAAAGTAGACTACAAGATCCATTGAAGTAAGCACATGTCTTAAAGTCTGGTGTGTAGATGGGGAATGCAAAGCTCTGCGAGACAGGCAGACAACTACTACACGTGTCAGAAACCAAGTCACAGCCAATAAACTGGAACTCAGATGCCTGGAATTTCCTTTTCATACATTTAATTCTTGATGTAATAAAACCAGGGCCATTTTATGGATATATGATGAGATTGTCTTGCATAAATTTAAATATACATTAAACACTGCTGTGTGAGAGAACACAACTCTATCCTTACCAATCACTTTCATTTCTTCATTGCAATACTTATGTGTAGAGTTGCATATGTAACTTTTACTTCAAATTCTTACAGTATCTAGTATTTAGCTCAGAAAATCCTTTTGGACAATATCAGATTCAACTATTTTTCTAAAAAAAGTTATATTGTGTCTATTTTTATCTTGTTTATTATAATTTCATTCTTATTAGAAACCTCCTAGTTGATATATCTGTAAAATTATGTTGTAGAAATATTCACCATAAATTTCAGATTAACAAGGAATTATTAGTGTGGGGACTGGAATCTTGTGGCTTCCAACCACTGGTGTTGCAAATGTTCATTTACTCCAAAAAATACAAAAGTTTCTTTCACGTACAGAAAGCTATATTGTATCAAGAGCTGGTCTGATACATAAAATATTTAACTTACCTGTGAAAGAAGGTAATGGAGAGCTGCCATTCAAGTTGTGGACAAATATGTGTCTCACCAGCTGAAGGCAACTGCACTAATGGCACATCACCAAGGCCTGATATTTCACATGAAACAAGATGCTTGACATTGACATCAGTTGCAGATAATAGGCGTTGCAACTACTGTGAAAGTAAGCTATTGTATATGCTTTCCTTTACCAGATGGGTGCAACCATTTTTCACTTTTCCTTTTAATTACTCACATTGTAATCCTTTCACCACGCTCTTGAGATGAGAGGATTCATATGGTATTTTCACAGTTTCCTCTTTTCAGTTATTAGATGGAAAGTTGTTTAGGTTATGATAGCACTCGAAAGTCAGCAAACTGCTGTCAAACCAGAGATAAAAATATGAGTTATAGATATAAAACCAGATATAAAAATATGGATGCTTTCCATGAGAGGGAGGCCCTCCAAGGTGGGGGCGGGGGGTCTGGAGCACTTGCCCTTGTGAAGAGAGGCTGAAGGACCACAGCTGGTTGAGCCTGGAGCAGGGGTGGCTTCGGGGACACCTAGCAGCAGCCACTGAGTGCCTGTAGGAGGTTGCTGTGAAGGCAGTCAGACTTTTCGCAGCAGTGCCAGAAAGGGAATGAGAGACAATGGATATAGATTGAAAAAAGAGACTTTCAGGCTGGGTATGAGGGAAAACTTCCTGAGCTTGAGGACAGTCCAGGAGTGGGACAGGCTTCCTGAGAGACTGTGCATTCTCTATCCGTGGAGGCTTTCAAGACCTGACTAAACAAAGCCCTAAGCAGCCAGGTCTGATCCCAGAGCTGGCTCTGTTGTGAGCAGGAGGCTGGAATAGAGACCACTTGAGCTCACTTCCAGCTGAAATTATGCCCTGAGTGTATGGACTGAAAAAGAAGTTTGGAGCTTGCAGAAATTACTGGAGGAAATTGCCTAACCTTGTTGACTCTGGAGGGCAGCATAAAAATCCCTCCTGAACCTGAATGTAACAAATCTATGAAACTCAAGGGCTGGATCTACATTAGCACTTTGGTTCAGAATATTGCAGTTTTAACTGAATCCCCCCTTAAAATACATTGGCCTGGTTCACAGATTTTAATTTATGCAAACTAGATTCCTTTTGGATGAAACTGAAAACTCCATGCCAGGCATGCACCAAATGCAATCTAGCAAGTAATGGGATCATAAGGGTCCTAATCAGAGGTCAGTGCTTCAGATGACTTCAAACTGCATGTGTGGTGAGAATATTTGAATCAGGGAACTAAACTAAATCTAGTTCAAAATAAACCCCCAGAGCAGTACACAGGACAGTGGCAGAGGCTTCAGCACCAGCTACTTTGATCTGCTGATCTGTCTGTCTTCCGTCAGACTGGTTGATGTAGATGTAGCCACTCCCAGAAAAGTTCAGCTGCCTGGCATTTGTACAGACAGAAATAACTGTATCAAAAGAAAGAGAAATGAAAGAAATACTAATCGCTTATGTGAAGGTCACAGCAAATCTCCAAATGATTCACCTAAGTTTAAAACTTAAGTTTTACAGAATTCTAAGATATTAATAAATCTGCAGGGTGGGAAAGGGGATTACAGTTCCCTATCTTTCCAAAACTGCAGCACCAGCTACTAAAAGTTTTGCTTTTATTTCTTGTGTCTTTTCTCTTTCGCATATTCTGAAATTCCTCTAATATAACTGACACTGAAAGCAAAGCAAAATAACGTTTCTCAGTCCTCAATACAGCACAAAAATATGCAGACAGACAAAGCAGCAATTATGAATTCAATGCTACTCTGTTTAGTAGCATAATACCATTCATTTGAAGTTCTACAATAAAAAGCAGTGCATAAGCTACAATGTGGGCCGAGACTTTGCCCTTACCTTTTATTCATTTCATTTTACGTACACAGAGCGTATTTCAAATGAATACCAAAGCATATAAGCACAGTGTAACTTATAAACACATTACAGCATGTTAAAAATGTAAAATAGAAGAAAAGGGGCGTAGGGGTGGGGGGTTGTCCAAGTCGTTTCTTATGATAAATAAGTAGTCCTTGTAAAATTATCCAAAATTACACACCTATTATTATTTCAGTAGGTATAAAGGTGTCACAGTCAACCTCAAGACATTTTATATACCATATAAACACATTATATATGACATATGCTTCTCTAACATCCTGTCCAGAAACCACCAAAACATCAGCTATGGCTCTGGAGTAGCTTCTGTGAAAAGGATTGCTTGCATCTCCCTGATGAACATGAATCTGCATCAGAAAAGAAATCCTGCCCCAACTTTAATTTCAACACATTTTCAATGATATCTTGAATGAGCAAATATGATGAACAATTTTCATGACCTTAAATTTTTCAGATAGCTGAGGTTTGACTTAGTGACAGAAAATGAATGCACCCTCACATCCATCCAGTGTCTCAAGCTAACAATGTGCACAGCCCATAGATAATGAAGCAAATTTTGTCAGTATTCATTCTAACAGTTATTAAAGCAGCATTTATAAAAACTGAATTTCCTTTATTTATCTCAAAGATAATAAGAGACTAACACACAACTCAGAAATGTACAGCAAGGTCATTGTTCCCAGAACTCTGTGAAATCTACACTCAGTGCATCTTTTCTAATTGCTTTTTTCTAATAATTTTCGAAAAATGTAACTAAAATATCCCAAAACAATTCTTTTAAGCCAATTTAAAAATATGACTAATGTTTTTTTCCAATCCTCTGGGTAGATTAAAGCTGCACCTGATCAACGTAACCTCTGTTTCAGCAAAATGCTTAAGCTTGTGCATAGTCTTAAGTAAGTCCACACTTGAGTCAATGAATGACTTTGCATGCTTGAAATAAAATGAACTGATGGTGCTTTGTTAAATCCAGACCTTAGTGCTTTCCAGGCATTCAGTAGTGGTATGGCAGAGGAATAAGAGATATTATCATGTTTCTTGATGTAAACGTCAGAAGAGGGAAGATAGAAGATATGTGCAACCTAGAATGCAGAAGCACACACATTAAATCATCAATAAATTAATATCAACTTTACTGGTTTGTTATAGTAATAATAACAGCAATAATGGGAACTGTCTTTACAGACTTATATAGAAGATTATTTTTTTCTGTTCTGATGAATTAAAACTGCTTTTTATTTCTTTCATTTCCCCTTTCCTTCCACTGATCCTACCATAACGTTGGTGATGTAAATCACCATAGTGCTGTTGATGGGTGCCATTGCATATCTGTGGTTTAAAGACAGACATGAATTAATGTGAGTCATCCTTGCTTTAAGCAAGTAATTTAGATTCAGTTTGTTAAAAAATAAATTAGTACTCAAAAATTTTATGAACATGCTAAAATTTGCAACTGTTTCACTATCCATGCATATTTCCAAGACAGCATGAATAGCTGTCAACAGTTCCTATGGGCTGACTGAAGCATGGTTACACCAGCATCAAGGACAGAGTGAACTTCACAGTCTTAAAGCCAAGTATATTCACCATTAATCTCAATGTGATTTTTTTTTCTGTCAAAATTCTTTTCTGCCTCAGTTTAAACTGACTAAAATACTTTTCAAACCTGGAACAGACTGGGTGGTAATGTGCACTATACAATTAAGAAGATTTTGGTGGTTTTTAAAGAAAAAAAATCTCTATTTGTTTCTTTAAAAGCATTTTGATAATGTTTTCATTAAGAAAAAATAATTTTAAGTTAAAAGACTTCTTACCTAGTCAAATAAATTAATTTCATTTGACTTGAAAATTTGTTTTACCCTACTTGAAATCAAGTTTATTTCTTTAACCTAATCTATTTTTTCCTGATTTTTCAGTTTGATAAACAAACTGAAACTATCATTTGTTTGCATGACTGCAATGTCCTATAAACACTGGCTGTAATTATTTTCCATAACAGCTATCCTTCAAACATATGTCCTAGATATAAGAAGGTCAATAGCTCTGAGAAGTTAATCAGCATGGAATTTGCTAATTAATGTATAGATGAAGATGATAACAATCATGTATATAAAGACCTCCAAAAATGTAACATATTATAAACTCAGAGACAATGGTAAATATATCTTGATAAAGTAATTCTTTAGTACTCTTACACTTTGCAGTCCTGCAATACTCTACACTCTAAGTACAGATAAACTCAAAAATCCCAAAATGCAGGCTGGTGTCCTACAGAACCAGAACAACTCGTTCACTCAGTAAACAGGAAGCAACAAAGACAGCTTGTGTAGCAAGTCTACAGTTTCATCGAGTTCTACAGTAAATAAACCAGTGACGTAATAGGCTCTTATTCACTTTCCACTTTTTTTGTTTAAATGTGGTTTTGTCCTGGTTTTAGCTGGGATGGAGTTAATTACCTTCTCAGGAGCCAGTGTGGTGCTGTGTTTTGGCTTTGGTGTGAGACTTTCCAGTTCCTCAGGCCTTGTTAGCGAAAAGGCTGGAGGGGCACAAGGAAGGGGGAGGGGACACAGCTGGGCCAGCCGACCCGAACTAGCCAAGGGGCTATTCCATACCATGGGACGGCATGCCGGGTATATATACCTGGGGGGCTGGCCGGGGCGGGTGGGTGGTTGCTGGGGCACAGGCTGGGCATCGGCTGGTGGGTGGTGGGCAGTTGCACTGTGCACTGCATGTTCCTTTCTGCCTTTCCCTCTGGATGTCGTTTTCTTCCTTCCCCTTTTCATTACAACTGTTATTGTCATAGTTATTATTCTTTGATTTTTATTCTGTTTCAATTATTAAATTGTTCTTATCTCAACCCTCAAGTTTTACATTCCTTTCCAGCTCTCCTCCCCATCCCTTGCGGTGCGGGGGGAGTGAGCAAGTGGCTGTGTAGTGCTTAATTACCAGCTAAGGTTAAACCATGACAGTTTTTAATATCGGACATTGGAGAAACACCTGCCTTAGCCACCCTCTTGCCACCTGCAGTTCAGTGTTGATACTGATAGGAAATTATTGTATACTGTTTATTACAAATAACTGTTATTATTTTCTTGCTCAGATCATAGTTGGAGCTCACAACACTGTAATAGTTTCTTTTCATTCACTCCTTTGTTTAGTGACTTAGTAAAATACTGATGCTTCCACCCCCCCCAGAAAATCAAACTAGACTGTATTCATACTTGCAATTCAACACAAGCAAAGGAAAAGGAACAAAGTCACCTAAAGTTGAGTCTCACCAAGCTTCCTTCTTCCAATTACAGGGGATCAGGGCCCCAGGATTACTCCTTGATGTGGTGTCTGGGATACACTACAATAAAAGGGACACTGCCAGGGAAGTTTGTGGTTCCTAATAGCCATCCAGCTGAAGTTTAATACTTCCAAAGAAATTCTGCCATCTGTGAAACTAACACATGTCCTCAGTCTAGGCATATTCCCTTTTGTTCCTGTTTATATTAGATTCCCAGAGAAACTTACCTAAACTGTTAGCATAAAATATGTGATTATAACAACAGTACTTAATACAAACGAGAATCACTGTCTACACAGACTGACTACTGAGAAGCAAAGCAGTTTGTCTTCCTTTTGTTTTTTTCTTGCACCTCTTTGTAACAGAATTCCCTCTAACATCACAGTCTTATTAAAATGTATTCTTTTCTTTTCTTTTGTCATACTGAAATAGGAGTATTACATTTTTTACATAAATTACTATTATCCACAACATTCCCCATCTACTCAAAACAAAGAAAGCATTTCTATTGATGATTCAGTACAATGCAGAATGATTTTCTACATAATCTTTTATGCAGCATTAAAGATTTTTTTCATGTGATAACTTTTTATATAAGCTCAATATTTTGAATTCAACTGAGGAATCACTTTGCTATTTATTCAATAGTTTTCTATTTCCTTTAAGGAACAAAAGCTTTCTCCTATTTGCATGATTTAATACCAATAAATTCAACTGCTACTAAGGACAGTATAATCCACAAAGCCCAATGATGAAAACATTTATTTTGTGTCCTGAAGACAACCGCATACTGTCAAAAAAAATAGTAAATGTGTATGCCTCAATACCATTTTTACTATCAGTATAAAATCAGTATTTATTTTGTCATGTTGAAGTCAGTTTAAAACTTTCTAATTAGGTATACTATCACTACATCCAAATTAAATCTGGAATCTTTCCTGAAAAAAAAGGATTTAAAAAATGAAACCTTTGTGCCCTATGCTGGAAAACACTGGCTTACCACAATTTTAGTATATTTCAGTGGGAATTAAGACTGTTTTCTCACTGCTTTGTTGTGAATGTAACACAAAACAAGTAAGGAAGAAGGGCATTGTCATGGTCCAAATAACACCAAGATACACACACATGCATTTTTTTACTCTTGGGCTTTCAAGATATTTGAGTTTTGCAAAAGTGCAATAATAGAAATTATACTAGATTTCTACAGCTTTTCTACAGCTTGATGATGACAGAAATAGTCGAAATGAAAACCTTGCTTTAACGTTTTAGTTTTACTATACTACCTGTCAGTGTCATTTTACATTTCTCTTATAAAGGGAAAGAGGGAAGTAAGAAGGAATGAAGTTGTTAAAATCTTAAATATTTCTTCAAGTTCGGTTTTGGATAACATGTTTTCCAAAGAAATATTTCCCACAAAATACACATTCACACACACGAAAAAGAAATAATTATGTGTTTTTTCATTCCATAGGTTCACCATGAAATTTGTGACTGTAGCCACAAAGAGCACTGAACAGCTGTTAGTCTGCTGTTCAGAACACTTACTTGGACCTTAGAGCAGCTCTTCTGAAGGAAGTATTGCATTACCAGAATCACTGTCATTTTCTCAAAAGCTCACATTCAGTCCCAATTTTTGCCTTTAGCCCTTAGTTTACCTAGATAATTTTCACTTCCAAAAATATTCCAAGTGTGTTAATGCAATGTGTTATTATGCTGCTCATTCTTGAATGGGCACCCTGTCAACAATAGATCTTGCATCTCAGATTGTTTGAGTGAGGTCTGGGAAGGGGAGCTGAAGGCAGCAAGATCAGTGGAAGATGGGCAATGGTGCCCTACAGCAAGGAACATCCTTTAAAAATCATAGAATCATTAAGGTTGGAAAAGACCTTTAAGATGATCAAGTCCAACCATTAACCCAGGATTGCCAAGTCCAGCACTAAACCATGCACAACTGTGTAGAAAGCAATTGAGAAAAATAAGACTTCTAATTCAACAAAAATCTATGCTGTTAAAAATAAATAAATAAATAAATAAATTCTAGGTTCCAGACACCAATTCAGAATTGAAAGGTATGCCTAAAGAAAAAGGAACAATTTTAAAACTAAATTCTGTAATAACATCTTCATTGGAGCAGGGTCTAAACCATCCCACAAACATTATTCATCCTCCAACAAAGCAAAATCAGAAAATAACAAAAAAAATATCAGAGACGGAAGAAGGTAGAAAGGACGAATATTGTTTGTGTTATATTGCTAATCATTAATGAAGCTGAAAGAAAAGTTGTGAAACAAATCCTTAAGACATACATGAGCATGTACCCAAGCGCATATGCTTGCATTCATGTACATTTGCTCATACTAGGTTTCCCATATTAAATGTTGGCGCTGTTTCTAAGAGGCTGGTTTACTGTTTTGTTGTTTATGAAATTCACGTTTATCATGCATGTCTACTCTATTGAGCTCTATTGTACAAAGGCTGTTGATTTTCTGCGTATACTTTGTTTAGGGAAATTCTACTATAACCCACTAAAATCTAAGACTTTCAGACCTTCAATTTCTTCTGAAATCCTAAAATTTCACATTTTATGTATAATAGAAACTTTCATTTTCTCATTAAACCTTGCTATTGTACACTCAGATTACCTGAACAGACTTTTTGCAGTCTGTAGCCACCCTCATAGTTCTTTCTTTCCTTTTCTTTCCTTTTCTTTTCTTGGTATTTCGGTCTTGCAACATGCCTTATTTCATAGGTTACATCTGGAGGGAGATGGCATTTGAAACTGAAATGAGCAAAAGTGGTCTGTTGAGCTCAAAAATGAGCTAAATTCATGTACAATTTGCACCTGTGAGTAAATATGTAAGCTCATTCAAGGTGGTCTTACCAATAAACTGTATTTAAGAACCAGCATCTGCTTGCTTTCAACAAATGACTACACAGAATCTGCTGCTTTATACATGTGAAATCCCTAAAATAAATGTCATGTATGTTCCAGAGATCTAACATACTTCAATCTCTTTTAAAACAAATGTTAATTTCCACTTCTTTACAGTGATCACAGTTCTTTCAAGGCAACTCTTTTTATTTTCTTGGATTTGGCCTTTGCATTCCACCCTTAAAAAAATTGTTTGAAGTCTGACATTAACTATTCTAATCTCAGGCTCTGTCCTTTGTTAATATTTATCTGTCAACTGCTATCAGCTGGATACGCTCCTGGATTTTTGTTATGTCTTCCTCTGCCGGTTGTCTTCTCTTTTCTCAGGTTAGCATCTCTTTTAATGGGTACTTCTCATTTCTCTATCCAGTTTTCTCAGAAGACCTTCTATGATTTTTCCCTAGGCTCAGAAAAAAACGTACTGAAGAGAGGAGTATCTATGGAGAGAAAGAATGGAGAATGTCTCATCTAATGAGGCGAAATTCTTTCTGAGCATGATCTAGATAGATGAAGAAGAGGGTAAAACGGTTTCTCTGAGGTACCAGTCTCTGGTATGACACAGAAGATTGAGAAATAAAAGCACACAGTATATTTACAGTGTTCAACATGCAAGACATTTAAGCAATTAATAACTAGATTTTATGTACCACCTATTACACACACCTCTCCATCCTCCAGTCCACTTCAAACTTAAATTAGTCTAGGACTATTAGGCCTCATGCTCCCTAGTTTAATTGACAATGACTACATATAATTTATTTCCAGTGACATTTCTTTAACCATTTTCATTGAGATTAGAGTTTCTATTCATTTTTAACACTCTGGAGAAAGCAGCAAAGTTTTTCCATCACAGGTATTTAAACAAGCAGCATACTAGATTAGACTATGGGTGAGATGGTTTTAGCAAAGTGCATTTCCATCTCTTCAAAGAAAAAACAGTTAATGTCAAAACCTGCTTCATAAGTGAATGAAATGAATAAGGTAAGCAAACCCCACTGTATAAAGAATCCCACTTGCTTTCTGCTACCTTGCAGTATTATCTTCTCTTTAAGGAGAACAGGAGTGTATCAGGGAACAGTGGCAAATGTAACTTCACTATGTCAGTGATAAAGTGGAATGATAGAATTTTACTTTCTTATTATAAATGATGGTGATTCTGGAGTCCTGATAAAAACAAATATTTTTTAAAAAAAATAAGAAATACCTAAAGACAATTGAAAATTACCATGTGTGATCTGCTCATAATACATTCAATGTTCAAGAAAACACAGAGGATGAGGAATATCTTCATTTACCTGGGGCACAGACATTCGTGGACTTTCTGGATGACACAGGATGAGGCAATGACTGTGTGGCAGAGCTTAAACTGACAATGTCAACCAATTCTGGGATGAAAGCTGAGCTTTATGTAGCTCTCTGACCACCTTCTCCCACTCAAACATGCATACACACAGAGAGAAATAAGGCAAGGTAAATCATGAGCTATTCCATTAAAATATATAATGCCATATTACTGTAATAAGGGTATAAGTGAAATCAGTATTAGGAACACATTATCTAAAATTATGAACATAGTTTTTGTTCCATTCCTTCCTCTGCTTTTCCCCTCACTTTCAAACTCCAGTTGCCCCCCTGAAATCTGTTCTGTATATTTATACCATTAATAAAATATATAGAATATAATATAGAATATTACAAAATATAGAATATAGAATGTAGAATTTAAAGTATAGAAAATATATCCACTTTTAAATGAATAATTATGTATGTAGAAATAGGACAATATATATCTCTGTATCTAAGCAACAGAAATGATAAAAAGTCTTTTGCCTGATTCATACAAACTGACCTAAAGTCATGAAGTCAATAGAATTAGCTGTGCAAGGAGGGGAAGAAGATTTTGTTGATAACATGGTTCATCAGAACAGAAACCTAAGAAGCAGGATGTAGTCCCTCAAATTGAGGGGAAAATATTAAATTAATTCCACATGTGATTATTCCACAAGATTATTATGGACTAAAAAACAGATTACATAAAGTTAATGGAAATGGTCACATAAAGTTGTAATAATTTACGTTTGCCATTAATTTTGTAGTAGGACTTTCATATTCACTTGTATCCTTTTACAGCACAGAATGATCCTACTTTCCTTGTGTCTTAATGAGTTATCATTAATGCTCCCCACTAAAAATCCCTACCGACACCGGCTAAAGGATCTGTTTGATTCAGAGATGTATGATCCCCTCATGACAAATTAGTGGTTTGGACTCTCCTCTAGCTGGTTAGCATGAATGTATAAAGCTAAATAACAGTCATAGAGGATTCATAGTTGGTGACTCACTCTTACTTTATTTAGATATGTATAACTACATTACTATCTGCATACCACACAGGCTTTAATGTATTTATTTTCACTACAGTCCTAAAACAGAAAAGTGCTGTTTTCCTTTATTTTGCTCTTGGGAACTAAAGAACAGAAATACTAAAAACTAGATACACAAATGGTCTCTATCACCAGCCAAAATTCACAGCCTGAAGTTAGACTTATTGCCCCCCATAGAAACACTTACATGTTTCACAGATACCAGTGAGCTGGCAGGGATCTGCTTATGCTGGCTAAGGAAGAAATGCTTGCAAGTGTTTGATCTCTGCTTGAGCATCCCAGTCGTACTCCCCCCAACCACCCACCACCCACCTCCAAAAAAGAAAGGTGTTAATATTACAGCAGAAAACTCACAGAAATGCAGATACCCGCCCCACGAACCAGGCTTTTTAAATTGATCTCACCTTGGAGATGATCATGCTGAGTGCCCCCTTCCTGCCAGATGGGAAACAGCATTTGATCTCAGCACGTTTCATAGCCCAGGAGAGTGCTACAGCAGCAAAACTGCTGGCATTTCTGTGGAGGAATTCCCACCGAACTTGGTTCACATGTTTAAATAAGTGACCTTTATTGCCCAAATGATTCTTTTAAACATAAAGTTCTGCAATGACCTTTGTGGCTTTTAGTCTATGTACCCCAGTGAAAGACTATCAATATAAAGTAAGTTTCAACCAGACAGGCTGAGAAAGATTCAATCACTAATATCGTTAAGAGTTTGGTACCAAGTCAAAACAGAAAATTACTAAATTAGGTCAACAGAGAGCCCTCTGACCTGTTGGTTATTGACTCTAAAAGCTAGTGAGAGCTCAGATGTGGTACAAGACACCTCTTAGATGGGCTTCTCCAGGTAAGACCTAGTTTTGGGGAAAAATGCCTTAACTTCAGTGCAGGGTTGGGGTTAAAGAAGCTCAGTGGCAGCAGGTTATTCAGCCACTTGAGCACTTAGAAATTTAGACTGATGAAAACACGGAGTATATTTCTTTGCCAAACAGTACTCTGTGCTGGAAACAGCACCACTCCTTCTGCAGGTCAATTCATCTCAGGCAGGGCTGTGAACAAGCATAGCTTTTCTCTAAGATTAGGAATGAGCTCAAATATGTCTGTGTAACACTCACATCCACTTTTCCTCCTGTATTTATCCTCTGGAAAAGACAGTAAGCCACACTCAACAGTCAACTTACCATGGATCCATTTACCTCGAAATCTTAAGAACCATACACACGAAAAGAGAACAAGAAGAAGCCACAGTTCATTATGAGGCATTAGAAGTGAACACTGGAACACAGTGATCTGTGAGGTTGAATCCCTCCCTACCCTTAGTCTTCATATTGTTGTGATTATTTTAGGTCATTTTATCAAAAAGCTGTTAAAAAATATCTTTTGTATTCTAACCAACAGATGTACATATCGTTTGTGTTTTAATTAGAAATTGTGAATACAAAAATACAATATTTCTGGTTAAACTTATCCCCATTAAATCCTTCTTTTATATCACACAAAACAGCAAACATCTTTTTCTCTTCTAATCAAAACTGCAGGTGGCACTAGTAACTTTTGTTGTTCTAAGATGCTCGATGGCAATAATTCAGCCTGGACAATTTTAGTTGGAAAAGAGGATGTACACTTTAAAAGACTCCATGAAAATATTCCAAATTAGCTGACTCCTTCCAAAACAGGTAGCCAGCTGAAAAGAAGTGGCCAATTCAGCCTCTGAGACAGCAGGCAGCAATGGAAGTATCCCTTTCTTCTGCAACCAACCAGCTGCTGAACAGGGTTTGGTGCATAAATTTCCTACCAAATTTATAACTGGACAGAGAAAGACTAAGTATCATCCAACATGTGTTCACAGTTCTGGAAATGAATGCACACTAAAAAAAATATTCAAAATTTTAAACCTGCCATTAAAGCAAATATTTCTGTTTGATGCTCAACCTGGAAAGCATTGTTTCACTTGACTACCATAATTGCTGAAACACTTCACCTTTTTCCTCACAATTTCCTCAGTAGAAACACCTAATTGAAATTCAGAGACATGTTCATTGATAAAATGAAAAGACACTAATCAATGATTCTATCATGCAGAATAAAGAAACCACCTCTCTGCTTCAAATCTTTACTGTGACTCACTAGCAGAAATGGCTGTTTAGTCTTAGCAGGTAAAAGTAAAGATGCATGCACATGATTACTGATTTATTAAGGCTTATTAAAAGCAACTTCCACAGGGCATAAAGACAGAACAACTTTTGACTAAATTCACTAGAAAATCCATAAAAATCATGTTTCTTCACTGAACTTCAGCTGAAGGGGACTGTCTAATTCCCCACAAACACAAAGAAGCACGTATACAAATCCTTGGTCTTGGTCCTGTCTGTAGGTGTGTCATTCCAAACCATACAACAAGGAGTAGTTGAAGGAAGAAAGATTAGCAACAAATTCATCTTTCTATTAAAATTTATGGGAAATATTTTGATTTCAAAAGGTTCCAGATTTCATCTCAGCACTCCAAATGCAAATATTTTTGTAGGAAAGAAATTTATTTATTTTATTTATTTTTTATTTAGGATACTCCGAGAATTATTCTGCTTTCTGAATGAACTCATCTGTTTTGTTTATCTTGGCAAAAGGAAAACGTATCAGTTGCAAGGGCATCCTAAAGAATTCATGATTTACTGTGGTACTTTGGGTGGGCGGCTTATTGGTCTGAAGAAGAAAGAACGGTATGTGAAACAGAATTAGAAAGCAGAGCAGTACACGAAGCACTCATTACATTTTTAGATCCCTGATTCAAAATATACAGTGCTTATTCCCCTCCCATGAGTGAAGGCCAATCTAGAACACAGCAGGCACATCCTTATGAGTAAATTTGCTAGTGCCAGCCACATGTCAGAGATGATTAGTGAGGCAGAGACACCAGCCACCTCCTCTGACATCAGAGGTCAGATAAAGGAGAGTGCGGCAAAAGCTGAAAAACACCAGCCCTCCGATGATGATATGGCTGCTCTGGCATACCTGCTACCCCTGTCACTTCTCAGTACTTCTTTTGTTGGCATTACCTGCTGAGAGAAGACTCTCTAGAACTGGCAGCTTGATTTTGTTCTGAGGAAAATAATAATATGGTAGCAGCGAATCAGACTGCCAAGTCCTGCCTTTCAAGTAGTTAATTGGGTGCACAGCAAACAGGCAGATAACATTCAGCTCACACCTTTCTCAGATGGAGCAAATACTCCAGATTGCCATAAACCAGGCAGGTTCAGCTTTCTGCATTAAAAGAACATATTATTTGCCCTTCTTGGTGAGAAACAGTCTGCAAAACAGATCAGGAAAAATAGTTATAATCTTTGGAGGCAAAGAATTATAAAGAAAAGATATGGTAGGGCTGCTGGGCTACAAAATACCCTTGCCAACCAATGAAGGTATCTGATTTTAGGGTACAAGAAAGCTGCTTCTCCATTAAGCTGTTCTACTGTGAATACCATCTTTTATACATGTGTTGTATAAGTAATGCACATATCATTTATAATATTTTGTCCTAGTGGTCCCTTTTCCTGTTTTTGTTTGTTTGTTTGTTTTTGTTTTTTACATTGTTTCCATGAAGAATCAATTACTTTGATTCTTAGGCATTTTGGAGTGGTGTTTTATCAGTCATTCTGGCATATCAGAAATTTTTTTTCCTAAGGGGATGCTAACCTGGTGCAGAGTCCTGCATCTAATTCCCTTCAAAAAGTTTGAACGCGTTGGGCCAAATGTCATTCTTGTGTACAAATCTGAATGGGCTTGTTTGCACTTCTGCAGGCTCAGGAACATGTGACACTGAATAATATTCCAAAGGGCAGAATTAAAGTTTGTCAGACATTTTGAAACTTAGCAATGATTATGGAGGAGAGAAGGAGGTCATTCCTTCTTGGATTTTTGTATTTGGGAGGCAACATGGTCAGAGCTTTCTGAATGTCTTTTTCGTATTATTTTTGAAAACCAAGGTTCAAGCAAGGTACCGAAAATGGAAGCACCTGAAGTCTCCCTTTACTTTTCATATTCTTCAAAACTCACAGTGTAAAGCTATGTTATTTGTAAACAGAACTCTAAGCAAAGATCATCACTGAAGTGATAGTTGAAATTCTTCATCATTAACACATCATTTTTCTTAACTTCTTATTCATATCAGTTATCTTTCAGCAGCAGTATAAAGCCATTTAATCAACATGTTTATATAAAGAAATTGATTATGTCAACATTATTTTTGAATTTAGGGGAGAATGAGATGGAAGGAGTTGGCTGGATATTGCATATCTATTTTTAATTAACCCACTGCAGTGTTATTTAAACTGAGTAAGCCTTTCTTGATTTATGTTGTTGAGCCCACAGAAACAAGAAGTGCTTTGCGCTCTTTGCTGCCTCTGCAGAATTAGTCTATTAGCGAGCAATATTTCTTCAGATTGTGCCAACCTCCCTGGTGCTGTTGGTCAGGAATGCCCTTCCACCATACTTCTGTGCTGCTGTTTATAAAGGCAAATATTTTCATATCAACTCCATTCAGATTAAAGTAAAAAGGTTACAAATTAATATCCCTCAAATGGGTAATGTGTTTTCTTGTATTTTAATTTATCTCTCTCTGGGTAGACAAAGAATCTGTAAAGTTCTAGCTTTCAGCTTCTAAGATACAGTAAAAACTCATAGTCACTCTACAGTGTAGCGAGCAAAAGCAGGATGCATATCTCAATTTTACTTAAAATGTTTATCATACTTCAAAATAGCTTGGTTTGCAGACCTTAGATATATTTCCTGGGTATTATTTTCCTGACTGAACTTTCACAGCTCATCTCTGGATTCATCTCAAAATGTTGTGCTCACATTTACCTGCTCATTAGCACTCCTATCACTTCCTTTCTCCATTTAGTCTTTTATCAGTCTCAAAACTCCCTGAGGATGCACAAAACACAGCATCCAGCATTAGGAACATTCAAAGAATGTCAACAGCATATTTCAAACACATAATGGAACTTCTACTCTAAGGAACACTTTGAAAATTCAGCTCCATTTTTCCACATACATACTGGCTCAAGCTCTCTAATGCTGCTGCTAAGACACAAATGTCTTCCTTTGAACTGTAAAAATGAAACACACTGGCATAGGACATAAAATTATATTGAATGCACATGCTCAGCAAGAGTTCCCATGAGAAATAAGTAGAATTTTTTTTGCTTACATTTTCTTATATATAAGAAAAATAATAATGCATAAGATTGCTGCAAGATATTTAGTAGGTGGCTTCCAATGGAAATATGATTATAAACTTAAAATATTTTATAACAGCAGGTATAATGATAGGCATATATAAGTATCTCACCGCGAAACCCCTAATCATCTCTCTCTAATTATATAATATTTTAAAATTATTAAATTTAGCTGCCTTTTTTATGACTAAATTAATTTCAAACAAGATCGTACTGACATGATAAAAAGAAGAACGCACACACACACACAGAATAAGCATGAGCTATCCTGGTTTTATCAACAACAACATGGAAACTGGAGGTTTATAACTTGGAGGAAATGGCTATTGCTAGGCTGCAGCTTATTCTCCCAACACCATTTATAAGCATCAGTGACATTTTATGCTTCTCAATCCTATGTATTGGTAGATACTATTAACTAGTTGGGAACATTTTTCATGCTTTATTTTTTTTCAGCATATATAAATGTGCAGCTGTGTGCATGTGCTACAGATTTTCCATACACCTGCAGATAAGGAGTAATAAATGAAAATTTAAAAAGGCTTTAAAAGAAAAAAAAAAAATAGGAAACAATTAAAGAGCATGTAAGTATGCAAAATTCGTAACTCAAAGTAGAAGCATTTTTGAAGTCTAGGGGAGGTTTGCTTGTTTTACAGATGTCTGGAAAAAATAAATCCTTCATTTAATCTTATCTTCTGACACAGATGAAGAATTCTGAAAATAATAGGGAAAGGAATAACCACAGGCAGATGAAGGAATTTGGTTTGAAAAATCCTTATCCAAGTGATAAAGACAGGAAAGTTGTATGCAATCAAAAAGGAATTTCATGTTTCTCAACAAATATTTAACTAGATTTGGTATCCAACACCGAGAATACCAAGAAGAATCTGATTTTCCTTTGTAAAAGCAATTCTAAATAACCTGAAAGAACTTTCCCTATGCAAGAATTACTTCTAGTATACAAGAACTGGCACTTACAATAGCCACATGGAACTATTTGTTGTCTGTCTTCAACTACTCAGGTTGCCTAGAGAAGTTGTGGACGCCACATAACTGGGATTGTTCAAGGTCAGGCTGGATGGGGCTTTGAGCAACCTGATCTAGTGAAAGATGTCCCTGCCTGTCTATGTTTGTCTGTGGCTCTGTTTAGTTATTTGTGGAAAAGATGTATTACACTCAGTTCCTAGCCAACAGAAATTACGAACTTCCTGTTCAGTATTGTCACCTTGTAGCAGCATCCTGATTCACAACAGGGGATTCTTAGCTGTTATTACAATTTCTGTAAATAATCCTGATGTCTCCAGTTGGTAAAAGCCCTATAATAGTTTGTACAATGAAATGCCAATGAAAGCTAAACTGCAGAAGCATAAAACTTGGCTTTTCTCTTTCTGCATAATAGAAACAAATTTTGGTTCTGGTTTTATAAACTTGAATATTTCATCCTAAATTATGGCCCACTACTATTTTACAGTGTCATTCCTCCTCCATGTCCAATTCCAGATTTAACTGAACAAATATTATCTCTCAGAAATCTATTCCTTGATGTGGTCAGTAAGGACTTAAAATTCACAGAAAAACTGATTTCCTGTGCTGTTTTCTTAGCCCTGCTGTCACCTTCATATCATTTTATAACTATGACAATCCCTCAACAAACCTTCAATGCTCCTTGTTTCTGCTTACACAGATGCTGTGGATGTCTATTTTTATAGTCACTCTTACTTGGAGATTTGCCCACAATGAACAACTTTGGCTGTCTACTAGTAAATGAAGGTATTTTCCATGTCAAACTGCACATTCCCGAGTCCCTAACACGTGCCAGTTTGAGAAGGTTTCTAATGGATATTTCAGTGTGACTACTTTATTTGTATTTCTGAAATGCTTGTTTCTTAATTCCAGAGCACTCCTTGCAAGCTAAAACAAACAAACAAATAAGGAGAACAAAATAAATTATGAATTTATGTAAGTTTACCAATTATGTACATAAGTTTACATAAAATTATTATGAATTATGTAAGTTTACATTAAAAAAATTAGATAGGGTTGTTAGTTTTGGCCAGTATATCACTTTTATACACAACCCTAGCTTTTATCTGTGGGGTGCTATTTTTGACAAAACAGTAAAATATTTCTCCACATTTACTGCTATGGAAGAGTTTTCTTTTGTAGCAGATATGTGAGGGGATGAAGCAAAACTACATCCAGCTTGCTTTGAGAAAAGTTTCCAGAGAATACAACTCGCTTCTGAGAAAACTTGAAATACTGAGTGTCAGATAATCAATGGTACACTGGAAAGAGATTCATCAGGGAGATAACATGGCCTAAGAAACTGAAGGCTTTATAAATCAATGCAAGAATCCTGCAGTAGACCTGGTAGTGCAAGGGGAATTAACAGTTCGCCAAATAATGATGTAAAAGATTCTGCGTGGGACGCACTGAGCCAGCAGTTGGGTACATTGGATGAACCAGGTCAGCCCAACAGCATTTCCCTGGAGGACAAGCAAATGTCAGGTTCAAAGAGGAAATGCCGTGCCAAGAGCTCAATGGCTTCACACAGAAACAGCAAGCATAGAGCCAGAAGCTTCTGTATCTCCCAGCAAGTGGGACAGTAAAGATGTATATCACCATCTGGATGATGCATTATCCAGCTAAATGGGGAAAAGGAGCAAAGGAGCATCCTCATTGTGGAGAACTGACCTTGGCTGGATGCCAGGTACCCACCACAATGGGAGATCTATCACTCCCTCTCCTCAACTGGATGGGGGAGAAAAATTTGATTAAAGGCTCATGGATTGAGGTAAGGACAGGAAGATCACTCACCAGTTACCATCAAGGGCAAAATAAATACGACTCAGGGAAATCAATTTAATGTATTGCCAATCAAATCAGAGTGGAATAATGAGAAACAAACCCAAATCTCAAAACACACTACCACTCGCCACCACCCCCCCCCCCCCCCCCCCCCCGCCCCCAACCCCTTCCTTTTTCCCTAGGCTCAACTTCCAATTTTCTCTACCTCATCTCCCCAGGTGGCACAGGGGTGTGGGAAATGAGGGTTGGTGTCTCTGCTGCTCCTTTCTCCTTGCTGTCTTCTCCTGCTCCAGCATGGGGTCCCTTCTATGGGAGGCAGTGCTCCATGAACTTCTCCAGTGAGGGTCCTTCACACAGGCTGTAGTTCTTCATGAACTGCTCCAGTGCGGATCCTTTCCATGTCTCCATTCTACAAGGTAGTCCTTCAGGAACAGACTGCTGCAGTGTGGGTCCCCAGTGGGGTCACAAGCCCTGCCAGCAAACCTGCTCCAGCGTGGGCTCCTCTCCACAGGTTCACGGGTCCTACCAGAAGCCAGATCCAGCATGGGCTTCCCATGGGATCACAGTCTTTTTCAGGTGCATCCACCTGCTCTGCTGTGGGGTTCTCCATGGGCTGCAGCTGGATATTTGCTCCACCATGGACCTTCATGGGCTGCGGGGGTAAACCTACCTCACGATGATCTTCTCCATAGGCTGCAGGGGAATCTCTGCCTCCAGCACATGAAGCACCTCCTCGCCCTCCTTCTTCACTGGCCTGGGTGTCTGCAGGGCTGTTTCTCTCACTCCTCTCTCAGGCTGCAGATGCACAGTTTTTTTCCCCTCTTCCGAAATACGTTATCCCAGAGGTGCCACCACCATCACTGATGGGCTCAGCCTTGGCCAATGGTGGGTCCGTCCTGGAGCCGGCTGGCATTGGCTTCATCAGACATGAGGGAAGCTTCTAGCATCTTCTCGCAGAAGTCACCCCTGTAGTGCTCCCCACTACCAAAACCTTGTCACACAAAACCCAACACACTTACCTAGCTTGTGACTCCATCCACACATAAAAATAACAAAGAAACTGGGAAGTCTGAAGAGGAAGAACTTTGCTGCTGTTGTTGCAAACATGCAGTAAAATACATGCTCAAGCTGACATCTAAATCTAAACTACTCTGAATCAACTTTTCCATTCTCATAATGGAATTCTATAATAAAAATAATTAGATAGTGTTTTAAAGGTATTAATTTTTTTCACACAGCTCTGCTTAACATAGTAAGAGCAGTAATTTCTTGACAAAGGATAAAGCTCTATGTCTCCCGCATAGGTAGATAATAAATATTGTACTGCTCTGCTAAGACTTGCTATCCTAGCTAGTTAACTCACTACTATTCAGTTCAGAAAGTAACACAGAACACTCAATCCACATCTATATCACTATACAGGGTACAAAATAATTCCCCATTACCTAGTAACAAAATCAGTATTTTTCTTGTGCAAGCTATTTTCTTCTGTACAAGATTTCTTCAAGAGAAACATTTAGAAACAGCCTTTAAATTGTACTATCTCTGATTCCATAGATAGATAAAAACATATACAAAGAAAGGTGGAAAGGGAGAGTGAGGGAAAAGGTTTTATTCATATTTTTAAATTAAAAGGGTGAAACAGAGAGGGGCATGGACAGACAAAATAGAAAAAATAAACTTCAGGAAACAGACTCTATACCCTCCTCCAATATAGTTTTTTTGGGTAATTTTGGGCAAGCTCTAGATCTTCTCTACACCTCCAATTCCCAAATGCAATAACATAAAAACTCTTGCAGCATGTTGCTCAGAAACAGAGGAAAAAGCAGGCATACAAAGAAGCTACATAGGCAGATTTTCAGAGACAGATAGAAATGTAACCTGAATGAGCTTAATAAAGTGTTGCATTTACAGATGTTTTCAAATAAAGTTATCCTAAATTAAACCAGAACTTGTAGGAATTAGAAGTGATCTACCATTAATAACTATACTTTAACATGTGCAAGAGGGCTTGAACTCTCGGACACTATGGGGCAGAGGCAATACATGAAACATCTGAATCCATCTCCAAATACCTTCAGATGAGATGGAAAGATGAAGAGGAAAAACTCCATCATTTTTTAAATCATAGTTGCAGCTTTATTACAACTTAAATATTTAATAAGGACTTACAACACCATTGAGAATATGGAATTATCTATTTTGCATGTATTCAGAAGAAAGAATTTGGTTTAACAACCATAATGACTCATGAGGAATCTTTCTCCTTCTCCTATTACTATAATTTCTTCAGAGGATTATAATGTACCTGTTGGCCTTTTCCTATGCAATAAAGCCTGGGGAAACCTGTAGTTACAGTGGGTTGGTAATACTTAAATAAGCTCTGTCATCTAACCCCTTTGGCCTCGTTAAAATATTTAAAGTATCTGGATTGATCTTTTAGTAAGTTAAAGACTGGGATTGTCTGGAACCTGTTCCCTGGGGCTGTTTCTTGGCTGTTTCTTAGAGTAATTTCCCCCATCACCCTCTCTTGACCACGGAGGTCACTTTTTCATCATTCAGTTGGGAAACTACTATGAGACATTTGTTATATGTACTGACACATGATCACAGGTTTATTTCAATCCTCACACAAAAGAAGGATTCAAAACATATCTTCAGATCTTGCCACTTTGTCACTATGAAATAAATGATATTAAATATTTCTAGATGAGTCAGTGTTTTATGAAAAGAGACCATGAAAAATAACAAGTGTTACGTCTACAATTTTCTTCAACCTACAGGCCTCCTTCTATTACAAAGGATAATTTTTAAGCTATATGGGAAAATTATTTCTTACCATAGTTAAAAACATAAAAAGGAATTAAATCCATATATAGGACAATACTTGATATCAACAATTCAAAATCCTAGTGCAAATGGAGCTACTAATCTGATCTTGCATATTAAGATACCCTAAGAACACTGCATAATAAGATGTTTTAATATGCATCAGCTTTTAAACAACTCTTTTTATTACTGTTTTTTTAGCCTGTTCCTGAATTACCTGAGAATTCAGTTTAAATGGAAGGAAAAAACCTTACACAAAGAACGTGTCCAGTCGAACAATTATATAGGTACTCTCTCAGCAAAATGCATGCTTTCACATCACCGGTTTTACATGTATGCCTTAATTTTTATGTGATCTAAACTTGGTTTTAGTACATCATAAAAGTATCTGATACATAGTTTTGGAGTACTAACTAAATGCATAGATTTTGTTTATTGAGTCTGGGCCTACAGAGAAATTACATAACAGATTAAAAAGATAATCAACAATATTATAATTATAAATTAAGTTCTGCAGGGATAGCTGCTGGGTTATTCAGTGCATACAGTGTGCAAAGACCAGCTGGAAGGAACTGAAGCACATATTTTAAATATCTAACACACTTCAGAATTAGTGGCACTGTGTTTCTCTGGGCCTTCTTTTTATAATTTCCATGTTTAGGCATAAATTTTCAGGGTAGAAGCCTCTGTGTTCACTAAGATTAGGTTTACCATACTGTGAAATGAGCACATCCACTACTTCTGTGTTTACTACGTTGCTTAGATATGTCACAGTCATCATGAGGAGCTGTCCTCAGATGAAAGAAATTCTGCCTACTTCAGGGATATCATGAAGACTGCTACAGCCTAAAAGGGTTAAAAGCCAGTGGTTCTAAAGAGTAACCTCTCAAGTTCAAACCTATGAACACTGATGTTTTCAGAGTTATCTTCACCACAGCTGATTTTCAGGTGCTGCACTCTGTTCCCCTGAGCTACTCCATACATTGTACCTGTGTCAACATTCTTTCCAAATGAGACAGGTCTTCTGGATTACCCAGGTTAAAGCTTTTTTAGTCACCTCCACTTCTTCAGCTCAACTAGTCTTTTCTTTTCTCATCTACACTTAGCTTTCTTACTCTATTTCAAATAAAACTTGGGCATTTTGGTGCACAGTGCTTACCTCCTTCTGTATATCTGAACTCTTGTGCAATATTATCTGTCCCTGTTCATCTGCTTTCACAGAATCACAGAATTAATGAGCTCATAAAAAAAAATGCAGGGGTGGGCTTGCTGGAAAAGGTTAAAACAGAGTTAGTTTTTTCTCTAAAAGGGTCTGATGTAAAAAGCCTGCAGAGAACACCTGATTCATGAGTAGTTATGTGGGATGGATCTAGTGATACCAAGGTCTCAAGCTGAGGAATAGCATAAATGCTAGTTTTCCCACTGTTGTCACAAAACAGCCTCATGGACAGATCTTACAGTTTCTAACACTGTGCCAAGGCAGAGAGCACCTTAACAGCTTACCTTCCTATTTATGTGTGTGCAAATATTGATAACATTCTTGATATCATCACAAGTCCATTTAATTCCTTCAAGATGGTTCCCAACTCAATGCCAGACACAAAGCAGAAAGAACACAATAAAATCAAAGAAAACCCTTAACAGGAATGCACCCCACTAGGGTTACTTCACTGGAGTAATAAGTAGCACCGCAAAGGAAATTACAGAAACTTGAAGTTTTCAGGATATAAAAATCAAGAACGGTATTCCCATAAGACAGATTGGGAAATAACAATTCATTTAGAAAGAAAGTTAAAGGAACAACAACCACAATAAAACCAAATAAACCAAACCAAAACAGAACAAAACCTTTTTTGTAGCTAAATTAAAAAAAAAAAAAAAAAAAAAAGACAGAGAAAGTTTAACAACCAAATTTTCAGACTTGTTTCAGACTTGGATATCTACATTAGTATTTTAATTCTGTAATGGGAGATGTACTCACAATGGGGCCTTAATTACAGGTATCACTTGCTCTTAATTCGCTTCCACTTTACTCTGCACTTTAAAGAGAGTTGAAGGGCATTACAGGATTCCAGGGAACTGGAAATAATTCAAACAATGGGAGTAAATTGGATTTTTGCCTCTACAAAGCTCATCTTAATCTAGCCTCATAACAATTGCTGTAAAATACTCAATGTGAAGAAAATGGTATCTGTCCAGTTCCTCTGAGAAAATATTTTTAAAAATTAGCAGCATAGATGACAGACACAACAGGAAAATCTGTGACTGGACTGGCTTATCGGTTCAACGGTATCTTCTGCATCACGGGTCACATACATAACTAGTGAGCAGAGAGAAGCTTGCACTATCCTCATATGCGAGGTTTCCACTCTGCAGAATCAAAGCAGCTTCAGCCTCAAGTACTGTCTATTTTCATTTCCACTGATGTTAAGGGGTTGGAAAAGTATAAATTGAGAGCAGGGGGAAAAAAAATATCCTTTTTTTTCTATTTCTATTAATATTTGTGCCTACAGCCAGAGTGAAGGTCAGCATGGTACCACATGAGAGATTTTGTTTGGGGAATCCAGACACTGCAGTCTAGGAATGAAAGTAAATCCAAATGTTAGTGTGACAAAGTGCATGGGGTAAAAGCACTGCATTATTCTCAACGGTATGTTTAATCTACTTTTAAAAAAGGTTAGCAAAAAACGTTCTTTCATTTCTACATAAAATAATATAAATCCTAAACTAAACAACTAAAGCAACGAAAAATACCAAAAAAGTAGTGACAAACATCAACACAGCAAATTTTTCTTCATGAGAAATGCTAAATCACCTGCAGGCTTTTTAGGAGCCTGAACACTGAAATTAAAAACATTGCTTGAGATACATTGGTGGTGGTTTTACAATGAATGTACTACACTTAGTCAACAGGAGAAATGTCTGATTACCATAATAGTTTTAGACATTATTACAGATGTTGTTTTTAACTCTACTGCCTCATTTGGAAGTAAAGCAGCATCTGGCTTCATTAGTACTTAGATATAAAACCATTATATAGGTGGGTTCAGTAAAACTAAGGAAGCACTGGAAATTGACTAAATTTTCTCCTTTTATGAATAAAATGCCTTAACCTCTAGATGAGTTAAAAAAATGAGGCTTTTGGCATCTGTCAAAACAAAAGCTTGCTTAGGAGTGGTACCCCAATTTTCTTTTTAAATTACAATGTAAGTCCTTACGTTCTGCTTAATTAATTTCCTGTAGAAGTTTTGGTTAGATAAGCTATTCTTTGTTTTCAGTTCTAAAGCAAAGCTCATAGCAGTAACCACCCTATCAATTATGATCGTAGCAAAACAAAGCCAGCTTGGGGAAAATGTGTTTAATTTATTGTCATTTAAAATAAATTCAGACTGTGAGAAAGAAATGCAAAAATTAAAATACTTTCCCTCCATCTCACCTTCTTCCTAGTCTCAAACTCACCCCTTCATTCCCAACTCCTCTGCCACCTTCTCCCCGATGAACTGTGCAGGGGGAGATGGGGAATGGGGTCGTTGTGGTCAGTCTTTAGTCATTCCTCTCTGCTGCTGCTTCCTTCTCACACTATTCCCCTGCTCTGGCACAGGCTTTCATGGACCACAGTCCTTCAGGATAAACCTGAAGGGTGGGTCCTTCCCAAAAGCTGTAGTTTTTTAGGATAAACATACACCAATGTGGGCTTTTCACAAGCCACAGTTCCTTTATAGAATATCCATCTGCTCTGGCATGAGATTCTTCATGGGCTGTACAGTGGATATCTGTTCCAGCATGGGTCCTCTCCTTCTCCACCTTGGTGTCCTCCAGGGGCTGCAGGCACGTAACTACTGTGGTGCCTGGGGCACCTCTTCCACCTTCTTCCCCAACCTTGGTTTTCAGGATTGTTTCTCACACCTTTTCCCCCCTCATTTTACTCTCTACTCTCTGGCAAGTGTTTTTTGTCTTAAATATGCTTTCCCAGAGATGCCACCAGCTTCTCCAGTGGGCTTGGCTGTGTCCTGCAGCAGGTTTGTTGTGGAACTGGTAATGTCTGGCACACGGCCATCTCTGCCACCTTCTCCCACAGACACTCCTGCAGCCCCCTGCTGCCAGAGGAAAACCACCTCCTATGAATTTCACATTTTTAATGACTACCCAAACAAGAGAATTCTAGGTCACATTGTAAATTGCTTTTATATTGACCAAATTTGTTAACAATATTCTTATTTTATTTACAGGTAACCAAAACAATGGCTTCATCCTCATCTTCTTGACCCACCAGCCATTTCACTTCAATTTCTCCCCCTGTCCTGTTGAGGACAGGGGGTGATGGAACAGCTGAGTGGGCAGCTGGCAGTTGGCCAAGATCAACCCTCCACAACCTGAAAACCTTCTCACAAAATCATTAGTGATTCAAAGATCATCCTTACATTAAATTAAAGTTTTACTAAGTAACACTTGCATTCATGTGTACAGGAATTTGCACCCTGAATTCCAGCCTTATGCACTGAATAAAACCTGCCAGAGTAGGTTTATTTCTGTGAACCATTCTGTTTGGAGTTCAACTTGTTAGCACTGTCTTTAATTTTCTTTTCTTTCCATGGTTTTCAGGCCATGCATGTTCTTTCAATATGGCAAGTTCTTCTCACAGATGTTTATTTCATTTTAGTCTCCAAAATATATCCTTGTTAGATAGACACATACTTAGACTCAAAATGTAAAAGACTAAGGTATCTGCTGATAAATGTGAACAAAAGCAACACAATTTTACAAAAAAAAAATAAATTGTAAGTACACTTGCAGAAAAATCTTTATACTCTGTTCGCAAAAAAAATATTCTGTGTATCTTGATAATTCAGCACAATGTTTAATAAGCGTAACTTAAAATTACCAGAAATTCAAGGAGGAAAGCATTATTTACCTACTCTGCTTGGTTAAAAAGAAAATAAAGCTTCCACATGATTTAATGTACAGGCTACCTACCTAATTCTCGTGCAGTTACCATAAGTATGCACAAATAGGAAAGAAGCAGTTCAAAGCATACAGGGTGTGGGAAAATTACTTGGGGGGGGGGGGGGGGAGGGAGGAATAACAGAAAACTGGGACCTAATAGAAGCATAGTATTACAGAAAGCTTTTTAGGGTAAAATACAGCTATTGCTTTCACAATGGCTGACATGCACAGAATCTGCCACGGCTCCCTGAGCAACACCCCCTGCCATCTCAGCACCTGCTGGTAGGAGTAACAGAGGGTAGAGCGGAGTCGAGACCCCATAGCCAGGCTCCGTTTTTCTCCCTGCAGGAATGGGAACTTGATGGTACCACACAGCTGGTAAGCCACATAGCAGTTGTCACATGAAGAACATATGAGAAGATTGCTGCTGAGCCAAGCATTGTGGTGAAATTACTTCCCTCAGATTAAATAATCTCATAATAATACTGATGCACAACTCCATCCCAAAGTTACCTGCCTCCAAGGTGCTACTACACGTCACTGGGCACATGATACCAATCAGTAACAAAAATTCGTATGACTAGAGTCACCCAAGCTCCACCTAAATGCAGAGAAAATGGACTGCTCTTGGACTGAAATAAGTCCAAACAGCCGGGGGAGAACTGCTGTCTAAAATCCCAAATTACCACACTGATTTAGTGTTTAACTATATGTTAAACACATCCATGCACAAAGTTAGGTCAAGCTGACCCACTCTCTAAAGTTGTTATGAATGAAGGGACTTCCAATCAAGGGAGTCAGCCTTGGGAAGGATGAGTGACAAAGAACTGATGGCAAAAAGAACACTGTTATCTAAGAAAGGAGCATTCAAGCAAGGAAGACAAGCTGATAAGGTGTTGTAATTCCCATACATCAACAGAAAATTAGTTGAAAGTAGAACAAAGGTAATCGTGGTAATGGGTGATTAGGATCTCCAACTCAAATAGCCCCCCAAAAGAGGGCAAACCCCCACTTGGGGAGCATGTGTCCTTAGTGAAAAACTTCAGCAGTGCTATCTGAGGGCGCGTGCTCCTTTACATTGGAAGCCAGAAACTGGTAACCTCTCCTGTGTATGATAAATGAATATGCAGTGTACTGTAAAGTATAAAAAGTGGACAACTGAGGGGAGAAGTTAGGGAAGACTCCATTGCAACTCCTGGGATCAGTGGAGGGGCTGAACCTGCCTTCTCCCCCACAGGGACGCCTGTTGGGTGAGAACTTTATTCTATGACTAATCCACGCTAGCTGTTACTAAGTGTATTGTAAGCTTGCTTTGCAATCAGTGTATTACCACTGGCAATCTTTGAACCTTACTCTGTCACAAACCTGTATTTTGTATAATAAAAGTGTTCAGCTGATGTTCCTTTTATATAAGTCTCAGGAGATTTGAGTAGTTGTGATAAGGGATGTGACTCAGTGATGCTGTCAGCGGGGGTCCCTGGATCGGTCAGTGGAATCGCCCTCTGACACAGTGGGCTGTCAAAACGCAGGTAGCGGACAGGCTGGTCAGACACGGGGGTCTCGCCTTTCTTGGGAAACTGACAGGCTGGTCAAATATAAAGGGTCTGAGGGAACCTCCTTCTTAATGTGACACAGGGGGTGGGGTGGACACCAAACCAAAAAACCACCCCACTAAGTTAGATGGTAAGAAGGAAGTGTCTTTGAGTGACATGAAAGAAGTGACTGTTAGTACTGATTGTAGCTCTGCACTATTTGGATTATTTTGAGTGATTTAACTGCAAGTGGTGATGTCGGATGGGTGAGGTTTAGCAAGCCAAGGAACTGATGGTTACCTCTGGAATAGCTCTCATTAGAACTGGGAAATGGTATTACAGTTTTGAATTAGTGAAAACTCTTTATTATATATGTCTGTGCCTGTGTTTTTCTAAGTTTTCAGTCATGATCCTTTCTCCAAATAGTTTTCTTTGTTGCTACACAGTGTAAGAAGAGAAAACTCAGAGAAGCAGCATTCATAATTTCCCAATTTCTTGGTAGCATTTAAGCTAAGCTATCATGTTTGTCAAGAACCATAAATACACTGTCCTTGGCTTTTGCTGCAAAGCAAGTGTCTGAAAGATTACCCATACTAAATGCTTTAAAAAGCACATACTAGACAAAGTCTGTTTAAATGTGTACTGACAACACCTTGGAAGTCTTGTGGGTTTTGTAGGTAATGCATTTCTAGGGGTAAATTATTTTTATGAACCCTGGGAATGTCATTTCTATCAAGAATGCTGAAGACCACAATGAAAAGAATGCAGCCAAAGGCAGGAAAAACTCCTACATTTAGTGGAATAATCATTAACGAGACTCCTGTGGACCATTTGCCCTATGTTAGTTCTTCACATTTCCAAATTGCTCAGGGAAAGTGACAAACATTTGGGATATGCAAAAATACCAAAAAAGTCTACAACTCTCAGAACTTCAGTTTTCTCCCTACAGTTCTTTGACTTTGATGAAATTCAGGAATATCCAGAAACTTTCAGAATCAAGCTGCTTTGTCCTCTTTCTTGCCTTTTTTCTTTTCCCCCCAAAGATATTTATGGACCTCAAACTGTGCCATTTACACTTGAACAGAAAAAGAAAAAAGAGGGGAAAAAATAAAGAAACTCACATGAAGCAGAGAGTCATGGGAAATCTTAGAGAGGAAAAATAAATCGCTTCATTGCAATGATAAGCCCCTCTTGTATGTAATTTATGAAAAGCCAACTGTCATCAACATTCTTAACTTATAGCATTCACCAAAATGCTACTAACGGAAAAGCATTAATCAACATCACCAACTTAATGTGCTTTGTCAAACTTCCTAGTCTCTTCGGCCAAAGAAGAGCATTTTTGACAAGTAGATTGATTAGTGAGCTAACAGTGTTTGACTAAGGGGGAAGTGTGTGACAAGAACCTTAAAAAAAGATGTTAGCAGTAATTTTATTTGCTAATACAGAAGCTGTGTATAATACTATTGTTCTGCAAAATGCATGCCAATAAGACTGATAAATTATTGTGCAGTTATAAGAAATTCTGTTTCAAACCTGATCTCATTCTCCTTGTGAAATAATTTATAAAGAGTGAAAATGTGCAACTGATCTGAAAGATGCCCATTAGACTTGAATAATAACTACAGACTCCTTTTCTAGCTCAGGTGGTATAAAAGAGGTGATCTAGAGTCTAGCTTTCAGGTTTAAATAAACACAATGAAAAAATAGTGTACTTATTTCTACTCTGTTAAGTGTAATAGATACTCCAGAATTAAGAAATAACTTCTCTTACAAAGAAGGCTTAACTAGGAATCCTATACTTCCTCAGAAAACAAACTACTACTATTTCTTGTTTTTCAGATATTCCAGCCATTGCCAACAAGGCATTTTTATTCTGAAAGCTGGCGGGAGGAAAGAAAATGAACTTTAACACAAGGCTTATAAACAAGACCATACATCTGTCCTCATGCAATGCCAGTGCTATTTGGAACAAAGACCTGCCCACAAGCATTTTCCAGAATGAGACATCCCAAATGACACTGATTTAACAGAAGATTCTGTTCCAGCCACCTATGTCTGTGCAAGTATCTGTTTAGTATGGTAAGCATGGGAAGAGTATGGCACTGAAGTGTGTTATATTCTGTTCATCCTGAGCCAAACGGGCAACAGAAGGTAGAGCTGTCTTGATTTATTCTATTGAAGTATTCTCAGTATCTCCCAAAAGCCAAAAGAACATCCTTTCTGGATCACTGAGGGACTTATCTAGCCTATTCTGCCTCCAATAGAGCCATAAGCAGGTATCTAGGGAAAAGTAAGAACAGAAAGAAACCGTGTAATGCTTTGCCCTCATTTTTCTTCCTGTCCTCTGACCAGTTTTGTTTCAAATGTCCTGAGAATGTTGCAGTTTGTCTATTTAGTAACCCACAATGATCTCTCATTTCAAGTGTTTGTACAGTCACCCCCTTGAGCCCACATAAACTTTTGCATCTCTCCAACAACTTTTGGGGTGGTGTTGAAAAAGTAAACAATCATGGGAAGAACCACTTCTCACCATACTTTTCAGGTATCACCCCCTAACGACAGTGACCAGCAGAGTCTTTCTGAAGACAGGGTTCTTTCCATGAGTGTGCCTTAATTTATATAAATTCGCACTAAATTTAATTTGCCATTTTATTGCCCTTTCATGCTGTTTCCCATTGTCCTTCTTCAATACTTTGGTTTCAGTCTTAATTCTACCCTGAAAAAAATTTTTTCCATCATCAGATATTGTCATCTCACTGCTAACCTACTTTTCCAGGTGATCTATGAACACATGCATCCAAGCACAGAGCCCTCTCACTGCCAGTGACTTTATTCCAACGCAAAAAATCACTACTTGTTCATAATCCCTGTTTCCCATTTTTCAATTTATCTCTTACCCAGGTCACTCATTCTCTTTTAATATTAATAAAGCTTTAGGTGCTTTAGGTGAAGGATTTTGCCAAATTTTTTTAGAAAGTCAAGACCATATCAATCAGATCATCCCTAGCCACAAGCTTGTTGGCCTTCTGAAAGAACTACCAAAGGATTTCACTTTTCAGAAATCATTTTCCAAGTAGCTTATGTTTACCAAAATATTCACAAATTGCCTTGCACAATAACTTTTACCAGAACGTCATTCTAGTTTTCTGTTCGATAAATATTTTGCTTTTTGCTCTTTGACTCATCATTTAAATTCAAATACCAATGCACTTATCAAGAATGCATTTTTAGTATTGTAAAATTTTTTTTACAATTGATTGTATTGTTTCTTAGCTCTCACACTCTGTATCTTAAAATGGAAAAAATATCATCCACCAATGTTTTAACTACAACACATACCACGTGTATCTGCAGGGTCTGAGTGCTAAGTATTCAGTACCAAACACAGGAGACCACTGATGTCTGCTGGCAGCAGCAGCAGTCTCTAACTGGGCCAGAGCTTCCACCAGAGATGTGCAAGAGTTACTGGGAAACGTGGCTGTCAGGGGGAGGCCAATGTAGCCAGATTGTTTCCTCAACAGAGCTTCAGCAACAGAGCTGTTCCTTAACAGAGCAGCTATCAAATATTCCTAACACTGCATATACTTCTGCAATTTAAAACACAGTGCAAAAAAGCATCCTCAGAGATTTCCTACATTTAGTACTTTTGGGAAGAGAAACAAGACTGAAAATCAAACCCAGATAAATGATTTCACAAAGCTAAATGAGTCAACCATGTGCAATAGCCCATATGAAACTGTTGGCCAGTATACAGTATATCCATACTAGTGACTATGATTTATCTATTTTTTTTTCAATAAAAATGTTCATATTATTTCATGTTAGCCCTGGACTAAGAGCTTTCACATGCACAATCAGAGTGGCTGAGCTGACTCACATAACCTTGTTGACCTGTAATGAGTTTATTATATGTCCCAGCCCTTGGTCAAGCCCAGCAGAACTTCCTGGGAAGGGAGCACAGTCCGCCTCTAGCCCTCAGCATCTAACTCCAGCAAATTACAGAGGCCTGCTGCTAACGGAAGCCTCAAAGCTACTCAAGAGGAACAGAAATATCTTTCACAGAAGAAAATGTTAGGAAATACTAAATACATGGCTATTAGGAGGCTTAAAATAGTGGGGAAAAGAGTAAAGGTGACTATTATGGCAAATGAGAAATGCATGAATCCTGTTGGTTTTATGTTCCACTGTCATGGACTATCACAAGTCTCAAGTTATTATGATTATATTGAAATCTCCAGTTCCTAAAGATAATGCCTGAGAATGTTCTCAGAGAAGAAGTAAAGAAATCTTTAAGTTCAGAATAAGTGGAAAACACCAGAAAACAACTCTTTTAAATGTTTGAAATCAACTTTTATTCACTTTTTTACCTGAATTAGTCTCTTGCAGTGGTGAATATATCCCAATGTTTTTCTGAGTAAGAAGTAATGACAGGACCTCAAATATTTGAATATGTTAATAAGAGATACTAGTTTTTAAAGATAACTATTTGCTTACCTTAGATATGATAATCATAATAAATTTTGCAGTCTAAAAGGGACATTTACATGAGTTATGAGGAATCTATGTCTTTCACATACACTCAGCTTTTTTGTTGTATTTTCTGGACGGCATCAAGTGAAGCATTACCAGCAGGTTGAGGAAGGTGATTCTCCCCCTTTACTCCAACCTCATGAGGCCTCACCTGGAGTACTGCTTTCAGCTGTGGGTCCCCCAGCACAAGAAGGACATGGACCTGTTGAACGAATCCAGAGGAGAGCCATGAAGACGATCAGAGGGATGAAGCACCTCTCCTGGTGAAGAGAGTTGGGGTTGTTCAGTCTGGAGAAGAGAAGGCTCCAGGGAGACCTTATAGCTGCCTCCCAGTACCTAAAGGGGGTCTGCAAGAGAGCTGGAGAGTGACTTTTGCAAGGGCATGTAATGATAGGACAAGAGGAAATGGCTTTAAAATGAAAGAGAGTAGATTTAGATGAGATATTAGGAAGAAATTATTTACTGTGAGGGTGGTGAGACACTGGAACAAGTTTCCCAGAGAATCTGTAGATGCCCCATCCCTGGAAGTGCCAAGGCCAGGCTGGATGGGGTTTTGAGCAACCTGATGCAGTGGAAGGTGTCCTTGCCCAGGGTAGGGGGGCTGGAACTAGGTGATCCTTAAGGCCCCTTCCAACTCAAAACATTCTATGATTCTATGATATAGAAACATACAGACAAAATTATAGTAATGAGAGGAAATAAAGGAATTGTTCTTCTACTGCACAATATTTACCTGAAAAATCTGTCAAAAGAGATTTTAGTGAACCATTTTGCCTGTATCACTACATACATGTTATTACTCTATACATTTTATATTTCATATTTCATATAGTATTTAAGGAACTCACTAACAACAAAAAAGCACATTATCCTTAAAAAAAAAAAGTTATGAAACACTGAACATGAACAACTAATAATGAGTTAAAAGTAGCAGCAAAGACTTCCTTCTTCAATCTTATTTTTAAATAAGAACACCAAGTGGGCAGCAGGGAAAGATCCTGCAATATCATTGAAAGGGTAGAACTACAAAAACTTTCTGACTCACAGCTCACCAAATTACAGTGTAGGGAGGGGAAAAAAAAAAAAAAAGTAACCTTATGATTCAGACTGTAACTAGCAGCTTAGAAAATGCAGAGAGAAAATTAGTCAAATACCACAGCCACTCAGGGCCTTGAAAATAAGGACAAGAACTTTAAAATCACTGCACAAAATTTACAGGAAGTCTGCAGTGAAGAGATTTTTTTCAAAGGAGACATCATTAACATAAAAGAAATCGTACATCAGTTAGAGAGGAGAGATTTTGCACTGGAAAAAAATCATTTTCCTAGAAATAATACAAGCAGAAACTTCAGAAAATAAAGTGAACCTTTCATTGATCAACAGTTTCAATTTGTTTACAGTCAGATAATAAAATCAGATATCAATTAAGTTTTTCCAGAATCAGTATTTAAATGCAAACAAATACCATTAGGCTGCACAGAAAGTATGATGCAGGAGCTTTATTTTTGAACAAAAATAAATAATTGTTTAATAATCTATCTGTCATTAGAAGTCTGCCTCAGTATCAAAGTAAGGCCTAAAGCAGATTATTGAATCTCACAATTCAACAGATGTGATCGCTCAGCTCTGCACCTAAGGCTGAGAAAACACAGAGAGTCTATTTGAAAACTGTTTTTAAATCCCCAGTACTGACAGGAGAGGGGAAACCAAGGCCTGATCTGGATGTCTGCCTCATTTAAGGGTAGCTCCACAAATGCTGTTTCATGAAAAGGGAGCAGCTCCCTAAGGGCCACTCACAGCCAGGACCCAGAATCACCACACGGGCAGAAGAGGCTGTCAGCAAGCAAACTGATAAAAGTGTCCTGCCAGCTATCTCCCACTGCTTTCTACGGCAAACCCAGATCTTTATAACCAAGCTAAACAGCACACTTTCGTGCTTGCAAAACTTTGCTCAGCCATTCTGGACAGTTAATTCATCTGTCCCTAAGATCAACTGTAGATCTGCTGAAGCTGTACTCTCTTTTTAGCAAGTGTGAAAAACACCAATCACATCAAGTGAGCAAGGGATGATGTCAAATATGTAGACACCTATACACTTCTAATCTCCTACTGGTGTTTTCAGGAACATGTAGGTGTTTTTAGGGTAGGAAGACCATTTCTCACCCATTCCTCACTCTTCTACACTTACCAATTTATTCTTTCCTTTACCTCATGCATCATCTTGGGTGCTAGAATCTGCGCATATGCAGCAGGAGTCCTTCCCCGGTTGGCTATGGGCTGCTTACCCTCTGCAGCCAAAACCAACCATCAGTGACTACAAAAATAAACAAGCAACACAATATGGGTTTTTTTTAATTTGTTTTTAGTGAAAGGTCTACAATATATTGTGTGATATGCACTAAGCTAATAGCAGCTGACAATACTCTTGTGGGGCATTCTGTGTAGTGACAGATTTATGTAATGGTTTCCAGAGAGCAGACATTTCTCCAAATTCTTAGTGGCTTTTTTGTTTTTTTTTCCCTAATGTGGCAAGGGGAACTTAGTGTAGCACCATTATATGAAAAGGAAATAAGAAATGGGATTTTTCTAGGGTACAACATTAGACCTAAAAAATATTCCAAGAAAAAAACACAGATATACATAAAATGCTCAAATTTTCAGTGGTGATTTCAGAAGAGGATATAATACAAATAAAACTAATTAGCTTCAAGGAAACAACAATAAGAGATCAGAGGAGTGTGTAGAATGGTTAAATCTACACGGACTTCTAAAGCTTCTCAGCAGAAAAACATGGGAAAAGACTAATGAAGAAAATTAGCAACTGTGATATAGATAGAAAAATTAAAATCGGATTCCCGAATACCATTGTTAGCTTAATGAATTGTTGTACAGTGCAAGCAGGGAACAAGGCCTTTTGAATATAAAAGGCTTAGCATTTAACTCAAAGCTGTTTTAATTAGATCACATATGTGCTATTTTTTCCCTTCTGCTCCAGTGCAACAGGGGTGTGAATTTGACTGATTCTGGTTCCTGTACCTGCTTTTTAGCTGTATGCTAGCAATTACTGCACCAAAACTGGAGCTTGGCATTTACAAAACTTAAAAGATCCTGAGGAACCTTAAAAGCTCAGAGTTTAAACAGTGATGTGATGGCAATTCTGCAAACCTGTCAGAGATTAATGGTTATGAACTACACAGATCAGGGGAAAATGGAAGTTGGAGGAGAGTCAGTCAGGGAAGGAGTCTGTAGAAAAGAGGGAAGGCTATAAAGTGAAGGAAAAATCATACTGCTGCAAGTTCTGCCGGAAGGAAAACATCTTATTAAAGTTACTTAAGAGTACTAACCAATAAATATAAGCAAAAAGGAGATAGTATAAAATGGGCAAAACCAGTTTAATGAAACTTACTTTGAAATTTAAGAGAAACACAGCTGTTTCATTACAAAAGCTATCACAAGGACTACTCTACATCTATTACTTTGAAACATGCAGCCATTACTGTAGGGCATAACATTCGATATCAGTCCATAGCCAGGCACCAAAATATCACTGTTGTTTCTGTTTTATCAAAATGCAAAACTGACCTTCCTTTCAAGTTTACAATTCACATGATCTTCAGTTCATGGTAGTTTATTCCAAGTAGTACCTAGAGAAAATTATTCACTTGCCTGAATCGGAACTTACACACAAGAGCACCTAGATTCAAAGTGCTAGATCCTGAAGTAGCAGGATGCTAACATCAGCATGAGTAAACTCAAATCATGTTCGAAAGTGATTTTTTTTTTTTTAGTTGTCTGCAAATAATATTAAATTATGTGTATTTTGCATGTTCTATATTAATCACATGTCCAGTTTTCCAGGAGGTGCTGCACACAGAGGCAGCATGAACTGAGCAAAGGTCAGCACAGTGGTAAAAGGCATGGCAAGATGCAAGGAAAACAGACCTGACATCCTACAGACTGATCCCTATATTCAGCTCCTGGACAGCTGACAGCAGTAATAAGCCAAATTAATTCTTGGTACCTGAAATCAATCCACTATATTTAATAGACTAAAGGTAAAAGACAACCTAAAAAAGAAATAATGTCAAATTCTCTTTCACAACCAAAACAGATGTAACTGAATACTTGGAACAGAAATTTCCACCCTTCACCAGTGGCATAGTGCAGCACACTGTTACAGCTTATCCTAGAGAATGTCTCATTTTAGCACCACAGAAGAGAAAGCAGTTAATGAGATCTGTATAGAAGGATGCACATAATACAGTCTAGCAAATTTAAAACTTCTAAAACCAAAATAAATAAATGTGCAATGACAATTCATAACTGTCCCAGATGACCAATCTGGGAGCAAAAGGAAACCTTCTTTCAGAGTAAGAAACAAATAATCTTATATATATATAAAAATACATTTTCCCCTACCAAATTAATATTCTCATATAGACAGAAAAAGCTAAAACCTCAAATGTACGCTTAATTTTGATGATACAATATTAAATATCAGATACTGAGAATATTGATTCAGTGTATGAGCCATTAAATATCCCATAAAGCCAATTACGTAATTGTATGGGAGCTCTGTAGAAATGTCAGTCAGCTGTATCCTAGGGAAGTTAACAGAGAAGCTCTCTCAAATGTGCTATTAGATGTCTTCAAGCATTAAAAAGCCTCTAAACCATTCAACCAAAAACCTGCCATGCTTGAATAATGATAACAAGCACAATAATAGGTGTACAGTCTTTGAGGCTGTTTGGCAAACTACAAGATATTTTGGTATTCTTTTCTCTGAATGATAAATCTCAAGTAACGTGTTGTAGGCTAGTTATAGCACACACAAAACAAATCGCAATTTGAGGACCTATGTATGTTTTCCACACAAGCCCATTAGCACAGAACAGATGGGGAAAGAGGTGATGGACTCTTTCCTTGGGGAAGAAACAGTTATCTGGGGAGAAGCAACAGTATTAAATAATAAGATACAAACCGTTTTTTATTGCAGCATTTTGCATTTTCAGAATAATACACACCATAAATTAATGAATCTTCATGGTTACCTCCTCAAATTCTTTGGGGGGTTTAATAATTACTTTATAAACACAGAACTGAGATATAATGAGGACAATACCAGCATCAGGGCTGGAAGTGGGTCTCAAATTAAAAATTTTCAAGACATCGTGAAGGGTGCAGAAACACAAATTTAATTGAAAGTCAGCCCCTTTCACTGACAATCCACTACACTGTGCCCACAGATATTCTATTGACTTATTCTGGGCGTGTCTTTTTGGACGCTAAAAGGTTTACAATAAAAGCAAGTCACTTTACTCTTGTGACTGCATGGTATATTTCATTTTCAGATACTACATTATTTATAATACCGGCCTTAATAAATCATGTGTGTCACAAAATACAATGCAACTGAACAGCCATCTCTTACAGCTTCGGTCAAATGCTCTGGGTCATTAACATTGTAAACAAATTTAGAAGTTACTAAAATTCGCCTACCATGAAAGATAAAGCCTCCCATCTAATAAACACAAGTTGTTTACATGACTGAAGAATGCTACAGAAAGATATACAATCAATCTAGTTTCTATAGTTCTTCAGTTTATAGTTCCTCTTACCATTAGTTCAGCTGCTCTGCAGTCACAGAGGTGAATGACAGGTGTCAGCAAGAGAAGTCTGAGGAATCCTCTTGCAACACCTGTCAGCAGCATTGCTGAAAAGTTTTTTTATATATTTGTACATATGACACTAAGATCAAAATTAGGTTGTTGTCCTTTTCAGATATTTGCTATTGCATGAAACTTTACTGTAACCACTTTCTCTCCCAGTCCACCAGTATATAGTGTGCAGTGTAAGAGAAAACTGTAGCAATCAATTGTAGAAACCAGAAGTTTGCATCACTCCTATCAGTAATGTACTTTGTTCTGTAAATGAGAGAATTAACTTTTCCAGCATGATATCTGCTCCTTGACAAAGCTTTTTGCCGTTTCTATCAGTAGCTCTTAGAGTCTGGAATTGCTGATACAAATTAATTACATTTTTTTGGAGAAGCCAGTTGCAGCTATATAGCCTGTGAATGAACACCTCACTGTGAACGTTTAACATGAGGTAACATTTTTGTGTCCTGGTTTCAGCAGGGACAGAGTTAATTTTCTTCTTAGTAGCTGGTGCAGCACTGTGTTTTGGATTTGGTATGAGAACAATGTTGACAGCACACTGATGAGTTTGGCTGTTGCTGGGTGATGTTTATACTAAATCAAGGACTTCTCAGTTTCTTGGGCCCCGCCAGCAAGAGGGCTGGGGGGGCACAAGACATTGGGAGGTGACACAGCCAGGACAGGTGACCCGCACTAACCAAAGGGATATTCCATACCATATGACGTCATGCTCAGCATATAAAGCTGAGGGAAGAAGAAGGAAGGGGAGGGACATTCAGGGTTATGGTGTTTGTCTTCCTGAGTAACCATTATGCATAATGGAGCCCTGCTGTCCTGGGGATGGCCGAACACCTGCCTGCCCATGGGAAGTGGTGGATGAATTCCTTGCTTTGCTTTGCTTGTGTGCGCCGCTTCTGCTTTGCCTATTAAATTGTTCTTATCTCAACCCTCGAGTTTTAGATTTCTTTCCAATTCTCTTCCCCATCCCTTTCGGTAAGGGGAAGTGAGCAAGCGGCTGCAGGGGGCTTGGTTGTCAGCCAGGGTTAAACCAAGACAGTTAGTTTTACACATTAGTATGTGAATTTTGATATTTCACCCACTTTCACAATTTTACGTCCCTTTCAAACTGTGGGTTACACCTAATAAATATCTAATTGGAAATAATTACATGCTGTATTCTGTGTTGGCTGCAAGATGTTCTAGTTTCCAGTCAACTTGTATCACACAGTTTTTAGGTCTACAACAAAGCTTGTAAATAAAATCAGAAAAACAGATATCTGGCCTAGGTTAACTGGGAGAATTTGGAGATGTCTGTCAAGAAGTATTTTACGGTATGTTGATTAATATTTTTATATTTAAATACTGTCTTTTAAAATAAATATTTAGGTTACTTCAGGAAAAATTTACATATTGAGCTAGTGGCATGGGGACTCACCTGAAATGGAAAAGTTCCAGCTATAAAAATCTGCTCAGATTAATATGTACAGTGCACAAGTCCAACAGTAAGCTACTAACCGGTTAGCACAACATTTAATGTGAAAGTAACAGATCTCATCCTTACACACGATCTTATTCAGGTAGTACAGTGAATTCAGTCTGCATCTCCCATGTCCTATTAAGACTTTGAAATTACTTTATTCCCCCTCAATATGATTAATGGAAAGTGTTTCCTAGTTTAGCTCTATTTGTACAACAAAAATACCCCAAGATACAAATTAACATGTTAACGGTTTTAATTATTATTCCCAAGCAAACAGTTAGGCCTAATTTGGCTCATTAAATATATCAATTTCAGATTAGTTCAGACCTAACACAGTAACAAATTTAATCTGCTCAAACAAAGTTACCACAGAATATTGTAGTACTATGATACTATGGACTCAATTCTATATTATTTTCTGGACTGCATGTCCAAGGCTTGTTAAGTAGAATAACCAGATTTCTGTTGGTTTTCAGGCTATCTGATGCAAAATCCTTGTATTTAATAACCATACTAACTTTGTATCTAATCCTGTATTCCTAAAATCACTGTCATCAATGATATATTACAGTTGAAGTTCACTAATAAGTTTTGAAACTTTTAAAAAAAAAAGTTTAACATTGGCATTTTACTTGCTCAGACATTATCCTATACAGTTCTTGCAAACTTTAATCTAGAACATGATATGCCCTTATTTCCACTAACTCTTAGCAACATAATATTACTGAACAGTGATAATAAGCAAAGAAGGAAGAAAAGACCCACAAGCCCAAAAATATATTTTGCAGAGATTGAGAATGGGGAAAAAAAGTGGTTTCCACATAGCATTAAAACTCAACTAGAAAGTTTTGCAAGTCTAAGCTCACTCCTTTTGCACACATTCCACCAGTTTAACACTCCTCTCCAAGACATTATTGTTCATCTGAGCCTTTGCACACAAAAAAAGTAAGGGATGTATACCAGTAATGAACTGTATTTTAGACTGATGTGGAAGTTTATGGACTAAGAAAAGTCTGGCAAAAACCTTCCTCCTGTATGTGTATTAAATATTAAACCCTAAACATAAAAATTTTTCTATTTCTTCACATCTGTAATGGAATAATAATAGAGAATTAATAGGTAGCTAATTTAAAAATAATTTCTGCAGAAAAACAATTAATTATATTAGATATAGCCTAAGGGAATTTCACAACATACACAGAATATCAGTGTTTTTCTTTTCGGATTGTTTTTGATCATGTATTAGGAAAAAAAAAAAACCCAACCCAACACCACAGAGGGCTTAGAAGCATATTTTGGTTTAACTGAGCAATTCCTGCACATGTTTGACAGTCATATCCTCAATTTGAATAACATTCAAAACACATCTATACCAGCATCGTTTTCTTTCCCCTTTACTGCTATTTACCTAAAAAGAATAAAAAATTATTTTTACCATGCATTCTATTCCTTTTCTACTTCTTTTCTTGTTTCAAAACACTACTTCATGGTCATTTGCCTGATAATAAAAATCATCAAATGAATATTTTTTTTATATATGTGCAAGTGTTGTGTATTTTAAAATTTGTTCTTTGCAATACAGTCGCAAGAATCAGGACTGAGCCATTTCCAAGTAAAATTTATCATACATTTCAAATTGGAAAACATTAATAGTCCATGTTTATTGTGGCCCTCCAGCAACTCTCACAGGAGGTCATACAGAACTGCATGACAGCTATGAAATGATGATGTATCATTAATGAATAACTTACCATAAAAGTCAAAATCCCTCAGCTTCTAAAGACTGCTCTAGTAATTATGTTACACTTGATCTTAAAACAGTGATATTTTGCCCTTTCCTTCTTTCCTGTGCCTCCATTTGGTGGAATATCTCCTACTTAACAGCAATTTATTATCAATGAAACTACAGAGCTTTAAAATTGTTAATGCAAATCAAGTCATTTGATAGCTTCAGAGTGAACAAACACTCATTTTTTTTCCTAATTGCCTAATACGTTCTCTTGAATAACTTGCAAACATTTAATACATGCTTCTGTCATTAGCATAATATAATCATAACGTTCCCATTTAATTACAATTTATCTGAATGACTAATCACCAGTTTCATGTTTTAAAATAATGGGAACACTTTACAAACTGCAATGTACTATCTGCCTATCAATTCATTAATACAAAGACAAGTTGCAAAATACGCAGCTAGTATTTTATTAGGTCATTGTCTTTAAGAAGTATTTCCTACTGCTATTGCAACCTCTGTGACAGACTAGCAGAAAGTAAGTTTGCTGCATGTCTATGGATGATGCCAAAAGAATTGTGTCCCAAGAACAATTTATCCATACTGCTCTTTTTTCCAGCCTATGCCACTAATAACCTCAGTTACTGGCATCAACCCAGTAAAAATGAGTCATCTTAATTCTGAAGGATATCAACTGCATTTTTACAAGCATGTTAAAAATAAAGGACTCTATTATCAAATGCAGCATTATTTCAATTAATTATTCCCAACTTTTGTTAAATAAGAGAAAAGTGGAACATAGAACATCATCTAGGAGAACCCAAGGAAAAATGTCTAGATCAACCCTTCCATACTTTCATATTTTTAATTCAAGTTGTCATTCCTCTCCTCTCGGATGTGTGCATTTATGATTGTTATTGCTCATTTAGTCACATACTCCCTATGCCTCTGTTTCCACATGCAAGTAAGAGAGCACAGAGCACTGCAGGTCAGCACTTCTTCCCCCACACCCCCTCTCTGTCAAGTCCCTCTGCCTTCTATATGCACATCCTCTTCATCCTCACATCTGTGATGGAACAGGCACCAAGGAACTGTCAGCAAGTTTCTTGCTAAGAGAGAATGCTGTTTGCAGCCTTGTTTTGCAACCCAGACACAAAGTTTATTCATAGCAAAACTTTACCACAGTGACTAAGGAAAGGATCACATTTTACTTATTTATCCAGAGACCTAGGCATCTGAGAGTGAATGAGTTACCATAATATCAGACAGTGGTGACAAAACTTTCTCTCAGTAACAGACTCATGCCAAAACCTAAAATTAAAATCTTAAGCAAGATATTTGCTAAAAGTGACTCTCATTGAACCAAGTACAAGCCAGCCTGATTGTTATTCCAGCAGCTTCCAAAACTAACAGTAAAACGAAGGCACATATCTACTATATGTTTTAAAACTATTTTCAAAAAAAACCCCAAATGTTAATTTGTAATAAAAACTCTCCCTGCTGGTAAAGGTGACTTTGGTGCTCACCCTTTCAGGTCATCCTACTATGAAAATGCCTTTCCTACTAAAAATTATTATGAAATTATTAATGAGTGAACAGATGGAAAATTACAGCAATTTACATATCTGAAATATTTAGGTCCATAATAATTTTTTGCTGGTTTATTGTGAATTGCTCATTCCCACATCAGAAGCTGTAGTATTACAAAACATCTTGTCACAGTGCCTTCTCCACTAGTAATCCAGAAAAAACTGGATTTTAAATGGAGTGACACCTGGATGTTCAATCTCCCACTCAGAGTAGGGCTAACTGCAAAACTGAATCAGCCTGCTCAAAGTCTCATCCTATCAGCTTCTGAAGACCTCTAAACATAGAGATGCTACAAACTTTCAGCAGAAATTGTTATGGTGCTTAACCAGTCTTACTGAAAAATAAAGGTATAGACTGTTGAGCTAATTTTGGGCATAGTTTCTGAAATTTAATCATAGTCTTCAAACAGTGTTTACTTTAGCACAGATATTTTGGTGCTTATTATTTTAGCGGGATAAATAACAGTATAAGTGCAAAGCCTGTGGCAGCTGGAAATAAACTGCTGTAGTAGAGAAAAGGGCGAGAGGAGAATACAGAAAAGGATACGCAAAAGAGAGAAATGAGTACAACAGGAAAGTAAAAAAAAAAAAACAAAACCAGAGAACAGAAATACCATTGCTCTGATAGGATAAACACATGCAGAACAATAATTTTACCAAGCAAAAGAAAATAGCAGCTGAAATACATAGCTTCTGCTCAGCTGCAAAACTGTATTTTGTATTTATTGTGGAAACTTCCTGGAGCTTGATTTTATATTCAGGACATTTTACATATGTTTGCACAACCTGTTGTAATCCACTGTTTAAGTGTGTTTTGTTACACCGGGTGTTCTTAATCTAGAACTTTTCTCTGACCAGTTACAGATCCTTCCCCTGATGCGCGATGTCACCCTCCCTACCGATCCAGTCACAAAGCTCAAAATATTTCCTCAAAGGCTAAATCTGGATCCCACCTTTTTATCATTTGATTCCAATATTTATTCTTAACCTCCAGGAATACATAGCCTGACACAGGGTGAATTTAAGTCTCTACCCTCAAAAGTTAATAGAATGTGTGGCAGTCAAAGTAGCCAAATAGTGGCTACTTGTTCTGAGTACATATAGTCCCTGTCCAATACAAGTGAGTATCTTTTGATAACTTTAATAATTCTCTGATTTTCTATTTGCTGGCTGATCAGGGAAGGGAAATCAAACCCAAATGATCACATTCTCCTTTGCAGTACCATTGACTCTAATACTTCGCATCTATGCCTTTGTCATATTTGACTTGAAAGGATAAGGGCATACACATGGAAAGCTGCTACAAAGTTTCCTTCCTGTTCCTGCCTTGAAGATCAAATCAAACTGTAGGCATTAGTAAGATAATTTTGATATATGCTTCTTGCAAGAAATGATAGAAGAAAATCACTGCTTTACTGTAATAGCTTTTTCCCTTCAAGAAAAACCAGCAGGTCTGTTGTTCAAATGAACATACTGCCTTTTATGATTATTGAAATGCCAAACAAAATCTAAAATAAATCTGCAGGCAGCATGACAAGGTTCTGCATTAGCAGAAACCCACAGGTTCTAGCCAATCTGACTTTTTGTAGAATTTGCCTTTCATGTAGTCACTATGCTCACTGTATTTCCATAGCTACCTCTGCAACCTGTGGTTCTGGCTAGTATGTCAGAATAAGAAGCAGCAATTTACACATTATTTTTCTCCTCCTGACTTCAGACCCAGCCACAAATATAAATACTAAGAGTAGGGCAAAACTAATGAAGATTATAAGTATTTGGACTTCTAGAAGGAAAGGATTAATTTAGGAAAAATTTGGAAAAAATGTTGCTTTTACTTGGTCATAGCTGTTCTCCTCTTCCCTCTTCTCCCAGTCATCTGTTTCATTTCTAATCTACAGCATTACTGCTACAATGGGGAGGAGTGAATTACAACATATTTCACTGCATTTGGTAAACTATTCTGGTTGCAAGTGCAAATCACCAGTTTGTTAGTAGTGGCATTTGAGGTGGAATCTCACTTCTAAGGACAGAAAATATCTGACATAAGCATTAGGTACAAGCAAAATACTTGTATTTCATTCCAGTCAAATATATGGAAGCAAATACTGAAGGGAAGAGTGAAGGACAAAAACAGAGACAGAAAAAGGAACTTCATGCAAATCTACCTGTAACCAAGCTGTGAGAGTCATTGCATGAGGGATGGAGAGCTCTGAAAAAAAGTATTACCCATACAGGAATAAACCCACACTAGGAGAGGGGCTATTCACAGAAAGATTCACCATATTTCTCTCCATTCATACACGGGGACAACAGAAATAATATAAAGTGCAAAAAAGCACTGGATGTGCCATTTTCTCCACAAAATGTGGAACACAGTGATGACTTCAAGTAATCCTGATCAAAAATATCCAGGCAATGACTGAGATCTGTAATTGCCTTTATTAGTTTATCTTGTAACAATAAGAAGGCAGGATTATATCCTGCAGAACAGGTAATGGGCTGAAAATTGGTTAAAGGCACTCTAGAAAGAGTAAAAGGCTGCCCAGCAATGACATATTGCATGAAAATAGGCAGATTTAGAAAAAAAAAATTAAAAAAATAAAAATAAATAAAAAAAAAAAAAGAGGAATGCAGTCCTAGACTGCAGACATTTAAATTCTCAACCATCACCACAAAGATCACGCTTTCTGTCACAATTCCACCAATGGAAATAAAAATTTCACAGAAATTAAAATAAAATAAAAATAAAATGTTTGAACTCTCAGATTTTTGCCAAATAAGCAAGAGGTAAAGGAAAACTTATCCAAGGCAAACAATTTATTTCAGCTGTGTAACCTGACAACCTGGCTTTAAAAACAGCAGTAGTCTATCCTGTTCGGTAGAGGAAAAGCAAAAGCCTGCAGAAGTTGAGTCAAATACCCTGATTCAAAAGAAGTCCAGTCAAAATACAAACAATTTGATACTGCACTATAATCTTCAACAGACTGCTTTCTTGGAGAAAGCAAACACAGTGCTTTGGCACTTTAATAAACTATTTCTATAGCACAGTCTCCTAAAAGCTCACCTGTGCGATACAAATGAAGCCTACTTTCACAAACTTCTGTTGCTCTGACAATTTTTAGAACAAACCAAGTGAGCTCACCTGCCAGGAGGCTTCCATCTCTGAAATTACTGCCGAAGAGCACCAACCGTGACACCTCCCTGTTCTTGTCAATGACCAAGTCAAGGGCCCTGCTATAAGATCGTTACAGGTGATATACCTTTCTACAGAACAACAATTCTTGCTGCACATTGCAGACAAATGTTTGTTTTTTCCAAGTTGTGCCATCTTTGCCAGTGCTAGTTTCAGATGAAGTAGCATTAGATCAACGTGAAGGGCTTTTAAAACTCTTACCAAAACCATACGTCACAGTTTATCTTGCTCTTTGCTCTGATTAACCCTCCAGAACTCCCGCACTCTTATTTCTTGTACACCTTTCCTTCCACACCCATTCTTAATTTCTGCCAACAGTGCATACTTGCTCTGAAATCAGAGGTAAAATTACACAACTTTCCAAGTTGACTCTACTGTGAGTTCAACAGTACAATAAAATAGTAATGAAATGTGCCATTTATATTCAGACACACAGGCCATGCTAAATTGTGTTCCATGTCTTTCCTGTCTACTGTAAGCAAAGCAGCTAGATTTAAACTGGATTTAAATTGGGCAGCCAACTGCAGCACATACCTATCCATGGTGGAAAAAAAAGTTGTTCCAGAAGCTGTTGACACAATGGAAAAGAACCCAGCCATCCTGCCTCCTGATAAGATTCCAAAAAAAAAAATAGTTCCTACTCTGTGCAAAAAGTTTCAGTGTTTCTTGGCCACCATGTCATCCATTGGCAGCTTCCCATGCCCTTCTAAATAGTAAAACCTTGCCCATACTCACCATCCTCCTTTTAGTCACAATGTTTTTCCAAGCCTTCATGCTTCATAAGTATCTTTCCCAGAAATATAGCAGTGTAAATGCAGAAAAAAATTAGAAATGTGGAGCTAGTACAATTAAATTTAATAAAAAACCTGGACCGTTTCTGAATAGATGAAGCTTAATGGTCCTGTGTTGAGGGCAGTTCATATAAGGCAGTGTTTCCAACATTCACCCTGTATTATTCTGCAAACACATGTAATATCTTGCTATGTTTGTTGGAGCATAATGTACTTAACATTAGAAAATATTTTATTTTAATTAAACTCCCCCCCCAATAATAGATCTTTGATATCATATCTTCTTTACTGTATGCACAATCTCTTTCAAGAAATCCCTTAAGAAATCAGTGCCCTGATTTATCATTATAAAGCATATAATACTGTCTGTACAACAGTGGCTTATTGTCTGGGACCACTCAGGGTTAACCATAGCTTTATACATTTCTGTCCTTCTTTAATATGCAGATAATTGCTGCTCATATTTCATAGTAAGATTGGTCTCAGCCACCAAAATGCACATACCTTTCTCCAAGTTCAACCCCTTTGTGTTCCCAAAGAACAGAAATAAGTTCCAAGTAACACTGGTCACCAGTACCAAAACCTCTTATACACCTCACTGGAAAATTCTCTCCAAAAACCCTCTTTATTTCAGATATAAGACCAACAGAGTGACTGAACATGATACCTGAATAGCCTCAGATAAATCAACTAAACTAAATTTGAATTACCTCCACCTCCTTCATGTCCAAGCTGATTTATGCATTTATTGAGGTAGCAGAGCTGAAACTTTTCAGACAAAGGCCATGATAGATCTCACTTTTCCTACTCTATGGAGTAAACTGTTACTTAACAGCAATATATTGCCATCCTGCTCTCCTTCAGTTGACTACAGTCATTGAATCTGATCCTGCTGTTCATTGCAGGTTGGTCGTGTTTTGCATCCCGTGAAGAACTTAGAAGAAAAACACAGTTTCTGGGTCCCAGTTAGACTAAGGCATAAGCCCATAGCTTAACTATGCATCATTGCCAAGATTAGAGTTATTCTGCAAATGCTTACAGAAGCAGCACTTGGCATCTAGGAAACTACTTGTGTTCAGTATTAAATACCAGATAAGAAAGCTCTTTCTGAAATTTGGCTTTGGACATAGACATCTACGTCCAATAAAAGTTCTGCCTTAGCCATTTATATTCTATAGCACAAGTTTGACTTGAAGACATGAAGAATGTGTTACACAGTAATGTATTTGAGAGAATATAGCTAGCTAGTGGTTAGTGGACATGAAACATACAATGCCTGGAAGGCAGGATAATAGGGAACAGACTTTCTACTAGCACCAAAGAATAAGATCTTAAAGAATAAGCTTTCTTCATCAGGCTGTAATTTCAAGATACAGTAAACAGGACAAAAGTTATAGGCACCCCTTTCCTAAAAAGCACATATGTTTATATCATCTGATAAGTGTGAATGCACATTTTACAATGTGGATGCTAAAACTTAACTGCAAACAAAATGTATTTTGAATTAAATATACATGACTGTTCAAGCACTGTTTAGAATTATGCATATTCACATCCCATTATCATTTGCATCTATTTAGCAAATATTTATGAGCTAATTAGTTGTATAATAACGCTGAGCATTTTACAGCATTTACATGATCAAAGACCTGTGAAAATATTGACTGATTATTATCAAACATATCCTTATTAATGGCAAGAAAATTATTGGCTACATATATTATAAATATCTGCTTGGGAAATTTAATATAACACCACTTGTCCGTATTTATTTCATTTATACAACACTGCCAGTACCTGGAGCTGTGAAGCAAAAACAGATCACTATAAGAAGAAAGTTTGTGATTCATTACAAAAAATCAGCTCCTACCAGTGTCTATCATTTGTAAATAACTTGTTGGCTCAGTTGTGCTCAATCATGGATTTATTATATATGCCTTATCCACTCAAGGTACATTGAAAAGTACATGTATCTAGGAGGATGGTTGCAGATACTTTTACTCGCTTTTTCCTCATTTTAAATTCTTGCACGTTATTTTTCCCCTCATTACAGAAAAACTTTTAAAACGCAAGTAATGTGAGAAAAAGAGATATTATTATGGTCCAAATATCCATTGCCAGGAATGACAAACAAAAATAAATGAAAACATTTGAAAAAAAAAAAAAAAGGGATAACTATATTTAGAGAATTAAATATATCTCTTTATATGTGACACCTTCATTTTCAAGGACTTTGCTTCATTTTTATTGGAGAGTGAAAGAGATAGAAGTGAGAGTTTCTTGTTTATATGCTTTGTTTTAAATACCGTCACCCATAGCCTTTTAAAAAATACTAATTTTCCTCACAGCATGTTATTTGGTATCCTCATTTATATCCTGCCTCTGCAAGTGCATTCATACTTACTTTGCTTTAAGCATGTGACTAATGGAATTTATTTCTCTGGGTCTACTTCAGTAGCTAAAATAATAGAAGACTGAGTCTTACTAGATAGTCAGAACGTTAATAAAAGTTATGTTTCTGAAAAAAAAATACAATTAACTATTCAATATTAATGTGGGCAGACTTCAGACTCAGAGTTTCATTTTAGTATTTTTTAGCCCTAAAGGAAAACAAATATAATGTTATAGCAGAAAAATAAGGGGTAAAACCTCCAGTCATATAAAATAATTAACAAAATAAGACACTGTAAAAAAGCACAGGTGCTGGTGCTAGAGCTGATCTCCCACAAAACAACCCATCCTTCTTTTCCACTATTCAGGTGGAAGATCAAAGGGAATGACATTTCCAGGAAGCTTAGAGCTCAACAAGTGCAATATTCTCATTATTTTATAGTAATATGGTAGCATGTGCATTGTAACACATATCACTTCAGTGTTTTGTGCTGTCTCAGAGCTTGTTATCTGGTCTGGTCCCCTTCATTTCTTTACCAAGAAACAGGGTGATTTGCGCAAATAGCCATAGTAGCCATGCTACTTCCACATTGCAGCTGAAGGCTAAGGGCTTGATTACCCAGCAATAGTATAATTCTGCTCCCAGAGTGCTTTCAGTACCTTGCTTTTCCTGGAACTGCCAGAACAAATGTGTTGCATCCACAATAGAAACCTAATTCATACATACAAACTCTGGAAACAACCTTCTGAAAAAACGGAACTCAATGTAAATTCAAAGAATTTTCTTACAGAGGCAAAAATTACCCGTAATTACCAAAGTGGAGTCTATGATTTCAGAAAACTCAATACAATTATACGTGCAAGAGTTTTATAACCTAGCCTTTGCACATATCAAAATGCAAAGAACAGCTTGTCGTAGCCAATCCTATTAAAATTAACTGGTATCTCAAATACATTATGTCAGAAGGAAAAGCTTAGGCTATGTGTAAATTTTTTTCAAATATTCATACACCATTTTTTACTGCGTTACGTAATTACTAAGTGATTTAAGTAATCACTTCTACACACTAAAACACCAGTGAAATCACAAACTGCATTATTATTAATGGTGGCTAAAGAACGATCAAAGGATGTTTTACACGACATAAACAGTGGAACTGTTCCCTAATCCCAGGATAGTGGAAGAATCTCCAGCGCTTTACATGGGCTTTACACAGAGCAGTTTGTGTGGACTATCTGTAAGTTTACAGTTCAGCTATCTTTCCTCCATATACCATATACGTGAGAAAAATTAACAGGAGGAGGAGGAAATAAACCCTTGAATTTGAGTGTTTAAGTAAATATGCAAATCATTTCACTGTAGGACAATATAATAAATTGCAGAAGTCCTAACAATAGTATAAGAAATTAGTTACATCCAGGGAAATCTACTTTAAATATTATTTCACATGATATCTGTGATCTGTCATTTGGAAAGCTGAACTGACCACCTAGTAAAGGATTAATGGGACTATTTTATCACTATTTAAGTATTTTTACTATATAAAATGAATTTTGTACTGGATACATAATCATAATTGAAAAGTCTGGCAAAAATCTCAAACAATCCTATGGTCCAAACTTCATATAATGTATTTGGCAGCCTTTCAATGAATCTTGTTTCCTTGTGGGGAGTGACACATTTATCAAACACAACACATGCATTTTGCATCAGTGCCATAAAAATTGATCTTCTCTATTTATTTTTGCTTCTAAGCAGCTTCAGTACATGCAGAATTAAAAGTTGGGAGAATAATCCAACCGTAAACTGTTACACCTCAAAACTGAAAAGTAAAAAGCCAAGTTGATTCTAATAAAAAATGAAAAGAAAAAAAAAATCTCCAGCAGAAATGCAACGTACTGTCTTTTTTAACAGCACAAACTGAAATTACCCACCACAGGAAGAAAAAGATAAAGAAGTTCAAAAGCAAAAATCACTGCTCACAGGATCTTCATCTCTGAGCTGGACATATACCTGCTGAAATTTTGATATTTACATCAGAGATGAACCTGAACCATATTACCCGCAAAAACTATTAAAGTAAAATACTTTCAAACTACACCACTGTCTTTAGAACTCCTACAAATTATGGGCATCTGGAGAAGTTAAGGCATCACGCCTATTTATCTATGGTTAGTGAATTTCAGTAACAGACAGACTGCTAAACTGCGCAAACACCCACTAAGTGCTCTTTTTAGTCTGTGTTTCTGAGCCTCGCTACTCCTGTTATGTCAGTTCAGAGCAATGATGTATCTGCCTGCTTATACATAGAACAGAATTGACTTTATGTCAGTCGGAAGGGACGTACAACAATCAATCGGTCCAACTGTCTGACCATTTCATGGCTGATCAAGTTAAAGCATGTTATTAAGGGCATTGTCCAAATGCCTTTTTTAGACACTGACAGGCTGGGGCATCGACCACCCTCTAGGAAGCCTGTTCCAGTGTTTGACCACGCTTTCGGCAAAGGGGCAAAAAGGATGCTCCTATGCATATTACTCTTACCATTACAGAACCTATTAAGAATCTAAAATAATAAGATGTATCCTGTGGAAAAAAAAAACAAACAAAAAAACAAAACCAAAAAAACCACAACACCGGGATGCAGACCTTTAGGTCTTTGCCATCACGATCACATCACAAATTGTACAGAAAATCACAAGAAACAGGAATGTTCAGATAAATTGTACTCTCAATCAGACAACATGATTTTACAAATAACCATGCATATTTTTCTAGTTCAATTTCAAACTTTCCCAGTTAACTCAGTCTTCTCACAAGTTTCCTGTTAATCAAACTCAACTATCATGTGAAGTCTTCAAACATTACATGATTACACATTTTCTAGTATTAGCAACTCTTTTACGAAGCATACAAAATACACTGCCCAGGCCTTCACTGAATTTGAATCTAAGGCTTTGAGATCTGCAAGGTTCAGCAGCCTCTCAGAATGTTGCACACTGCCCATCCAAAATCCCACAACTACACATGACAATGTAACATCTATGCTGAGAAAGGCCATGCTAACCATAAGCAGAGTTAAACCAGAAAGGCTTTTGACTTCTCTCAGGGGGTATGTAGAAATATAATAGATAGTTCAGGCTTACCTAGGTGGGTTTTTTTATTTGCAAATTAAGTAGTTAACAAGGAAAAAAACCCCTACACATATGTTTAGATATACATAGATAGGCATATACATATAAAGCACTGAAGTAATTTACATTTTAGGTAGGGATTCAGCAGTTTATTTCACACTTGTACTTGGGAGCACAAACTAAATCAAAATAAAGCAGGTTTAAATATGAGTGCCTACATAAGACATTACACTAGCTTTATACATTCTGCTTAACATCCTGTATTTACTTAAACTATTGATGGTTTATGTTTAGAATAAAAAGGGTAGCCAATGGCATATGCACACAGACAAAAAATTACAAAATTTGAAAGTAATCTATGGTTTGCTGTTCATTCACATCCACGTTGTTCAAACACAGGAACAACAGAGCTGCCCAGGAGGCAAAAACCTCATTGATAAGTGGAGTCTTTGCTGTTACAGATAATCCATTCTTTTTCATTAGCTAAATCCCTCTTTCCTCCAGGACAGAAGATGACAGAAGTAGCTGAATAAGTAATCAAAATACATAAAAAAGGGTAAGTCAAGCCTTACAGTTGTTTCTCTCTTGTTTAGTAAAGCTTACAGTCAGTAAACAAGGCAATTCATTGAAGGCAATGCAACCACCTCAAATACTTGCAATGGGTGCCACTGCTGACTTAGTTACTTTTCACACCTGCGTGATGTAAATAATTTCTTGTGGCGCAAGCCAACAAAGAATCAGGATTTCTGATAACTGAGCAGTGGAACATATAACTGACAACTGCATGTGCAGGCCCTGCTGCTGGAGTGGAGGTAGGATGCGCTGCAAAATAAAGATAGCTCTGCGAGTTACAAAAAGTTAAGGACTCCTTGTGTAAAAATGCAGGCAGAATAGTGCACGACTGATTCTGAACTGCTAAGCCTGAAGCAATATAAATGGTTTCACTTCAAGTGCCAGTGATGAATTATGCCGAGTCTGTCCTGGTCTTCCAATCTGCATGCAGGGGAGAGCATGTGTTCCCAGTTCTGCAGAGCTCTTCTGTTGTTTCAGCAGAGATCCAGCCTCAGACATGGAGGGAACCACAGAGTTGTGAACCACATCAGATCTGTGTCACCTGATGCTGCACTCAGACACCACGTGGCATCTCAAGGCCGACAGGTTTGTTGTTACACAGAGGTGTCAGAGGACAGGAAAGTCAGAACACAAAACTGGCTTGGAGAAATAGATAACTCATTTCCTTTCATGTACTAATGTAACCTGTGATTATCACTCAGTGTTTCTAGGTATATGCAGGAAAAACATGTTCCAGGTTCTGCGTGAATTGCGTTTGCATGGCAAGGTTTTTGTAAAGGAGGGGCTACGTGGGTGGCTTCTGTAAGAAGATGCCAGAAGATTCCCCTATGTCCAATGGAACCAGTGCCAGCCATCTCCAAGATGGACCCACTGCTGGCCAAGGCTGAGCCCATCAGTGACAGTGGTAGAGCTCTGGGATAACATATTTCAGAAGGGGGAAAAGCTGCTGTGCAACTACAACTGCAGCAGAAGAGTGAGAATGTGCAAGAACAATAACTCTGCAGATACCCAGGTCAGTGCAGACGGAGGGGCAGGGGGGGCTCCAAGCACCAGAGCAGAGATTCCACTGCAGCCTGTGGAGAAGACCATGGTGAGGCAGGTTGTCCCCCTGCAGCTCGCAGAGGTCCATGGAAGACCCAACGCAGAAGCAGGGGGATGCCTGAAGGAAGCTGTGACCCCCCTGGGAAGCCTGCGCTGGAGCAGGCTCCTAGCAGGAGCTGTGGCCCCATGGAGAGAGGAGCCCACACTGGAGCAGGTGTGCTGGCAGGACCTGTGACCCCATGGGGAACCCACCCTGGAGCCGGCTGTGCCTGAAGGACTGCACTCCGTGGGAGGGACCCATGCTGGAGCAGTGCATGAAGAACTACAGCCTGCAGGAAGGACTCACATTGGAGAAGTTCAGGGAGGATTGTGTCCATTGGGAGGGACCCCACACACTGGAGCAGGGGAAGAGTGTGAGGAGTCCTCCCTCTGAGGAGGAAGTAGTGGTAGAAACAACGTGTGATGAACTGACCTCAAGCCCCATTCCCTGTCTCCCTGCACCACTCAGGGGGCAGAAGGTAGAGAAAACCATTAGTAAAGTTAAGCCTGGGAAGAAGGGAGAGGTGGAGGGAAGATGTTTTAAAATTTAGTTTTTATTTCTTATTATGATACTCTGATCTGATTGATAATAAATTAAACTGGTTTCCCCTGGCTGAGTCTGTTTTGCCCATGACAGTAATTGCTGAGCTATCTCCCTGTCCTTATCTCAACCCAGGAGCCTTTCATTATACTTTCTCTCCCCTGTCCAGCTGAAGAGGGGAGTGACAGAGCAGCTTTGGTGGGCACCTGGCCTCCAGCCAGGGTCAACCCACCACAGTCCTGTTAGTAAAAGTAGAAACAATTGCATAGAATTAGTATACTATGCATTTTCTAGAACACACATAAAAAGAATACAGTCCCTATTCCTGGAAGCATGCAATTAAAAATGCTAACCCTGCAGTTAGCTTTATAGAGACAAATCTTAAAAAAAAAAAAAAAAAAAAAAAAAAGTAGAAAATCTCTTTGAAACCAACAGTGCTCCTTGCACCTGTATAATTCCAGATCTATGAAAACTGCTGCAGTTTAAGAGACTTCAGGAATCATTAAAACATCACAAAAGGGATGATATTTAGACATGTGACAACAAACAACAGTAGTATTTGGATGAGAGAGAAGGGTAAGATATTGGATGTTAGAAACCAAAGGAGTAGTACATATAGGCAAAATGTAGCTGGATGATCCCAAGAAGAAAAGACAGAAGATGAAAGCCTCAAGGTACAGGAGATCATCTTGATAAAGTGAACATGTGAACCAAAACGCTGAGATACTGCAGTGCAATGATGTCAGGAGTAGAAAGAGAAATGCAAAACTAGTTGGCTGCTGAAGCTGTAAAAGGTCTGGAGGGGGTCTAAGGAGAAAGCCACCAGTTTAGGAAGCAGCGGGAACCAGTGATGGAGAAAGATTGTTAGGCACCATTTGCTTAACAATGCTGCTGTGATAAACCATAGGAAAGGGAAGCCTACAGGGGAACCCTAGCAGTCCACATCAGGTTATGATGTTGTTTCTAATGTTTCATTCATTTCTATGGCAAAGCAGCAGCAGCAGCAAATCCAGAACTGCTGAGGAAAAGCATGAAGGACGACAGCATCTCAGCTAATCTGTTTTGGATCTAATGGATCAATTTCATCACTGAAAGAAGTAACATCAGGAAAGAAAGGATGCTGGAATCATTCTGTGATTCCTCCCAGGACCACCTCTCTTGTATCTGTCAAAGAGCACAGTCCAACATAGCTTTGATTTAGCTTTCCATAACTAATATTTCTTTTCAAAAAACCAAGCATATCTTGTTTTTTAGACAACAGAAAGGTGCATGACATAGCCATGGTACAATTAAAAATCACACCAGTGCAAAAAAAAGGTTTTGAAATGGAGGGAAAGTCAACCTTCTTCCCTTCACATGCTTCTTAAAGCTGCAGTTCATGAGCTGAGTTCATGTATTAAGCATCCATGGTAAATATTTGCAAAATACAACTTATGGGATGATGGAACCAAAAGAATATTTAAAAACATACTTTAAAAAGACCTAAGGTGTAAAGTGCTACCTAGTGTTACAACTTTTATTCTTCATTCCTTTTCTATTCTGAGTAAAATTGTAAAAGAAAACAGAAGAGACAAAAGTAGTATGTTTTTCCTCAAAAAGTCATTATGGCATTTTGTTACTTTCTTATACAGAAGCAATTCTCAGAGCACATAATGAGTTCTTCATGTCAACTCCTTAGCAAATTAAATTAAACTTTTTTCAATAAATGTTGTTATTTACATTGTCAAGTCATTAAAAAGATGGCAGAAAAGTTTCACTAGTAGTGAAAACCATTTACAATGCAGTCTGCCAAACAGCTTACATAGGCAAGCCAGGCTCAGTACACAGAATGCTGCCACAAACCACCATAAAACAGGTATTTGCATTAATGTATTGACACTGACACCTCCCATGACTAGCTAATGTTCAATACCTGTGCTACAAAATTTTACATTTGCTATGCACTGTAGTTGAAAGCATTTTATTCCGCATCCATGTAATAGTGAATAAATTTATAATTTAACTCTCACAAAGCACAAGCAATAGCTAATGCCAGGACACTACCAGACAGTCAGATTTTGTTACAACAATGAAGGATGTTACTAATCTGAAATTTCTGTCCTCAGACCTACTGTGTCCACTGCTGTTGCACAGCAGAAGCAAACACACTGCAGCTGCTCAGCCCACTCAGCCACGCAGAGGCTAAAGCACCATCTGAGGGGCTAACAATCAAGCTGGAAATTAAGGGCCAAGAAATCGTTTGGACCAGGCTTTATCCAGTGGAGTTCAACATGGTAAAAAGAATACTCAGCAGAGTGAACTGAAGTCCATGTTTGTCAATTTGAACTGCAGCAGATTGTCCTAATGCATTTGGTACAAGGTGGGAGGCAGCTCTATCACAAAAAGGAGTGGGTAAGAAATGCCTTGCTAAATTCCTCAACAGAAGTTGAATCCCACAAAATCAAAAGTATTCTGTAACACACCATCAGGATTATACTCATTCTCAGACTGGAAATCCCAGTACCAGCACATTTAAAACAAGCAGGGTGCTCACCAGGGATAGATGGGCATCTGAGAGATGAAAGCACCTTAGGCAACTGCAGCTAGAGTCCAAAAACGTATAGCCAGGGGAAAAAAATAGTTCTACAGGAACAGAAGGAGATAGCTTGGCAGGAAGGGAAGAACATATGGAGGAACTGCATGGCATAATTCACAAGAAGCCTAAAGAAGGGGTTTAGTACTGCCACAAAGGGAAGAGACCAAGGTGAGTACTGCAGAGTCTTTGGGTTGTGGTGGAATATACTCACGGTTCACTACCCAACCTTGCACACTTCCTTTGGGGCAGATAATCCACTCCATTTTTTCTGCACACTCTGCGTAAACCCAGGTTGGATGAAAATTAGGTAGTTTTTCAAGGTGCTGCTCCAGCTAATGTAATCTGTTCTTGTTATTTGCTCAATTTCATATAATTGGCTGCTCTGAATTACTGTTACTTTTGCTCATGTCAAATTTCTAGTCTTTATACCAAGAAACGGCTACTTGATGGACCATGTTTTTAGGAAGATAAAGAATAACTTTGGTCCTTTTCTGTTCCATTGGTGTTGTAATTCATACTATAAACAGAAGCTTGTTGGGGGGGAGAGTTGACAAATCATTCTGTCATTTTAATTTTAGTAAGACTTATACCACACCTATTACTGAACACTTCACCCTCCATCTGTGCCTTTTCTGTATTAAGTATTGCCAATTTCACATAGATGTCATATAAAACTGTGCATTAAAATGAACATTTCTTCCACTTATTGGTGCCTGCACTGAACTGTTTTACCTACACCTCTGCTTCAAGATATACATGTCCTAAATCCATCCAACTGTTTCAGCCCTTTTCCATTCCAACAGATTTTTCTCATGTTCACCAATGAATACATTAAGATTACTTTTTTGGCTTAAATGGACCAGCTCCTCTCTACTGCGATCTGAAGGGTAATGAACAGGGCCAAAAATGGTTTGGAATTACTTGTTCTGTTCAGCGACTATGGATTATTTAATATAATCACAGTTAAGATAAGAGATATTTTTTAGTTTCCTTAGGGTAATGTTTTTCTGCTTCTACTATAGGTTTTGCTTTTTTTTTTTTTTTATTAGATATGACTATCTACATTTATAAAGTAGCATGGTATTTCATTACAGTCTCCTTAATTTTTTTTCTAGTGAATAAGGATCATTGTAAGAAAAGTTCTGAAAATAACTTCTAGGTTTTCTCAGAAAATTTCAATTATATTAATCCAAAGTGCTTGCAATTTTCTTCTTGACTGCAAAATTTCTGTCAGTTTAATCTAGGCATCCATAATATCTGATTAAGTTTTGTTTTGTTTTAGAGGAATACTGTTTATCATAAAACTTCTATTTATTATACTGAGGACTCTTTCTAGAAAGGACCACAGAAGGATACCACAGCACTGAAGCATATTGGACTGTGGCTCCCTCTAGACATGCCTTGTTTTGCAATGCAGCTGAGTAAGCCATATTTTCTGTTCTTGCATCTTTAGTTCCCAGGTACTCACAAAAATTCGTTACAGAATTCTCAGGGCTCAGATCCCTGCAAAAATAAGCTATTTTTATTTTTCTTTCTCTCTGGCAGATGAAAACACAATGCAATGTGGCTACATCCTCACAGATAGAGTTAAAACTGCTTTTGCCAACTTTTTTTTAATGAGTAATCAAACCCAGCTTAAAGTTCACATTTTCCATTGCACCGTGAAAACAACACATTAGAGATTTCACTACCAGGCCTCACTAAGGCAGAAAAGCAACAGCCAAGGACAGAGGGAAATGACTTAGTATTATGCCGGTTATATACCAGATTTTCAGGTTAAGAAGCAGGAACACCAAAACAGAAACAGTGTATGCTGGATGTCCTCTAACTGTTGTCCAGAAGTCAATGTTTTTCTGCAGTCCCTGGAAGTGCTCCCCTGCACTCCTCTTCTCTGCCACTGCCAGCAAGTGGTTCCCCGTCAGAGCACTGTGCAAACAGAACTAAAAAGAGAAAGAATCAGGAGTGCTCCCGCTGTACAAAGTAAATTAAGTCAAGAGGATATTGATGAGATTACTAATTTATTTAACACATACATTGAATTCAGAATGGAAATAAAACTTCATCTGTAACCATTCATCAGCTCTATATTGCCTAGGGCCATGAGCCTGCTGCTAGCCTGTTCTTCGGTTTCCTTGGTTTTGCCCAATTTAGTTACATTTTGATTTTTCTCTCTTGTGCTGTACTTCATTTGTGACTCAAAAATTTAAAACATAAGTGTTTTAGTTTATGGCAGTCAACAAGATGTCACCTCACAACCTTTAAAATGACAGATGCCATTTTTTTTGTAAAAAGAATTCCTTGCTGAAAACCAACTGGGAAAATAAATTTACACTAGCAGCTGGTCTTCTTGACTGCCTAGATAACCCTTCTCAAGGAGAGGAAATATACTCACTCCTTATTGTAGGATTTTGTCTCATCCAGGTAAACTGGAAATAACTCAAGAGAACCACACCAGGAAAGGCAAAACAAAAACAAACGCCACCCCTAATTCCTACAGCTTTCAATGTCTTTTTCATATTCTGAGATCTGTAGAATAAATGGTCATCTGGATATGTAGATTAGTCTTCAGTTACAGGTTTTTAAGACAAGTTATTTTGTTCCCTCAAGGATTGCTGTAGGGGAAGCTCAAATATTGTTCAACTTGTGAGTCCTGACAGACATGCAGCATAGAGCCAAAATGGCAAAAAACACAGAGGATTGCAATATTCAAGCAAAATGAGAGAAAACTTCTCAGACCCACCTCCTCCTCTCTCAGATAAGGTATTACTCTAGAAGACACGTTTGCCATCCCAAGTGGGATCACACTTCTGCACAGTAGTGTTTGTACTGCCCTAACCTGTTGTCATTACTCTAGTAAATCAAACCGCAGAAGAAAACATCAATCAATAGGTGCCTCTACCCCAACTAACACAGTTTTCCGTTGGGTGGAAAAGGGATATCAAACTGCAGAGAAGAAAGGAAACAAGCCAGATGACTGAAAAGTAAAAAAAGAAAAAAAAAATAAAAAACTATGTTTCAAGGGACACAAAATAGAAAATAGGGAAAAAAAGTTGTAAGCAACTGAATGGGACCACAGCAGGAAGAGCAAGGTAAGACAGCTACCCGCCAATACCATCGGGGTGCTGAGAAGGGAAGGTCTGAGCAGCCTGGCCTTTCTCCTGTCACATGCATGCTCAACTACTCAAGCAAATGAGCATTGCTCTGAAATCTTACAGCCACTAGAAGAGCCCTTCAGCAAATCAACATGGCTGTAGCACCACTAAGAAAGCACTTCACTCTGAGGGTTTCTTACATGCTTCTTGTCCTCAGCCCTGCAAGTTCTAGTTTCTCTCAAGACAGTCATTTTCTGATCAACTTTAATATTTTCTTTCCCTCTGCTCCTTTTACATCTGCTTCCCCTCAGCCCCTCCTTCTCCTCTTCCTTTTCTTTACCTTCCCATGCTTATTCCACTGTGCCTAGGTCTCACCCACTCTGCTTCAAGCTAGTGTTATCAACTTACCTTGAAATACACACAGACACTTGTGACAACAGCAAGAATCAACTACCTGTTGACCACAGGGAGCAGAGGTTTATACAGTATTAGCTTTTAAAAGGGGCTCAGAACACAGACACAGTACCAATTCATTGAGACGTTTATATTTCCAGTAAAAGGGGAAGTTAATAAAGATAACATTAGCAGGAAACATGCTGAAAACTAAACCCAGTTCACTGAGTTCTGATTATTGCTTTTTATGCTAAATCCTGAACAGAATAATGAAGCTAAGATGACCATGTAACAAAATGCCTATGTGATTCAGTTCAAGAAAAGACAATGAAAGGAGTAAGGGTTTTGCTTTCGCTTTTTTGGGTGGGATGTTCAGGAAAGTGGGGCATTTTTGCATATGGGACTAGAACATGAGAATAGAGCAAATCAATAAGACAAAGATTATTTTTTAAGCCTCATCCACAATTTTAAAATTCAACTTCAGTAAAAACTCACCTAAACCATGGTTCTGAGAGCAGCTGAAAAGTTTTTGGAAATGTTTTGGAAATGCTGAAGCATTTCCTTTTTTTATGCCTTGATATAGCTATCTTAAAGAGCAATCTAATCACCTTTATGCCTTCATCCAAAACTATTCACTTCTATTCAACATATTCAAACAAATATTAGAGTGCTGTCATCTCTACGTTTTGAGATATATGCACCATTTCAATAATGATAGCTTGTTTGGGGGTTGTTTGGGTTCGGGTTATTTTTGGACAACTTCATGAGAAAAGCAATATATTCCTGGATAAAAACCCTATATTACTCAGCTAGAAGTCACTACACAGAATGTATCTACTTTTACGCAAGAGATCTAATTTTAGTTATTAGCTGCCCTGGGTCTGACATAACATATGAGTTCTGAAATGCACTTAATCCATCTGCTGAACCTGCACAGAAATAGATTGTTTCACATGATGACTGGGAACATATCCCTTTCCTTCTCTGTTAACAGTATAGAGCCTAATAAATGTAGGCTGTGACGACTACACTAAGATATGCACAGCTGGGCAATACACGTATCCCTCTCTACCCATTGAATCAGAACATTAAAACTTCTTTTGTCCATCTCACTGATTTACACCAGCAATACTCTAGAATAAGCAAATGTCTGTCTTACCCAGTCTTGCAAAGTGAGACACACTTAACCTCAACATTGACATAACCGATAACCAGTGCAAATTTTAAAGACTGGAACACAACAGTGCCCAATACAGAGAATTCCTGATCTTGGTTGCTGCTTTCAGTGCTACATCTCTACAAACACAACCAGTTAGTATACAAAGTTTAACACAAAACTTTCTTGCACAGTACCTGCGTGCAACTCTGTGCTGCTGTCACAATATTATCATTTTGGTAGATTCAGTTATTCTAAAATTGTCACACACATTTACTCACTCAATGATATTAACATTGCCTTTGTGAGCAGATAAGAAACCATGCACTACTTGAATAAAATAAATAATTAAAATTTAATCTTTCTCCTTCCTCCCAAGATATTAAATGTTACTTTGTATTTGACAAGACCTCAGGCTAGCTCAGTGATTGCCTTTGTACCTTCCCATGACTGGGAGAACAGAGGTTTTTCCTGATTGTTTTCTCTCCCAGTACTTACACTGTTAGGGTGGGACCACTTCCAGTTTGGCAAAAAGAGAGCAGGCAAGCATCTGTACAGTGTCCCAGAAGAGATGCATTGTTGAATGTAAATGGATATGAATAAATAAATAAATAATAAAAATATTAAACCATCAGATTAAGAACTCCTCCACCTGCCAAAGTTTTGATGTATAAATTGAATGTTTAATGGGCTGCACTAATATAATTAATCATAATTATAGAAGTAGACTGACTTTGTAGCTCCATTTTTTGTTGTGATTTTCCCTAGTAAATTGACATCTTCAGCTAACTTTTGCATTCCCACTTGTAATAACTACATTTTTTAGGCTCTTAAACTTTAAAATCTTAAAGCAGAAGGAATTTTTTGTAATCCCATAACCTCCAAAATTCCTTTTTTATCAGTATGATTAGAAGGACAAAAAGGAAATGTCACTTTCCTTTTCTCTGCAAACAGCGGGAGAAAAAGTCTAGTAACGTATGCAACCTGATAGGCTTCCATCCTGCTCTTAAAATGGTTAATTCAACTGGATCTCCTGCATACAATCCCCCTAGATAGATTTTCCCCATTAACTTAAATAACAGCAAATATAAATCTTGACATAATCTTCCTGAACTTTATTGTCCATCAAGCATATGGAGTCTTCTTTGCCAGAGAGAAACTCAGTCATTTTTACACTCCTGGTGTGGATCCAGGAGATTATATCAGCATGGCTAGCAGGGTGAATCAGCAAAATAACTGTACCTCTCTGTCTTGTATTGAATTCTATCAGATTACAAAGTCTTTTAATGGCACACAAAGCTTCAGACACTACCTTATATTTATCACTGTAGATAAACAGACTATAAGTTACCATCAATGCCAGAACCCATACTCGGTAACAAATGTGGATCTGACAAGATGAACATCACCAAGACCTGATAGTCTACCTCTCTCCATTCATAAACATGGATCAGGGGTACTATAGCTGCTACAGCCAAACCATTGATTTCTCACTGTAGATCCTTGCTCTGGGTACCTGCACATGTAACTTATTTTATCATTTTCCTTTCATGCCAATTTTGACAGGAAGCAAAGGTTTTCCTGCTGGAAGAGGGAAGCAAATCTGCCTTCCACACATGTCATGAAGCAAGGTGGGGTGGGCAGAAAAAGGCCAGTTTAAGACTTACAATAGTTGAGAAAAGTTGCAGCATTTACTTTAGTCATGAGTTAGTTGCACTGGGCAGTGCAGGGTGGGGGGAGCATTAGCCAACAGTCAGCAAAGTGCGGGCATTTGGGAGCACATGAAGGGTAAGAAAAAGCTGAAAAAGGACAGTCCAGGAAAAAAAAAACAAACAACCAAACAACCAAACAAACACACACAACCTTAGAGATGCCACCTGGAGAAGATGGAGAAAATATTCAAAGCAGTGGATCATATTTCAGTAACATTGTATTTGGAAGACAGCTGGAAGGCAGTGTGTGACTAAGAACATGGGCTGACAGACCCTCATGGGGTACAACCTTGCATAACCAGTTTCAATGGGCTACCTTTTCCTTTCTTTTTGATAGGATAGCCAGCCTTAATTTCCCATAAGTTTAACCATTAGATTCATGAGGACCTCTGAAATTCTTTAGTCTATGAAATCCTGCAGACATATTTCTAGATTTTTTAAGACCCTACACAATGATCAAGACTCTTAGGTGTAATTACTATTTACTTGAAAATACAGTCATGATGCTGTTACTTCGTATGGGTAGATAGACAGATAGATGGACAGACATTTATATTAATCATAGATTACCTTCCATGTCCCCACAGACTAGAGTTTAACAACACTATAAACTATGTAGAATCAGCAGATAGGCAGATTTGTAAAGAAAACAAATTAGACAAATCTTTTGTTCAACTCTTCTGTAGCTCAAGAACTAATGCATCATCACTGCTCTAAGTAAACCATATAGAGAAGATATTTTTTAAATTTATTTTTTACCCCAAGCCCTCAGCATATGGAGAAAAAACAGTTATAAACAAGGATTTCTTTTCTCAGTAAGACACAGGCACACAACAAATCTCAGGAGGAAAGTTCCTTTGCAAAAATGGAAAAGTTAAAAGGATGTCTCAATGTTGTGCTTGGAAATTAATCTTCTACTTAACCAAACCCATATGGATAAAAAATATTTTTCCTGTCAACAAGATCTAATTTAATAAGACCGAGACTCTTACAAAATAGACAACTACAGCCCCAGATTTCTTAGATGTCTCTGACTGTATTGTCCAGAGTGGCAGTTTTGATAACTTAAGCTTTGGAACAAAATTTGCTCTAAAAATAGAGCTTTTTATAGATTTGAGCATTCTGAGGCATCAGAGTGCTGGAATAGCCTGTCCCTGGGAGTTCAAAATTCACAGTACCCTATACTGAAGCCAATTACCTCAAAATTACTATCATTAGTAACTAAAAGGCAAGAATGGGTTAACACACTAGTGTATGAGATACCCAGTTGCATTTGCGTCCAGGAACCTTGACTGAGACTGTAGCCAGAAGCCAATATTGTTTGTCAGCGTCTACCTCTATTTTGTCACACAACAGGGCAAAAAGTCGCACAGCAAGCAGGAATACACCCATCTCCTAGGAAACCGCACTAACTACTCAGTTTACTCAAGAAGAATGATCTGCTTCTTGCTCAGTCCTCCTCTTAACCCATGAATTTAGCACTCTCCCCTGCATAACTAATCATCTTTCATGTTGAACATGGGGACTGAATGTTACCGTTACTACCCAGGTAGAACGAAAGACTGTGAGTCAGTAGCCTGACTGCTCAATGAGATTTTCAAAATTTGGATCCAAGCACCCATAAGCGGAGGAAGACATGCAACCTAGGGCTCTCACTTGCTGGGCAAATAATGACCTAACCACTGTAACATAAAATGCAGTTGATATCAAGTGTCACAAGCTACTTCTTTTCCCCTCTCTCTCTTTCTTTTTTTTTTCTCTTTTTTTTTTTTTTTTTAATAGTAACTTCTTATTGTGTTATATCAGCTCTTAGTCCTCTACTCAGGCCAAACCTCTTAGGGAATTTTGACAGGCATAACCTAGGTGATCCTCAAACCAGAACATTTCTGTACGTGTAGAGCAGAACCGGAGGGAGGGACTTCTCAGGAGAAACTTCATGAGTTTTAAGTGCTCTCTCACTTGAGCAGTGGGCCTTTCAGAGCACACTTTAAGATTCAAGTCGTTAAATTCTACCTGTTTTAGGTGGAAGTCCTTTGTTTCAGCTGCTCCTCATTAACAAAAGAATGTGAATTTCCCTCTCTAATTCATAACTCGCTGTTGTGTATTGCAAAATTAAGGACATTACAAACTACCTTTAAGTCTAGTATTCACCATTCTTCTTGCATCACTTGAAAAGTCTTATTTCCTTCCTTCCTGCCCAACTTCCTCTGCGCCAAACTCTACCTTTGTTTGCTTTGCTGCAGATTTTTTTACATTTCCAATATGTTTAATGTAGTTCCTTAAGGCTGAAACAGGAAAGCTGAATTTTATTTTTCAGATACATGGGGATGTGACACCTCTTCATACATTTCAAGCTGGGGTAACCAGCAATGTTTTTGTGCAAGAATATGGTTTCAAACGAAGCTACACTGCATGCTTATAGGATTAAAAAGATTCAAATATAGGTAGCATCTGCATGCATGTAAAATGTTACAAGGATTCCATTCAGGGTGTAATTTTCAAGACATAACTTTACATTACATTATATTTGTCAAATTATTGAACCTCTGTCACAGAATTATCGAATAGTCAGGGTTGGAAATGGACCTCTGCAGATCATCTAGTTGAACCCACCTATTAAAGCAGTTTCATCTAGACCAGGTTGCAAAGTTGTGTCCAGATGGGTTTTGAATGTCTCCAGAGAAGGAGACTCCACAACCTCTCTGGGTAACCTGTTCCAGTGCTCTGTCACCCTCAAAGTAAAGACTCTTGTCCTCATATTCAGAAAGAACCTCCTGTGTTGCAGTTTGTGCTGCCTGTTGCCCCATGCCCTGTCTCTGGGCACTACCAAAAAGACCCTGGCCCCATCCTCTTGACACTCACCTTGAAGATACTGGTATGCATTGATAAGATCCCCTCTCAGTCTTCTCCAGGCTAAACAGGCCCAGCTCTCTCAGCTTTTCCTCATAAGGGAGAAGCTCCAGTCCCCTCATCATCTTCATAGCCTTCTGCTGGACCCTCTCCAGTAGCCCCCTGTCTCTCTTCAACTAGAAAACCCAGAAGTGCAGATAGTACTTCAGATGGGGCCTCACCAGGCCAGAGTAGAGGGGCAGGATCACCTCCACCTGCTGGCCACATTCCTCGTAATGCACCCCAGGATCCCATTGGCCTTCTTGGCCACCAGGGCACACGGCTGGCCCATGGGCAACGTGTTGCCCTTCAGCACTCCAGGTCCTTCTCCTAAGAGCTGCCTCCCAGCAGGTCAGCCCCGGCCTGTGCTGGTGTGTGGGGTTGTTCCTCCCCAGGTGCAGAACACTAGACTTGCCATCACTGAACTTCATCAGGTACCTCTCTGCCCAGCTCTCCAGCCTGCCCAGGTCTGCCTGAATGGCAGTGCAGCCTTCTGGTGTGTCAGCCACTTCTCCCAGGTTTGTACCATCAGCAAACTTGCTGAGGGCACATTCTGTCCCTTCATCCAGGTCAGTGATGAATAGGTTGACCAGGACTGGACCCCAGTACTGACCCCTGGGGAACACCGCAAGCTACAGGCCTCCAGCTGGACTCTGCGCCGCTGATCACAACCCACTGAGCTCTGCCATCAGCCAGCTCTCGATCCACCCCACTGCTCACTCATCTGACCCACGCTGCCTGAGCTTACCTATAATGGTGTTATGCGAGACAGTGTTAAAAGTCTCACTGAAGTCAATCTAGACAACATCCACCACTCTCCCCTCATCTACCCAGCCAGTAATTCTATCATAGAAGGCTATCAGGTTGGTCAGGTATGATTTCCCCTTGATGTATCCATGCTGACTGTTCCTGATGACTTTCTCTTCCTCTATGTGGTTCACAGTGACCTCCAGGCTGAGCTGTTCCATCACCTTTCCAGGGATGGAGGTGAGGGTGACCAACCTGAAGTTTCCCAGGTCATTCTTCTTGCCTTTTTTGAAGACTGGAGTGACATTGGCTTTCTTGCAGTCCTCAGGAACCTCTCCTGTCCTCCATCCTGTTACTGCTGATGTACTTGAAGAAGGCCTTCTTGCTGTCCTTGACCTTCCTCACCAGATTTAATTCCACATGGACCTTATCCTTCCTCATCACCTCCCTGTATGTTCTGACAACATCCCTATATTCCTCCCAAGTGGCCTGTCCCTTTTTCCACATCCCATAAACTTTCTTCTTCTGTTTGAGTTTTCATATTTCATAATTCCTTTCATATTGAGAATAAAGGGATCAGGATCCAAAAGCATGAGGATGACATTGATTCAAATTATATTCCTTCTAACTTTTTGCTTTGTAGTATGATAAAAGCTTAAGAATTAAAAAAATATATTTCATGTACCAAGAGACTAACTGAAATACTTTTAACCCTATCAAGAAAAAGCTATTACAACAGCATCCCATACACACGTTGCTGTAGATGTTTTTCACAAGTAGTTTATAGATAAGGCACCGTTCTCTAAAGTGAAACAATGGGACAAAATTAAAAGTCAGGGACAGATTAATGTTAAGAACAGTGATGGAGAAAATTTACTAAATCTCCCACAGAAAAGGCTTTCTATATTATTTTTCATGGATTTAATTGTTTGTTATTCTTTTTCACAAAATTCAGAACCAGAGAAACTATAGACTCAGTTGGAAATTTAAGCTTTAGTCTCATGATAGGCTTTTATGAATTTGGATAAATACTGCAGAAATGAGCTTAAAGCATATTTATTCTTTTTCTTTCAGATCACCTCATGCTTCCCCAGATATTTTACCCCTTGCATAGACACTGACATGCAATCTTCAGATACAAAATTTCCTCTGCATTGCCACCTCATTCTATATACGGGGGATGGATTGAAAAAACAACAAGGATTACAGCTGTACAGTCAGTACTCCTCAAATTTTTGCTATTTTATTCTGTAACCAAAGCAGCATTCTTTCAAATTTCATACATATGTACATGTTAATCATCATTTGCATTTCCTAGTCAATATTTACCTTGAAATAAATGGAATTTTTCCATTTTGTTCATGAACATTCTACTTCAGTTCCTCCACATTTACAGATTAAATCCTTTTCCACTTTTAATCAGCCTTTGAATTATTACAATTAGAATACTGCATTTTTCACACACATACGATACTGGAACTCTTCATTTTTTAAAATGTCTCCTTTGAGCGGTGTACAGAAACTTCTAGAGATAACTATCATTGCAAAAAAAACCCTAACTGAATTGACAATGAAAAATAAAAAAAGTAATAAAAAGAAGAAATCTCAGCTTTTATCATATCACCCAAACTGAGGCTTCAGGGGGGAAAATTCTTTTTTAATTGCAGCTCAGAAGCCAAGTTCTTCACAACAGAATTGAAAGAAACTCTGAATCAAGCTATTACATAAATTTCTGTAGCAGGTCAGCATTTGATTTTGTGTTTTATTTCTCCAAGATTAACTGAAGAAACTTTACAAAGAAGGCTTTCTGAATTATATATTAAAATGCATGACAGTCCAAAGTGTACACGGCAGTTTGACTTACTTTAATATTTACTTCAGCATCAAAACTATATTGCTAACTTTGTTCTGCCACATGAATTTCAATTCACTGTGGCATTTAGCTTGGACCATACTTCATGCCTCCATAGCACTCATCCAAGGGCAGGAGAAAGTCACAGCATCCCCATGCTAGGCAGGATATCGAGTTTGTGACACAGGAGCAGGACCTATCTGGGATTTTTTATTGCTAGGCTGGGGAATTGGTGAGAGATGGACTGCATGTATGGATCTCTGCTGAAGAGACAGCAGACTAAGACCACGGAGGTTTGGAATGAAATACTTTCAAAGAATCATTTAGGTTGGAAAAGACCTTTAAGATCACCAAGTTCAACCGCTAACCCAGGACTTAAACCTTGTCCCTAAGCACCACATCTACAGGTTCTTTAAACATGTCCAGGGATGGTGATTCCACCACCTCCCTGGGCAGCCTGTTCCAATGCTTCACCACCTTTTCAGTGAAGAAATCTTTCCTAATATCCAATCTAAACTTCCCCTGGGGTAGCTTGAGGCCCTTTCGTCTTGTCCTGTCACTTGTTATCTGGGAGAAGAGGCCAACACCCACCTGTCTATAACCTCTTTTCACATAGTTGTAGAGAGCAACATGGTCACCCCTTGAGTCACCTCCTCTTCAGACTAAACAAGCCCAGTTGCCTCAGATGCTTCTCATATGACTTGTTCTCTAGACCCTTCACCAGCTTTGCTGCCCTTCTCTGGACACCCTCCAGCACCTCCATGTCCCTCTTGCACTGAGGGGCCCAAAACTCAACACAGTATTTGAGGTGCATCCCCACCAGTGCCGAGTATAGGGGGGACGATCACCTCTGTTATCCTGCTGGCCACACTATTTCTAATATAAGCCAGGATTCTGTTGGCCTTCTTGGCCACCTGGGCACACTGCTGGCTCATGTTCAGCTGGCTGTCCACCAGCACCCCCAGGTCCTTTTCCTCCAGGCAGTTTTCCAGCCACTCTGCCCCAAGCCTGTAGCAGAGTGGGGTTGTTGTGACCCAAGTGCAAGTCCCTTGAACCTCTTACAACTGGCCTTGGCCCATCTGTCCAGCCTGTCCAGATCCCTCTGCAGAGCCTTCCTGCTCTCAAGTAGACTAACACTACTCGACAACCTTTGTCATCTGCAAACTTAATGAGAGTGCACTCAATCCCCTTGTCCAGATCGTTGATAGATATTAAACAGGACTGGTCCCAGTACTGAGCCCTGGGGAACAACACTCGTGACCATTACAATGGAAGTAACTCCATTTGCTACTACTCTTTGGGCTATTTCTGTGACAGACCTCAGCTCTGAACTTGAGCAAGCATCTGTTTCTCTTTGTATTGTTTCCAGTCTCTAGAAGACAGAGTAAGTGGGCCATAGTAATGCTCAATATTATAAATATTTTTAAAATATCAAACACCATATTCACAGTTCTTTCTAACAGTGATGAGAGTGATATTCATCTTGGAAACAGCAACAGTTGTTTATATTGCACAGAAGGAAGAACAGTGACACTGTGAGCTGTTCCAGGCTAAATATTTGCCATCCCCTTTGTACTGCTTTTTATATTTACTGCAAAGCCCTTCACAAGTAGGAAGCTTCAAAAGATTAGTATAAAGTGGAAGAAATGACAGGAGGATGTGAGCTCTTGACTGTTGGGGTTAATGTGTGGGAAGCAACATGTTCTTTGGTTGCTTCTTCCTCCAGGGGCCCAGGCCCCCTAGCTACCTTTATTCTTCTCTTCCTTCCTCTTCCTTTTCTTTCTATTCCCTTCTTTCTTCCTCCTTTATCACCCAACACTCCACAGAAAGGCAATTTCCAAGTCTTCTTGTTTATATTTGCATTAGATTGAGTCAGGCAACCTTGGCCTCTGCTTTCATCATGTGCAACTGAAAGCACCGCACAGACACGCCATCTGCTAGTTAGCCAGCTCCAGGCCTGGGAGCGTTGCAACCACCTCAGCACCATGCCACACTTGCATTAATTAACACAGGCACATGCTGATGTGGGTATAATGCTTCCAGAGCCTGACAAGTATCTGTGTTGTGTTCTGTAGGTATAACTCCTGATTGTCATAAATACCTTTGCATTACACTTTACAATGCTTCCATTTGATTAACTCCTATATAACCCACTTGGGTTTATTTATTTATTTATTTTTGCAATATTCTTCCTATCTGTTCTGAGTTGTTTGGGTTTTTGGGGTTTTTGGTTTTTTTTTTTTGGGGGGGGGGGTTGTAATATTCTTCCTATCTGTTCTGACTTCATCATTATATTTGCTCTTTTTTGGCTTGCACAGCCTTTCTTCTCTTGTCTTGGTATCTCTGTTCTAAGAACAGTTTACTGTTCTGTTGTCCTTTCAGCTTTTTTAAAAATTTATCAATTAATTTTTTTATTACTACTTTTAACTTCCTCTACACCCTGTCCTTCTTGAGTAGGAGGCTGAGTACGGGAGCATGACCCACAAAAGCAACAGTGTTTCTCCAGAGGAACTCAGCACTTGAGTTCTGTAATGCCATTAACCACTGCAACACAGATGAGTTGACAGCTACAGTGTTCTTTCTCATTTTCTATTTATGGAGCTCGCTTCCTGCTTTCCTAGAAAGAAAGTCTTAAGGCAATAGTAGGAGAGAGGAAGTCCTAACGCTAGACTTGCAGCCTTCCAGCATTTCAAGTATTTTTAGGCTGAGAAGACAAAGATTTCTATTCTGCAGTACCTCATGGTATCTGTTTTACAGAGAGAAAAAGAAGGCTGCAGGCAGCTGCTTCCTGCATTTGCACCAGCTCTTGGCAGTTCTCTGCTCCCACAGGGTGTTAGTTGCTTCTATCACTCTCCACATGCTCTCTGGTGACAGAAGAACACCACCAAAAGCACAACGAAGAGACCTGTCCCTTAGGGGCCTTATACATCTAATATCTAATGGCCTGTCTGTGGCTCCTTTTATGGCTGTTGAACTAAGAAGTTCTGAGCATACCAGTCTAACCTAGCAATTTTGATTCAACTTTTGCTAAGCTATCCCTCCCAAGTTTTCACTGCACAGTGCATCAGCCAAGTACACAGGAAATGGATAATTTCTTCTGACTCCGCACAGAGATTTGTAATAGTAATGTTAAATTTCCTAGGAATGGAAAATGCATGGCTGTGGAAGCACCAGAAGGAACAAGAAATGAAACGGATAAAAGGATGGCAAGTTTTGATGACACAGCCCAGCATGAAGATCCCAGTATATCTATCTACATGTGGTTTCTCAGCAACACCCAGAGTAGGAAAACAAAGGGCAGTCTAAAACACAGGATAGACCAAAGCCATTTGGAGATGATGGCAGGAAGATAACAAACTGATCTGAAGCCCTCAGTCATCCAGACACAGAGAGAAGAAGCAGTAAGTAAGCAGAGCTGTCTAAAGGCTATCAGAGGTCGAACAGGATGGAGACACACCAGGCCACAACCACCATCAGATCACAAAGCACATTCAGAAAACAGCCCTGGCTGCCAACCATGCTAACCAAATGTGTCTTCCTCTTTCTCCAGTCCACTTACACAAAAGGAGGGCAGTCATCCTCTAGAGACTATGTGGGCCACAATATTCAGCCATCTTAAACATTAAAAAAGGTATTTTAAGGAGAACAACCTATCAAGGCATAAATCCAGAGGCAGCAACTTAAACCAAAGCACTTCCATACATATAACTGCCTCTTACCAAATCTTATTCCCCTTGGAGCAAATACCAAAGAAAGAATATCATCATCTGAAGGAAAACTAACTAAACCTGTGTTTTTTCTAAACAGAAGAAAGTAACATTAACTGAAACAGCACAATGAGAAAATATGTCCAATTATATCTGAATATAACTGAAAAAAAACACAATCTCAAATATGAAAACCTAGAGAATCTGGAGAGACTTTATGAGGCATTCATAAATGTTCTGTAAAAGTCAGCATGCAGTCAATCATTTATGCCAATATGCCACAGTGTCAGCAAAAACAAATATGGCTGGCCAATAACTTCTGGCACAGCTCTTACCCTGCAATAAAAACTTCTTCAGACGGTTGTTTATATGGGATATATCATTCCTCTGTGCAAAGATTTTGTAGATTTTTTTTTTCCCAATCAGCTTCTGTGGCTGACTTCAACCATCTTTATCAGACTGAAAAACAGATGCAAAGTGTGTCCAGCAAAGGTATAAATGCAATTTTTTTACAAGCATTACAGCAAGTGGTCTAAACTAATGCTCAACCTATCTAATGACAAACCAATTAAGGAATTAAATACTCTTAATTTCACTTTAGGCAAAGCCTCTGTTTATCATGTAATGAATTGGTGGGAAGTGGATGCCTGGTGGCAGGGTTCTGAATGGGACTGTTTCACCACAGGTACCTTTGCAACTCCAGTTGCAATTGCTCAGATCTCAGACAACTTCCCTGAAAACAGGTTGCAAATATCACTAATTTGGGGGGAAGGAGGGGGGGGGGGGGGGCGCAGGGCGTGTTTGTGGGGAGAGACAGGAGGTGTCTTTTGGAATCTACATTTATGTAAACTCCCTTATTTGCTACGTAATTACATTACAGTACAAGGTCTTGGTGGGACTAAAGAAAACTTGTGTGACAAAGTACTCTGAGAATAGCTGGGAACCAGGGTAGCCTCCTGAAAAATGTCTGTAAACATGTATCTCCCAAAGGGCCAATTATTCTGCAACTCCAGAATCAAAATTAATTCTTTCATATACATTGGCTGAGTCACTAGCTGGTTTCAGAGTTAGGACCAAGACCCGAAAATAACACCTGAAGTTTGTAACTGATCAAAAATAAAATAAAATTAAAAGTATAAAGACAGAATTTTAGGGAAATATGCAGAACTGTAACAGATTAAGAAGATCTTAAAGAACGGAGTATTTATCAATCCTCTAAAGATGCAGTTACAGAGAAATGAAATCTATAAAGGACATACAGACAACAGTGACAGAATTATGTAGAGTGAAGGAAAATTTCAAAGTATTGAGACCTTGTAATTGGATCTGGGAGACCAGAATTCGTCTTCCTAAACTACTTCTCTAAGACAAGTTTAGGGGGGGGAAAAAAACAAACAAAAAACCCAAAAAATCACTGAAGAGATGAAACAGAGCAGTAATCAAATGCTCCACTTAAAATATGACTTCCTCACTAACAGAAAGACCAAGAATGTAGTGCATCTTACACCTCTCCAGGTTAAAACCCAATTGCTTTTTTCTGAAGGTTTTGTGACTAGAACCACCTGATAAATATTGAAAAACAAACCTACCGTGTCCACTCAAAGGTGTTATCACCAATGCAACAACTCTGTAGAGAAAACTTCCTTACTTATGTATTGTTCAGGAGTAATGAGCCTGCTACTCCATACGGTTTGGACAACACATTGACAATCTGTTGATGCACTGGGAGAGAAGAGTACATAGTACAGAGTTGCAAATGGGATCCACCCCCTCACAACATTCAGTACAAGTAAGTTTCATGTTCCATTGGGTTTTCTCTCTTTCTATAATAACACAGAGCCTGCTATTTCTGAAGACAACACTTACAGTTGTAAAAGGGCTTCCATTAGCTATTTCACACAGGAGTGTAGCTACATTATTAAGCTCCTTACATCAGTCTACTGGTGAGCAAGTTGCAGCTGTGGGACTGCATACATGGGTGCTTCAGACTTTGCTGAAACCGAGATATATACTCTGGCTCACTAAGTCTACAGGTTTAAAGGGGAAAATGTCCTTAATCCCATTTGCAATAAAGTTATCCCAAAAGACATGTTATCATTGAAGTGCTAATTGACTGATGGCCCAAATCTTAGGCTCCTGGGTTAATTTGGAGAGGGTAATGCTGCTGAAAATTGCAAAGGAGAGAATGTTTTCTTTCTTTCCATTTTTTTTTTTTTTTTTTTTCCCTGAAGCTGATGAGTGAAGGGAAGTAGAAGATAAATAAATGGCACTGAGATCTTATTGATTTATACCTCACAACTGGCCCTACAATGTGGATATCTCCAGGTGGATTTGGCAGCCTCAGGGCAAAATGGTATGACCTGACTGAAGTCATTTAGAAAAATATTGGTTAAACAAGAAATCACCTTCAAAGGGAGTTCTCTTATTCTCTAGCTCTGTAGAGACACAGATATTATCTAAAAGTTCAGATGATAATGTAATATAAAGTCCAACTATGCAAGCAGTCACAGCCTGTATCATTAGCATGAAAACTGCTCAATACCTTGTAGATTCTTCCTGTAAGAGAAATACTTAATATTAGCATTTGCAATAGTGGCCTAGAACATTATCTCCTGTATAAACCCACTAGATTGACAGAAAAAGGCAGTTCTTCAATTTATTTCAGGAATTGCACAGGTGTTTGAAATTTTATATGTACTTACATACATATTTTTTTTTTATCTTCTGTGTAATTCCCTGGTATTACCCTAGCTTTTTAAAAACTGGTAGCTCTCGGAAATACCATCAAAATCTTCAGAAAGGTACTTTTTTTGTTTGGGTTGGGTTTTTTGCTTGAAGTCAGCATTCTCCGATTCAATTGGAATATCAAGGGGGGGAAAAGATTAATGTATATAGCCCAGTATTTCAGGATTTATTTCTAGCTGGCTAGTACTAGCTGATTAGTATATCCCTGAAATTTTAATTTACATTAAAGACTGCTATAGGAGAAATGTAAATCCAAAACAAATTATGCAGAAAAAGAGTAGTAACATTGTTTAATAAGCTTAAGTTTTATTTCTTTCTGTATACTTACCTGCTCCAAATTCAGGTGGAAATACTCAGTATTAGCAAAATAGCAAAATATGGATTAAAACATTTTACCAAGTTTTCACACTAGTCCTTTGCATGGCAGTAATAATGAGGGGAAAGGTCAAATCCAAATCTAACAAACATTGTCTATTCCATTGGTATTTATCTTTAATATTTACGTAAAATTACATAGATGGTTATTAACTACAAACAAAATCTCCATGTAGTCTTTGATAACACAAGTTATTTTCCTGCGTAAGTGCTGAGTGCAGTGGCAACATACCTGCAGTCATCCCACACAAGTCATTCTGTATTCTGAATTACTGAACATAATGTTCTCAATACAAAAGTTCTGTCAGTAGTTTTAATGAAACAGAGCTTATCCTGAAAGGGAAGAAGCACATTTAGAGCTAAGAATAAGAAAAAACATAGTAAAGTAGGGCTAAAAAAGATCTCAAAATCCACAAGTCTGCCCTCCAGCAGGAAATGAAGCTCACTTAGATCATCTCTGACCAATATCAACTTTGTTTTACTCCATCCAGCATGAACTGAAGGAGTCTCCACATTCTTTCTTGGTAGGTTTTTCCAGAGTTTTACAAGCCTTACCATTTTAAAGTGGTTTCCTCATTTGTTAACATCATCAACAAATTATTCCTATTTTCTGCTGGTACTAGAGGGGTGTGGGGAAGTAATTCTTATCTTTTTATCAGGGATTTGTGTATCTTGCAAAAGAGATCGATCATACTCTTCTCTTTTTAAACTTACTAGAAATGATTTTTTTCATGGTTTGCAATGTTTTCCAAACCTATGGGATTTCTTTTCTTCTGGACAACCTCCACTTTGCCTATACAGTCCTTGAAGGATGATTCTTAAACTTTACATACTATTCAAGTTGAGGGTTTCACCAATGTCAGAGAATAATAATTAACTCCCATGTGTTACAAGTAAAACTCCTGTTACTCCATTTCAGTTTAAGAACTGTGATTTCCCTCCTATTACCAGAAGAAAATTTTATTTGACCTTTTTCTTGTTTTAATATGTGGCTAGCCATCTGCTGCAAGCCCTGAGATCCTCCACTCCCATACCAATCATTAGCCTGTTCATAATTTCTCGAAGCTTATTCTGGTATTTTCCCGTAGTATTTAAAATATTCCTAACACAGTGAAATCTAGAGATGTTTGAAGTATATATTCTATTTTAACAGCAAAACTGAACTTGAAAACATTAAAGCTGCACCAAGGAATTCCCTTTCTGTTTGAGAGAAAACCACCGAGGGCAGGGTGGGGGCAGGGGATCAGCCAGCTGCACATATACTGAATAACAGTTTCACCTGGTCAATGAGTCACTAGTTTGTTTGCTCAGGTCGTGTAAGATGATATCAGAATTTTAACAAGGCTAAAATATCACAGGCTGCTCTTCCTTTCTTTATTCACTAGATGATGATTTTTCCATTTAAGAAAGTAAACAGATTTGTTTGATGCAATTTGTTCTTGTCAAATTCATCTGGTTGCTTTTTAATTATCCTCTAGGTCTTATAAACTGATTTATAGTTCATTTAGAGATTTTTTTTCTTCTCTAGTACTGCATGTTGTGCTCATTTTTTCCGCACCTTTAAACTACATTTTCTATATACTGTTTGTTCTTCTTTAGTCTCCTAGGATCTAACCTGTCTTCCATCATTTCTCAACAGTAATTAATGATTCAAAAAGTGCCTCTCACTTTTTTTAAGCCCTCAAGAAAAAAAATATTTTTAAAGTTAGCCTATTAAAAGCATCCAAGTTAATGAAAGACTCTTAAACATACTCTTCCTTGAAAGAACAATTAGAATATTCTTTAAAGACTCTTAAACCTATTCTTTCTCTGCCTGTATTAAAAATTAATGCATTAGAAACCTAATTACAACATATCTTTATTCTAAAAGCCCAAACAAAGGCTTTAATGCTTACTGACCCTTCCAGTTTGAAAAACAATGGAAAAGTTCCTTGATTTCTCCCAATTTTCCATGAATGTATTAGAATATTTTCATCTTCCTTGACAATTAATTAGGCATTTTAACATGCTAGTTTACTTTCCTATATTATCTGTTTGCTCAAACTATCTGTTTATTGTTGTCTTTAGCCATTATTCTCCCCTCAAATAAAATCCTGATGCAAGAAATTATTCTTGAGCACATAAGAAGTAATGGAAGTACCTTCTCAATCATTATTAATTACATCTGAGAAATGATGGAGGAAAGATGAATTGCCAGGAACTCAAAAAAAGCACACAACATATATTGAAAATATAATTGAGAAATGAGGACCACAGGCTGCACTGCAGAAATACTGAAAAAAAAACCAAACCAAAAACCAAATGACTAACCAAAAAACACAAAACAAAACCAAAACAAACCCAACACAAAGCAACAAAACCCCCCAGCTTCTCTATATCCTTCATACCCCTTCTTCTGCACTAGGATAGCTTGCTATTTTGGGGTTTTTTTTTTAAACATATTCCCTTTTCTCATAACATCTTTAGAGAAGGTATGAAAAGAGAGCTTTATTACTCAGACAATTTTCCCAAGAGACTCTGCCTGTCATTTCCAAAAGGCTGATTTTTCCTAATTTATTAACTGTACTCTGCTACTCTAGTCCTTTCTGTGGGGTTGTGAGCACTATCATTTCACAAACACTTTCAACATATTAAGAGGGCATTTTAACTTCACCATGCATTCTCCCAGTGGAGTGAGAATATTACCTAAAATAGTCACATTCTGTGCTTCCTCCACCTTCTGAAACAAAAGCAAAGCTGTCAGTGTGGCTTTGCAATGCCATTCAGGTTTGCTGTGACCTGTCATGCTGTTTTTCCTCAATAACTGAAGTCTACCATTATCACAAGCTTCTGTTCTTTGGACAGCTATTTAAATTTCTCAGAAGCAGACATATGACAAATAGGTGAATCTCTTGTTCCTCTCATGCTTAATCAGTGACACTGTGTGTTCAAATAAGTTTGAAAAGCAGGGCAAGATCTTGATGAGCCATTGAATACAACAGGTGGAGAAATTTGCAGCTCCAGAATAGCCAGATTTTTTCCATCTTTACCCATGTTGATAGTACTTTACTTCTAAGTAATTAAATTGATTTAGTTAATTACTCCAGGTATAATTATAAATAATGCCAGAAATAACACTGGTTAAAATGATGAAGGGGGGATCACAATAAAGTTTGAAGCACTCATTTCTTTCCACTCACTATAAGAGGGGTCTAAACCAGTTTTAGTGCAGACATCTAGGTGAAAGTCCTCTAAATAATGATGAAATTAACTCTGTACAAAGTACTGGCTCTATGGATTTCCCCCTCAAAGCTCACACATAACTGGGATAAGAATTTCAACTGCACAAGAATTCTTTCAATTGCAGACGATATAAAACACCTGAGTAAGTAGAAGTCTACAGAATCCACGAGTACAAAGACTCTCTGTGCTTGAGCAACACTGACACCTGAATTAAAAGCCTGAGCTGGTGGTGTCAGTAAAGGCAAGTGGTTGAGAAATAGAAAATAACTGGAAAGTTATCCAACTCATGATTCATGCAGAACACTCAGTTTGAAGCCATACCTATGCATCAAGCCTAACTAGGACAATCTGCAGTTTACTGCAGTGTTTGTTACCATAACCAAAGAGGTTGTGCCATCCTTCAGAGTATGAATATGGTACACCTTCACCCTCTGTCCTTTTTCCTATTTACAGTTCACTATAAACACGCTAGACTCTACTTTGGCAATCATCATGCCTATAACAGAGATGCCAAGAACTGTTAAAGTAGCTTCAGTATTAGTATGCACCACTGGGACCCAACATCCTTGCTACAGTAGCTACAAAGCCCAGGTTTCTGCCACAAAGATATATTAAACTGCATAAATAGGATAAATCAATCTACATACAGTATAAAATCAGTACATCCCAAAACTGCATTTGTGCAGAACTAGCTGCACTACATTTTCCTTTGAAGCTTTTGCTCACAGACAGAAGATCATCTCTGCTGTCAGAACATAACAGCCACCTCCCAGTTGCCCTCTTGCCTGAGGGTCCAGATGACATAGGAAAAGGCTAGGATGTATGCTGGTGCATAATGCTAGCAATGACAACCCACCTCTGTATGGCACCATTAGCAGGGGAAATCCCCTAGTCAACAAGGCAATGAATACAGACATCACATCTTATAAAGAGGAAACGAAAGGAAAGCTGGAAGCTCCCTTGCCAGCCTGCCTCTGGGACTTATCTGGAGGAACATGGAAAAGCAGTAGAAGCAAGCAGAGCCAGCATTTTGTGCTAGAAATAGCCTATGCGCTGACCGCTGGTCCTTCCTGTTCTCCGTATGTAGTAACATGTCAAAGCAACTTCAAAGAGCTGTCTCTTCAAGGTACCCGCAACACAGAGCAAACACCTACTAGAAGATGTTAATTGGATCCCACAGGTTAGAAGGTTTAAAGCTATGTGAATAAAGGATTAAACAGACATAACAGCAGAGAGAAACTCAACATCAGCAGATAAGAGAACGAAGGTCTTTTGATTGCTTTTAAAATGTATTATCTTGGAAATTGTCAGTTGTCTTATTTTATTAGCACTTTTAGCTAGGGCAAAGAATAATACCAGCATGCTTTTATTGCAAATCTAGTTAATCAGCAACAGCATTGTGAAGACTCTTCAAGTTCATTTTCAATTTTTGTTACCTTGTTGAAATGTTTTTAGCCATTTTTATCATTAAGCACTGAAATGGAGAATTTTAAACAAACAACCCCACCCCCCCAAAAAAAACCAAAATGACAAACCCACAACATTTAGATTTCTAATACTTATATGCAGCTAAGAGCCTAACAGAAGATTACCCTCAATTTGGTATTTCAGCTCCTTCAAACTATAATAACAGAGTAATTCACAAGGACACAAGGACACTAACAAGGAGTTAGCATAAATGTTAAAGGAAATAACACTACAGAGTCTTTGAGGAGTTATATTTTTCTGTGAACCTGGCTAAATTATAGAGAACACAAACTGATATTTTACTAATAGTCAATAAAAAAGTCTGACAAGACTGAAGAGGGGGTTCTCCATAATAATTTTAAAAGGAACATAATGCCAAGTCAAGCAATATATACCTGTATTTTTACCACTCGATACTTATTCCTCTCAAGCTTACTAGTTTTCTGTCTGCCTCCTCATTTCTGTAACCTTTTAAATTTCTTTGAGAACAACAGGTTTGGCAAACACATATACTTCAAAGTCAGGCCCTAACATCATTTACTGAGTGCTTATAAATCACCTGGTAAATACCTAGAATGGATTTCCCATTGCCTTGTCAGTCTGACCCCAAAAAATGAAAGATGGCTGATTCAGACAGAAAATAACCATGCCAATAGATTTAGTAGATCAGAACCCGAAACTGGGCTGCCTTATATATACAATACATACAGATTCACTAATATCAACGGGATTATTACTCGGCATCAAGAAGTTATAGGTAAATAAATTGTAAGTGAATAATCATACTTCTGTCAGATTCCCCCGTTCTGATCAACTGTAGCAGCTGCTCCATCCACAGTCAAGGAAGTACGCCAAGCAAAAGCAAAATGTAATGAAAAGTCCTATCAGAGTCAAAATTGTCAAAGATTGTAAAGGTTGATTACAAAGGCTTAAACTACACTTGCATACAGTACTGGGAATAGAGAAGGCTTGCAGAAAGGCCTAGTTTTGCTTTTGTGCTTTGTCTTCTTAACAGTTTTTGATATATTCAGAAGAAGCAGCTACATTATTTCAGTAATTGGAGGAGTGCTGAATTTTACACAAAATATAATACATAGATCATATGTTTTTCAGTAAACTAGATGAAACAGAAAATCATAGAACAAAAAGAGTCCATGATCAATGCAAGGCTAATGACCTGGTGCCCCAGTTTCAAAGGGGACAAAGGAAATAATCACACCCTTGGCAAGAGATATGATTATTATTGGGGTCTAAGATAAAACCAGCTAAACCATAAAGGTTAGATATAGGTTACTAAAAGACTGCAAATTAGTCAATGAAAAAGCCACTGTTTTGCCAGTGTCAAATACACCAAGTAGATGATTATGGAAAAGTAACAGTTGTCTGACATGGCAGATGTGACACAGTTTCTAAGCTACTATAATAAGAAAAAGTAGTGACATAAAGCAAATTATCAAAGTCAGAAAATACACATACATAGGAGGAAAACACACTGAACCAAGTGTGAAAACTTCATGGAGCAATATAGCACTTGGGACTTAGAAAAAGCTGTTGTGAAGGACAAGAATAGCATAAATTACCTTTTTGTAAGAGCTGGGGTGGGAAGATAAGAAAAAAACCCAAAACCCTGAGCGCCCAGTATAGTCAAACAGAATTATATTCACTAGTAGTTTAAAAGGAATCTTTAGCAGCATTGAACAAATGTTGGATAGTGGACTGTTTGAACTATCAAAAGTAAATAATCTTTTCTTTTTAGTCCTGGGCAGCAGAACATAGAACAGATAACATTCAGAGCACAAAGTAGTGATCTAATCGTCATTAAGAGTACACTCAAATGAGGGGCAAGGGAGCAAAGCAATTGCATGAGAATTTATAAACATCTTCCATAGGTTAATGAAGCTATTGAAACTTGTTGCATGTGGTAGAAACAAAGGCCAAGTTAAACCTTTTTTTTTTATTTTTGAAAGTCTTAGAAGTAGGGAACATTAATTGAAGAATAATAGGGCTATTTAAGTAAAGGTTTCCCTGAGATTCATACACCCAGACAGAGTTGTGCATAATACACGAAGGAAGAATATGATCATTAACTAAGATGATGGACTGATATTTATAACAGCCATCAACTTTCACTGACACAACCAAACTGTTACAATTGTATTTCAACATAAGAAAAATAACTTAGCCCACACTATGGTATGCCATCATATTTACAATTGCATGATCAGGTACAGTGCAGAGATCCCTGACATAGCAGAGTCAAGAGTATTGAGCTGCTAGTGATTCAGGGAGACATTTGTAACAACTTGTACTGTACTCGAGCTAATTATCCCTTTAAGAATGAATAGTACTTGTGACTTCAGATTCTAGGGTGCATATTCCTGTAATCTCTTTTGAAGTACACCTGGAACCAAGATTCCTCAACACCCATGACATAGAAAACTTGAATGAGCAAAATTAAAAGATCAATAGAGAACAAGACACTTAAACACCTTCTGCATGTTACTTTCTGCTAAATTCAAAGCATGCTTCAAGTGTAGACTGCTTTTTGAGTCTCAGTTAAATTTCAACTTATAGTAAGAGCTATATTAAGAGACATGCCAGAATAAAGCACTCCACTTTCAAGTGAATTTGAATAGTGCAGATTTAGAATCCTGTAAATTCAAATTGCTGGCAGATCTTTCAAAGTAAGGAGAACAAAGAAAAACAAGATCACATAATGGACATTACTGCAGTAGCACCCTTCCTTCCTTCTTCTTCCCCCAGTTTATAAACTCAGCATGACGTCATATGGTATGGAATATCCCTTTGGCTAGTTTGGGTCACCTGTCTTGGCTGTGTCCCCTCCCAGTTTCCCATGCCTCTCCAGCCCTCTCGCTGGCAGGGCCCAAGAAACCAAAAAGTCCTTGACTTAGTAAAAACATCACCCAGCAACAACTAAAAACATCAGCATCCTATCAACATTGTTCTCACACCAAATCCAAAACACAGCGCTGCACCAGGTACTAAGAAAATCAACTCCATCCCAGCTGAAACCAGGACAGGTCTCTTTAAACTTTCTTGAGGTTTGTCAGCAAGCACAAGGAAGCTTAAATGCACACATTGGTGCTTACCTTACTTCAATAGCCAAATGAAGACAAGCTCTGTATCCTTTCAGTTGCCTCTGAAATCCCATTTTCACACTAGATCAGGGTACTACAGCAACTTAGGGAATGGTTCTGTTGGTCTCAGTGATTCTTGCGTCCCTAACTTTGTAATTTTCTACTATTGCAAATGGAACTGCCCAGCTTCTGCAGAAAAAGCAGTCATAATTCCCCATTTTCCTACAAAGGTTTGGTGGTTTGGTGTCCTTGAACATTCACACACAGACCACAATATTATCAAACTGTATTTTGGATGGCAGGCTGTAAGTCAACACAAAGGTATCATTTATATTTTTCCTAGTTTGCCAATTATGAAAATATTTATACATCAAATTACCTCCATGGCAACCTCCAGAGATGTTGAACAGTGTTGTGCTTTGCTGCTGGGCATGTCAGAGTTTAATGGGGGTAGGTACTCAGTAACAAAAGGGCTATCTACCAAACAATATTAATAAACCTTCAAAGTTTCAGTCAGGCATCATACTTCTCAACAACAACAAAAAAAAAAAAAACCCAAAAAACCCCCACACAACACAAAAACTAACAAAAAAACCCCAACAAACTTCAAAGCCTTAGTTGCCAGTTAAAAGACTTACACATTACAAAATCTAAAACAAACTTTGCAACACAGTAATACAGATTGCTTGGTTTTCCCCCTGTGATCTGCTCTTCATAAATTGTCTGACATTCTAAGGACACAATCGCAGAAGCAATAGTACTCATTTCTGCCCACTGGCACAAAGCAACAATGGAAACACATTTTTGTTTTGTTCTTGTTATGAAAGCAATTAATTCCTCTACCACAAACTCACAGCTGAATTTCTCTCTTTTATTCATAACACCATCAAATGGCAGAAAATGGCATGGTTCCATGAAACCTGACAAAAAATGGACCAATTTTTTCACCAGGCTCCTGATACAAAATTTGCTGAGACATGAGAAAGTTGTGGACAATTCTCTGATTCAGGTCTAACATACATGTTTGCATATCTTCTGGAATAGTTTGGATGTGCTCCAGTAACATACCACCAGTTTAGTATATTTAAAATTAATAGACCAGTTTGTATGCTACATGTTAATAACAGGAAAAAGCAAGGGAGACCTTTGCACGCTAACTAAACCTTAGTAAGAATGTAACTAGCAGCTTGGAATGTGTTTGGTTAGTTACTTAAAGAAGATATGCAATATTACTTGTTATTTCTATATCAATAATCTATCAGCCACAACAATAACCATGTCCCATACTCCCTTTGGGCCATAGTTACCAAGCATAATCCTCCCACATAATCAAAACCACCCACCTTCCTTTTAGTCTTGAACTGTACTTTGGTATATGATCTATTTTTAATCCAGATATGTACAGAATGCAGCACAATAGTTTTCACAAATGAAAAATTTTCCATGATACCACCAGAACAAAACACAATAACATTTTTGATTCATCCAGTGTATCAACAGGTACTCCTACTCTGTGCCTTGATAATTTTTGTCCCAATGTATTCATTGAGCAAATAAAATCATCAGTCATTAGGGTCTTTGTAGACCATTTATCTCATGCACTTTGCTATGCATTACAAAACATTCCTTTCTCCATCCATACATTGCTCTCCACAAAATTCTAAAGCATCAGAAAAGTTGAATAGGGCAAGCACTTTACACCTTTGAAATAGCTCATGTTGTATTTTACAAATCTTTTCTTTGCATAGCACTACATAAAAATAACTTTCACCATGGAAAGACTGGCCACAACTGTATGATGAAAGTGTATTTAACATTCTTGGGATGAAAAAGCTTAGCTACCTAGGCTAAGCTAGTTGGTCATGTTCCCTTTCCCAGTGGAGAGACAGGTATCTCCAGGGGTAATTCTGAATCTAAAAGATGTTGGATAGAATGCACAGCGGTGCTTTTCTATTCCTCCACTGCTGTAGGGCAAGTCTGGACAGCTTGCCTAGACTATCTTTTAGACAGATGTTTTTAGATATGCAAAGTATATATTCCTACCTTTTGTGACTCTAACTTCATCATGTGTCTTCACTCTATGTTCAAGATGCAGCCTTATCTCCATTAACTTAAATTATCCCAGAACTATCATTAAGTGACAGCAAGACTGGAGTTTTTTGGTAATCTGCCCTCCTCTTCCAAACTGTCAGTGAAGATATTTGAAAGATAAACTGTTTGGTTAAATCATCTCTAATGGATATAAATATGTTTAACATTTTGTGTTCCCTGTTGAAATAGAATATTCATTTAAATTAACTAGGAAATATTCATGTAAATATGCTGAATATTCATTAAAATATGAAATATTAAAATAAAATTCTGACTTGTTTTTTTTTTAATGTTATTGTAAAATAAATTTCTAGAAATAAAGGTTGATAGTGTCCAAATCAGTGGTAATAAGTTACTAAGAGTTTAATAGTAAAGCCATTCATCAGTGTCTGTGTCGCTAAACTGTTCCTTCCCACACTTGCTCAAACAGAGAGTGGAACTGAATGAAGAATTGCTTCTCTGCCACTCTTACACTTACTAGGAGTTAAGATTGGTATTTGAGAATGATAAAGCCCTCTATTACATTATTACCTAGATGAAAGTTTTCAAAGAACCTTTTACCCTCTTTGGAAAACATGAATCTCTTAGACGAATGATGCAACTTTTGGCATCCCTTAAGAGTTTCCTTCTTTTCCAGTACTTCTAGCTATTAACTTCTGAACCTTGTCCATCCAGTCTGGCATTGTGGCTCCCACAGTATTCATGGCTTACTAGAATTGCTCCTGGTTTTCTTTCAAAAAGGCACTGAAAATGTGTGCATTTCTGTTTCCATGCTGTGATATTTGTAAGGACATCATTATATTTTTAAGAAGTCATTGATGTTTAGGCTACAATTGACCAACCAATTTTTAGGACATATTTAGCTCCAAAGCAAAAGCATAGAAAAAAATCTTAAAAATTCATTTGGGGTATTCCTTGCTACTAACAAGGTGAAAGCAGCCCCATTTTGTCATGCAGAAATATATCTTATACTCCAAGGAGTCTACTGGAAAGGAAACTATAAACCCTGGTTTAAAATTAGGCTGAAGTATCTGTAAGATCATTGCAGCATAATACATGGGTTTCTGGGATCCCAAGACATAGCTATAAAGAATGACAAGTCTAGCAAAAAAAGTTCTGAAAATGTATAACTTGTTTCCTTTCCTTCTCTGAACATCCATGAAATAGAGAATAATCTATTGTTTCTGTAAATGACTGCATATGCAGTAATATACACAGATAAACAGCCACCTCACCCCCCACTCCCACCCCCCCAAAACAAATAATCCACAAACTACACAACCCAAACCAGAAGTGAATCTTAGACTGAGAGAACAGGAAATTAAAACAATGTTTATTTTTCATATCATACAAGTAAGCTGAGAGCACAGCACAGATAGAGCCTGTGAAAGTTAATTACACACTGTTAGCAAGCATTCTCAGCCCTACAGTGAAACACTTCCAATACGGGGAAACTTTAACAAGAAGACAGGAATCAATACACTCAGACACTAGAAAAGACACAGGGATGAGCTGTTAAGATTTCCTCTATGGATTTCCACTGTTATTCTCTCCGTATTCCCATTTTCTTTCCCTCTCCTCTCTCTCACTAGAGGGTTATCTATATCGTTCTCATTCCTTTATGGACCTTGTACCTCCCTGTGACACAGGAGGACATGGTACTTACTGCTGCACCAAGCAAAACCTCAGTTCAGGATTCATTACTAGCTCAAATCTTAAACCAGATTTATCAGCATGTTTGCCAAGGTTCACGAGTCTACATTTAAACAACTCTGGACCCAGTCGTGGTTTAAGTATCAGTGCCAATAACACTCAAAGACCAAAAAGGAAGCTTGACTGTAAATGAAACCTGTAGTTCCTGAAAAGTGAGCTTCTCTCGTCTTTCTAGACAGGGTATTTCTTACCCACAAGATTTACTTATTTTAAAAATAAAAATATATTTTAAAAAAAGAAATGTTTGCTCTTGTTCATAGAACACCATAAATCATTCTGCTGTCAGCATTTCACATAGTAAGAAGAAAACACTGAACTAGTCAATGTGTATCAAAAACCTTCCTGCCTCTGGCACTCAGTTGTCATTGCTATTGTGAAGTCAGGGCAAGTCCCCGAAACAGACCTTGTAATAGAAAATGCTTTACTGGAAATTTACTTTTCCATTAGCTGCCACAAAGAATCAGGTGATGGCTCTGAGTGCTCACAAGACCACTATAACATGGCTATTTTAAAAAGGCATTTTCAACCACAGAGCAATCAAACAAGTGTGTCATTTTAGGGTAATGCGTACCTGAGCAAGCTTTTCTGAGGGTATCTTGTGAAGACCTGTGGCATCTGCAAGGATATCATTGATGCCTGACTGCACTTAGTTTTCAGCTTTTCTCACAAGGACTTTCATCATCTGTGAAACTGTTTTCTGTTAAATTGACTGGTATGTTTGTGGTAGCAAGGGAAAGCTTCCATTTTAACCCATCTAACAGTTATCTTAGTGACTGAAAAAGAAAATACTGAAAGTCCATATGGTTACTTAATTCATTGTGGGTTTGGGGTTTTTTTTTCATTACAATCATAGATATTTTTTGGAAGTTTTTATATAAACGGAAGATAAGTGTCAAATTCTAAATGGCTTAGGTTTATGATATGAGCATAGAAGTTAATCATAGGGCAGAACTAACTTCCTTTACCTTTAATTACAACTTAAATACAGCAGAAGTGAATCTAAACAGTCTCACCTCTTTTAGAATTATTTTTTTCTGTACCACTAAAAGACAGTCATAGACACTGATGTCGTGGTTTAACCCCAGCCAGTAATCAAGCACAACACAGCTGCTCGCTCACTCCTCCTGCACCCGGAGTGGTGGGGAGAATTGGAAAAGGTTGAGATAAGAACATTTTAATAATTGAAATAAAATAAAACCAAAAGAACAGTAATAATATTTATAATGAAAAGGAGGGAGAGGGGGCACAGGAATGAAATCCAACAGGAAGGGAGAAAACTAGTGATTCCAGTCCCCAAGCAGTGATCAGCAGTCCCAGCTGTCACACACACACCCACCACCCTGCCCCATTTATATACCAGGCATGACATCCCATGGTATGGAATACCTCTTTGGCTAGTTCAGGTCAACTGAGCTGGCTGTGTCCCCTCCCAATACAAACATCACCCAGCAACAACCGAAAACATCAGTGTGTTATCAACACTGTTCCCACACCAAATCCAACACACAGCACTGCACGCTAGCCACTAAGAAGAAAATTAACTCCACCCCAGCCAAAAACAGGACAGTTGACCAGAATCACAACTTAAACAGTTGTGCTTACTATGACAGCTGCTTCTTGCTGTCAGCTCTCATGCATCAAGTGGTAGGTTGCCATTTTACGATGATTACTCTTGGATAAGCCACTGTAAAAAATGTTTTTAGGGCCAAGAACTGTAGTATGCAGTTTGACTGCTGCTGGAGACTGTTGTGGTTTAACCCCAGGCAGCAACCAAGCACCACGCAGCCGTTTGCTCACTCCCCCTCACCCAGAGGCATGGGGAGGAGGATCGAAAAGGAATGTAAAACTCAAGGGTTGAGATAAGAACAATTTAATAAGTAAAGCAAAAGCCGCACACGCAAGCAAAGCAAAGCGAGGAATTCATTCACCACTTCCCACGGGCAGGCAGGTGTTTGGCCACCCCCAGGACAGCAGGGCTACATCATGTGTAATGGTTACTTAGGAAGACAAACACCATAATGCCAAATGTCCCCCCCTTCCTTCTTCTTCCCCCAGTTTATATACTCAGCATGACGTCATATGGTATGAAATGCCTCTCTGGCTAGCTTGGGTCACCTGTCACCTGCGTTCCCTCCCAATTTCCAGTGCCCCTCCAGCCTTCTCGCTGGCAGGGCCCAAGGAACTGAAAAGTCCTTGATTTAGTATAAACATCACCCAGAAACAACTAGAAACATCAGCGGGTTATCAACATTGTTCTCACATCACAGCCAAAACACAGAACTGTACTAGCCACTAAGAAGAAAATTAACTCTGTCCCTGCTGAAACCGGGACAACCCTGAAGTGTGAACCTCCCAGGAGACACACTGTTTAACAAAGAGGTTAATCCTGTGCCATTTTAGATAGGAGGGCAGCAAGAGGGTGGAGGGAACGAGGGATTCGGGAAAGCAGGTGAGAAGTAGCATGGTGAAACGACACATCAGAGAAGAGAAAAGAAGTTAACTTTGTAAGAACTTGGAAAAGGTTAAACAGCAAACACTTTATTCACATGAAAGCTCCAAGTTCAGTTCTCTTTTAGTTCCACCCACTCTGCCATAATGTTCTGTGTCTGACAATAAAATGACTGTCACACCCCCGTGCCAAGACTTGAGTAAGTCTAAGGGAGAGAAGCCACATTTTAGCAAAGGTAAAATTTATCAGAGTCAGGGTATCCTTAGGCAGACACGAATACAGCATTTTTGAACCCCTGAGAAAGTGAAACTAAAACCAATAAAAATATTCCCTGTTTTGGTCTGAAACAACCAACCACCCAACAAAATAAAACCACTCAAGCACCAGCTAAAGACTCCAAACAAGATATATAAGTGTATTGTAGTGATGGCCAGATAGAATATAGAGAGTAACGTAAAAATGATAGTAAACAATCCTGAAAGTTAATCAGCTCCTCATAACTATTTACCCTTTTATCATTACACTCCTTTATGTTAACAGAGATACATTAATGTTGATTTTTTAAGTTATCAAATTCTATGAAAAATTGAAAATAAAAATTTACTGAGAAATTATATAACCCCATTGTTTAATTCAGTATCTATTTGAGTCAAGAACAGTGATAGCACTCCCTGTAAAAAGAAAAATTCTACAAGTATAGATATTCAAAATTCTAACGTACTAAGTTATGCTAAATATTCCTGACATTTTAAAAAAGCCAGATTGGGGAAAATATATTTCAGCATGCACTCCTAAACTACATAACATTTCCTCACAAGAAACAGATCACTCTTTGCAAGTCTGCTCAAAAATACTGCTATTCTGACATTCTGGCTTATTTTGCAATGAGATTAGATAAGTGTCCTAAAGATATCTGCCTTGAAATTGGAGTTCCTTTAGTGTACTGCACTTACAACTGTCAGAAAAACAGATCTTCACTTAAAAAGGTAAATCTTTAGAGAAGTATTTCACCCCTGATATTGGAAATTAAAAGCTGAGATTGAGTGGGGTTTACTTCTCGTTAGGTGAAGGAGCTCCTCCTGCCTATTCAATCTAATCATGAAGGCTGCGATCTGGGTGCTAAGCAGTGCCAAATGCAGCCTTTTCCTCCTGAAGGACTTCCACTGAATGAAACTACAAAATCCTTTCATATAATTTCCTTAAAAGTATTTATTAAACTTGTGCCAAGAGGTACCAGTATCCAAGAGGTAAGTGGTGACATACACCGATATCAAGCTGTGTAAATTCAATCCCCAGTGCTTAGTTATAAAGCCTTTTCTTATATAGAGGATGAACAAACTATTCTTTGAGATTACTATTGGCACATCATTTAAAAAACAAGGGTGATAGATCACTCTTCCATAATTATAGAGACACCTGACTATAATCAATAGCAGGCAAATTTTATCCAGACTAATACTGAAGTTGCTATTCAATCATAAGAGCTGTCATTTCACTTGAAAATTACTATGGATTCCATGATAAATGAAACATCACAGGGAAGATCTATTAAACTGGACAAATTCAAGAGGAGTGCCAGGAAAACAACACAAATCAATATTTGATATTTATCAGATTGACAAAAAGCATTTGATAGAGTGTGTAGAGAAGGATAGTGAACACTCATGGTGTGATATGTTTTGTTCTTAAAAAATAAGTCATATAATACCTCATTCTCACAATGTTATGTACAAAACATAATCTCTGAGAAGCAAATCTAAATGGCATAGCCTACCCTCAGCAGTGTCAGGTATGTCTGTGCTGTTGCCCTATCTTTAATATCTTCAGTTTGGGCAAATAGCAGGGAGATCATACTTCAGTGCATCTGCCGTCTATGATTCAGGTGGCAGAGTATATGAACTTTGCAAAGGGCAAGTCAAAGCCAAACACTACAGCATCTATTAACAATGTTTTGCTGATGACTGTAAAGTACAAATAGCTTATTCGTAGACTGAGTGCTCTTAATCATTCCTCTGAAAGTGCAAAGCACTGAGCAATTTATGGGCCAAATCATGACTGGCTTGCAAGTAGCACAGGGGCACGAAAGCCCCGAAGGCTAAATAAACCAGCTTTGCTTTCAGCTTTGTGATCCTGAATATAGTCAGGAGCAGTAAGCAATATTCTAGGTACAAAAGTGAAAGCTGATTAGAAGCCAAAGATTTTATACAAATATCCTTCTCCTGCATCAGTACCCGCTTTCACTTTTTACCAGTGTCCCAAGCTACAGGAAAGCCTTGGGTGGCTGCTTTAAACAGAGAAAATTGCATATAGAGATCCTTTTCTCTATGAACATAGAATGAGGGAAGTTTGGCCCAGCGGTCTGAGTAACAACTCCAACACCATCCCCACTGAGACATCTCATGCTTTGGAATGCTAGAAGCTACAGCATAATGCAGTGCTCTGCATAGAGTGAGTCCTTATGACTCAGTTACTACAGTCAGTGGTCTGCTTCTGCAAAGGGACAGAAATGTGAAGGACAGTCATTGCTGTTGCTATCACCAGTTTTTCTCCTTCCTCTTCAATATGTAGTGACCTACACCACTTCATACTTTAAATGAAAATATTCTGCAGTTGGATTAGAAGGGTCTAATAAAGGGTGTGTGCACATGTAGATATGTACATGATGGCTTGATAAAAACAGCATGATTGTCTGATGAAGTTTCATGAACCTTAGAGTATTTCAGCACTGAAGTTTAGTAGCTGCGCAGCCATGCTCATGGCAGTGTCACCAGAACCGCACCACAGCACTTGGCCTATCTAGTTCAGAAACAAGATTACATAGCCCTGTCTTTGACTGCTGTAGTGTTCAAGATACATTTCAAATAACTAGTAGTCTGATTTCTAATGATTATATCAGAGCACTGGCAGAAGGGCTTTCAGCACTGAAGACTTTTTCCTGGGCAAATACACCTCTCCCTAGAGCTGTAAGACAGTAACCACAGATAGACTATAGCCAGGTCACCCAAACATCAGGAAACCTATTTCTCAGTTATGACCTTAATTGTCAGCAGAAGTCAGGTTAAGTGATCTTTTGGAAACACCAGTCTCTCTTGACTACCCCTCCACTCAGCAAACCCCTAGCACCATAGCTTTGGTGCAGCGAAAGGACTGGAACATTCCAACGTTGAGGGAAAAAGAACAATGCCCCATGTGAGCTTTCTGGAGTTCTCAGCATGGGGTCTGTGTAAAGATGCCTCTGATAAAATCTTTAAAGAAATATTCATATATGTTTGATTTTTCATAAAATTACAGACAGTATTTCAGTGGTTGATAAATAAATAAGCACAGTTACTTTGAAGAACTATTAAATAAAAGGGAATAGTTTCCATTATACAGTAAGAGACCCTGAGACTGGAATCCAAGCCCAAACATGAGGTGATCATCTTGATATAGTTAGTATGAGAAACAGGTCTTTTTGATAAAGATACCAATAGGCAGAATCAACAAAGTACCAGGAAATTGCAAAGAGAGCTGGACAGAAGGTCAGGTAGGGCATCAGTGAAATTTGCACCATTGATTTCTTTGCATTCAGAATTTTTCCCCCAAAATTTATGAACATTTCCTTAGAAGAAATAAGTGTGTAAAAAGTAAATGAAAACAATAAAAAAAAATCCAAGGGAGGAACAGAAAAAATCATTAACAGTTTGGAATTAAAGCATCAGCTACAGCAGTTTCAGGAAGTGTTATTGGGTTCCTATTTCCACTAATTTCTGATCTTCAAATTCTTAGCAGAGGCGACATCTGAGTGAAAGTTTATTTACCTGAGCTTCCTACTTTGCTTGATCTATTAATCTTGTTTGATCTAGTAAAAAAAAAAGGCCAAAGAGGAGGGGAAAAAAATGTATTTAACAGGGTATGGATTTGTCAAAGACTCAGAACAGAGGCTATCCTATTCTGGGCTGGTTTCTCCCTCATTAGGTCGTCTTAGAACTTTGTCAGTACAAAACTGTCAGACCAGTGAGGCACTCCTAGACTAAATTTGGAATACACTAAACTTTATCACTTGAAAATAATAAAAATAATTAAAAGATTTAGAGGTAGGAAGGACGCCACAGAGGTGTAAAAGAAAGAAATCCCTTTTCCAGAAAATTGAAAAAGCCTGGACCTTCAACAAACCTCATTCTGGAATAGCTCAAAACTTTTTAAACTTAAATCTCAATTTATTTCAATCCAAACCAATATTTTTTCTTTCATTATTCTCAAATGTTTAATTTCAAATATTTTTTTTATTCTAAAATAATTACTAGAAATATTTTCTCATTGCAAAGCAAAAACGTGAAACTTTTACCATTTGTTCTGAAACAAGCATTTTTCAAAACCAGCTCTTTCTGTAATAATTTTTAGTCTTGATGAGTCAACATTGCCTAAGACAGGTGCACAGCAAAGTACCTCGCCATCTCCAGTTGGTCATGAAGTTTGCTTCCTAAGAAATGAGTGGACTGACTGACTAAAGTCTAGAGTAATTCTTCTGTTTATTGCACCATTCCCCATGATAAAATGTGTGGTCCAAGTATGGTAAAAACTTAGTTTTTCCCTCACTTTAATCTGCATGCAGTCAAAAACTGACCTGAATGAGAAGAGCCTCTTACACCACTAAGTCATCTATATGCACTTCTTTAACTGTTCTACAGCAAAGAGGGCAAAAATTAAGCTTTGCTTCCATCTGCCAAGTATATTGATTCCCAAATTGTTTTTCAGCCTCATTTGTCTATTTTCAAACTTGAAATGTCTTCAAAGGACCTGATTTTCTGAAACTCCTGCTTTTACAAAACACAATGTATCAGAAAGGAGAAATGCTAGAAGCTTGGGAGAAACCTTGGGTGCTACACTGGAAACAATCAAGTTCTTAAAGTATCTGAAGCCTAAGCAGAAAAGCCATAGAGATCAGATTAACAGCCAAAACCAATTTAGTTGGCAGGCAGCAAATCTGCTTCCCTTCTTCAGTGTCAGTACTCCACAAACCCCTTACTTTCAGTTTCATGAGACTATGAAAGCCTTTTCAGAATTGGACTTGGAGAATAAAGATGAAGATAGAATTAAAACTGCACCACTTAACCTACTAGATAAATTAAAAAGCAACATTGTCAGGTGTTTTCATATTTATAATGGACAAAATGAAAATGAAATTTTTGGAAATAACTGAAGAAGGAAAATCATTTGTCTAGAATCAAAGTTATTTTAGTTTCCATATTGAGAAAAAGTGTTTTAAAGTTTCTGTTGTGGTTCTCAAGAGAATAATTCTCTCACAAGTCTTGTGCCTTCTCAGGAGATATGAGCCAGCATAAGTATTAGTGCTGATATTCAAAGTCCTTTGCCCTTGAATTTCATTGGCCTTGCAATGGAAGACATTGATCAATCCTGTATTAAAGCAGTAGGAACTTTTAACTCTCTCCTTTTAGAGTGCACCCTAAATTTCCTAGCTGTATTATATTTAAAGACAGGTCCTAGAAGAAAGAAGCATCTTCAGTTCACCAATACAATTATGACAGCCTGTTAAGCTCCATGTCATATTTCACCAGCTATATGGTCATTTCACAACCAGCACTGTCATCTCAAACCCAGCCCCTGTTCAACAAGATCTCTGAAGTGCAACAGTATTTCTGGAAACTGAATGTAAGCACATGCTGCTTTGCTGAGCTTAAGACCCACAAATGGATCCAAAGTACAAGAAGCAGTAAAGATAGAGGTTTTGGCTGTCCACCAGCCTGAAGGAGGTTCATCGTTTCACTCGGCCACAACACATACCCTCTTTCAAAATGCTCAGTATTTCCAAACTAAAAATTGACATTTTTATCATTGCACATTTTACTTAGCAAACAATTAAGTGAATGTCTGAGGGAAGATTTTTTTTTTTCTTTCTTCTGGTTGACTTCCTTTAACTTTTCCTCTCCTTTTCACTTTTTTCCCTGTATCCGTTGTAAATTGGAGAAAGTCATGAAAGAAGAATAGAAAATACTATTAATCTATCAGTGAATCTCCAAAAAAAATAAGCAAGCCCTTTGTACAAGTTGAAGGTACCCAACTGATACCAAAGAACTCACATAAAAATATGCTGACATTACTTAATGTTTTGCAAGATCATGCATTGGGTATTTCTGTTGCACCGTTGGCAGATATCCTGTTCTTGATTATCACAGAGCAAACACTTTACTGACTAAACAGTCAACAGAAGACTGTGGTCAGAGTTCTTAGTGACAGCACTCATACCAACGAAACCTGCCAGCTTCTCCAAAACTACATCACAGGAAGCTCAACTGCCTTGCCAAAATGCTGCTTTTTATCAATAGCTCAATGTTTCTGCAGAGCAAAATGTTTTATCTGTCATTCTTGTAATTTAACACTTTGTAAATCATGGCAATAGTCACCTTCTGCAAAACAGTATCACAAAAAAAAAAAGTTAATTTGTGGTGATAATTTTACTTTGATAATTCATCTAGAGAAGGCATATCAAATGTGCAACCTTAGGAATACTGGAAATCAAATTAGGGATAGATTTGTTATTTGGAAGTCAAACTAAATGTTTTGGGGTTGAAAATTACACAGACCTTCAGATCATAGATTAGTGGATGACTTCTGTCTCATCAGCATTTCTCTTCAGAACTTCTCTCATGGCTTCATCAGACAGCCAGGCCAGACTGTTCTTTTACTAAAAAATGATATATTACATGTCACTCTAAATATCCTAGTAAGAGCTTGCGTTGGAAGAATTTCCAGCAATATCTGCAGTTCTTCCATCTTCTGAAAGTCATTAATTGCGCATGACTTTCCAGTTCTCAAAGTTCCCTTGAAAGTGCAATATCAGCACATCTTGACTGTGAACTTGAACTGCATTGTAAGACAAGGAGGTAGATGGTTATTTATCATTTGAGTAAACTGAAAGTGTTAATTAGGGACTGAATTTCACATATTTTCTACCTCTTCTTCTATCCTGACTTAGAAAAATAAAATATTTATTGTAAGATTAAAAATATATATAAAAATTAAACGCACAAAAGTAAAACAGAAGAGCATCCCAGCTTGCAGCCATTGGTTCAACATTGGTTTACTGTCAATAAGAAAAGAATGGTTTAAATATATTTGGCAATTAGCTTTTCTTATCTAGAACTGAAAAATGAGGAAAATAGGTCGAACAGAGGAACTCCAACTTTCAGGCAGAAGAAATGTGCCATAAACAACATTCTGTTGGGAAGAAAAAATTTCCGGTAAAGTTCATGGCCTGTAATATAAACTTACATTGGTTCATTCTTTCATCTAAAAAGTGTTTATCTGTATTGAACAAAGGAGTAATTGATATCAAAAAAACTAAGCGGTAAATTTCCTAGCTTATATACTACAAACTCAAATCTAAAGGCTCTGATGTTCAACAGACCAACCTAAAAACAGGCATTCTGCCTAGGGAGACCTATTTGAAAATTCCTGAGACACAGAGGGGTGGGCCTTACTACTCTACATTGCTCTTATCATCTCCCTTTCCTGTGCAACTATGTCTTAAAAGAAATGCTGAGGATTCTGCGCTGGCTGAAAATGAAGTGCAAAAAAAAAAAAAAATTCTTCTGTGAAAGGAAGACAAAGTGTTGCTATAGCAAAAATCTATTCAAAAATGTTTCTTTCTGACAGTACTAGGGACAGATTCAGATTTGATTCTTGGATGAAAGAAATCTCTCTGAGTTACTATACTTTTTTACTTGAGTCAATATGTTAAAAAAAAAAAAAAAACCACCATGCTGGTTAATTTGCACCTCTCTGAAATTATCAGTTCATCCTTTCTATAAAGTTTTTCATATGATGAACCTTGTTTAAGAGCTTAAATAATATTTAAAGAATATTTCTATCAAAGTTTCTTAAACCTTAATACTTCATAATTGTAAATCTCTTCACATCAATATTCCTTTCAGAAGGATAATGTTCTGCCTATGAGTACACACCTCTGTACTATTTCAACATTTGTGATACAAGACTTAAAAATTATTACATTCTTCATAACTGCAAAAGTCATATTTTAACGAGACAATTCTGCTTGTGTGTTTCTCCTCACTGTGTTTAGTTAAAGTAAAAAAAACAGGAAGAGAAAGACCTTACACACAACCACCACCCATGCTAATGACATATGTCAGTTAATTAATATTGAGTTGCTACAGGTAAAAAAATGCCTCATTTTCACTCTAAACACCACTGAAGTTTTCACACTGAAATACTTGGTATATTTGGTGTGAATCATATATATAAAAAAAAAAAAAAACACAACCAAAAAAAACCCTAAACAGCACAAAACTCCAACCAAAAAAGCTACATTTACAGCATTTGATGGGACTTTTATGAACTCTGTAGTATAAACACATTCACACAGCATACTTCCTGTATGGAGCAACAATTTTCTGATAAACCATTTTTACAAAAGGCTCTTGTGTACAATCGACGCAGGATATAAAATGCATCTCACATCATTTTATGACTGTATTTCTAAACTTAGCACTGATTTCCAGAGTGGCTTTGTCCCCAAAATCATCACTTCATATTATTACTTTTTATCACAAAACTGAACCAAACTCAGGAGATGATATGCTAACAATACAGAGAGGCCAAACATTTCATCACAAGGCTGTGTTTACAGAAGGTCTGAAAATCTGTGTAGCAAACTTGAAATATATTTGCCAGTTGGTATACTTGCAGCTTTAACTTTTTTAATTTTATTTTTTTATTTAATTTAAATTTGATTTACTTTAACTCTCTAACTTTTTAGCAAAGATCCATTTAGCGGTGAAACCATCACTATGTGTGGCTAGAAATAAAGTGGAATCAAGTCTTGAAAGAACAAGCATATTGGCATCCCAACAATGTTCAGTATGAAAGTATTTAAAGTGTAAACTTTACAATGACATCAAAGCAACTTGGACATCTATGAAGACTTCTCAAAAATACTCCAGTTTCTCACTGCAATGTCTCTGAGTCCTTTCTTGAACTCTGGAAATACTCAGCCGACACAAAACATCACTGTCTTGACACACCATTTACTACCACACAGAAATATAGGTACAGATCTTCAAAAGTGTTAACTAAAGATGTGAATAAAAGCATCTCCCGATCACATTGTAGTCACATGCTAGTTAATGGTAAAGCTGCATTTACATTAACAAAGTATTTCCAGAATTCTGTGTGTGTTTTCTCCGACCTGAAACTAACCCAAACTCTTACCTTTACTTCTAAAGTATTCCCAGAGGCCTGCTGACTGGCTTTGATCTTCTCTATCTTTACACATATTATTTTCTCCTTATCTATACAACCAAAGCAAAACTTAAAAATGCAAATGCTAGCCTCATCCACATTTCTTCACAAATGGTGCAGCACATTCATTCTCATTACTCTGGCGTACATATCCCCTGAGTTGACCAAGGAAACTGGAAACTTTCCAGCTAGCCTCCAACAGAGTAAGCCAGACACAGAGCAGACAAGTCAGCAATGAGCAAGATTGCAAAAGAAAGATAACGATCACACCTTTTAAAGCAAGGAGAGGGCAGGGAATGGTGCATTCTGTAAGAAGTACACCCAGAAGTCTTCAGAGCAATTGGATTTAAATTATTAGGAAAGCTAATGGAGTAGAATATGTATGGGTATTTCATCCTGCTTATCAGCAGAAACAGTATTGTCACTTTGGGATTAAATTCTAATAATGCCTAAATACACAGAGCACATTAACCAGTATCTAATTATTGCTAGCTAGAGGAAACTGCCTTTTCTAGAGTGACAAGCATTCAAAAGCTGAATAGGATGGATATTAATTTAATGATTTGAAAGACAACAAGCAAGTTTGAAAGATGCATGCCGTAGGCATGTAGAAATAGCATCTCTTTAACCTAAGCAACACAACAGTGAAAGCACGTATAAAAAGGTGAGAAAAATCCATTCTGTAAAGGCGGGACCTACTATGAGGAAATTATTGGACAACATTGAAGGATAGCAAGTTCACAGCTTCACACTTACTTTCTTTATGGTACAAAACCAAGCATAACAATAATGCATTAGACAGCAAGTTTCAAAGCAGAATGGTTAGAGTGGAGAGAAAGCAGCCTCAGCCAGAGCAGATAGGTTTGACTACATGAGCCAGCAAAACGGCTGGCAAGAATAGCCAGAGCAGATGGAAGCTATTTGCCAAAATTCAGGTAACAGACTTCTAAGAAGCATGAAAATAAACAAGAGTCTTCTATTATTTGTTTGCAGCCAAAGGCAGTAAGATACTTTCCCCATCATTAGCACTCAGATATTTTCTATAAGCCAGATTTCATAAGCAAATTTATCAGGCTGGTAGATTCACCTCATCACCTCGGAAACCACTTATTGACCTCAGGTTTTTAAGGGAAGCACTTCTGGCTCTCTATGACATATGACTGCATATAGCCAAGGAAATCCTCACAAGAAATTACAGAACCTGTTACCTACCAGAAACTATCTGCGAAGAAAGTCAAACATTAACAGATTTATTTATTTATTTATTAAGAGTAAAAGAATGTGTTTGACCTAATTACGCCCCTGTGCCAAGAACCTCAAAAGAACACTTTTCAAACACATTAAAAAGGAATATATCTTTTTTTCAAATATATGATTTCTGCCCCCACCCCCCCCCCCCCCCCCCGACATGGAGAAAACCCTAAAAAAAAGAAGTTACAAAACAGATATTGGCTAACACTGGCCACTGGCTTTTACTAGACAAGTTGATGGTCTCTTCCTTCTTCCAAAGGCAAGATATTGATCATATTATTGATGAGTTGCTCTTTATAATCTCTTCTGGACTTAAAGTCTACATAATTACAGAAAATTTAGACAGAATGGAAGAGACAGTCCTCAAAAATGTTAATGACTTTTTTTTAAAGCTTTGTCAAAGTTTATTTGCTGTAATACCCTATGAGCATATAATTTAATCTTACATTCTTTCCTAGCTTTATGACCATGCAAAAGAGGTTGCTAATTTATGAACAGACTCAGGAAACAGAGGACAGAGTGGGACACAAAATATTCCTTTCCTTTTTTTTTTTTTTTTTTTTTTTTGCCTGCTTGTCCGCTCCATCCTGTTCTTTCATGATGCTAGGAAAAGGAGAAATGAGCTTGAACTTCAAAAAGAAGAAATTTATTTTTTGCAAGTACTTCCAGAAACCAAGGCAATGTTGAGGTTACTTAACAGGTTACTGAAGAACCTAAGAAAGTCCTGAGATTGGTTTACAAGATGCACTGATTATGGTTAAGCTGAATTAAAGATTCAAAATTCTTCCTTTTCTTTAGTGTTTTTCTGAACAGGCTTCTTTGTGTTTGAAGTTGCACCATTCAGGATCTAGCCAGTTCTGCTTACAAGCATTTTACATTTTTACATCTTTTGGACTATGTCTCTAAACTCTCCCTTAAAAAAAATATTTTCAGTGAATACCAAGTAGACACCATTTAACTAATAATTGGAAATGGTTACATTAAAGGGAAAGGTGCCAAAACCACACAACAGCATATTCACTGCAGTTTAGTATTATTTACAGTTTTTATCAAAGTTGGATAGATCATTTATCATCTGGCTCAATAAGGAGGATTCTACTCAACCCTAAGTACATTCAGACCCTACACACCCAGACAGCATTGGGTACAGTGTTGTTGCAGCCCTGTTTGGAGGTTGTAAAAGAATTATGTGACGTAAACTGCAGCTCTGGGTTGCTACTCAGTATTCAGGGATGCTCATGTATTTCATAGTACAGAAGAAAAAAAAAACCAACGTCAAAGTAACACATTAAAAATACTGTAATTTGGACATGGAAATTGGTGCATAGCCTAGATGATAAGTAGAGATACGTTACTGTTGCAGCTGCAACAGAAGAGGGAAAGAAATACAAAGCAGTAAGAGGGGTTTGCTGAGTCTGACAGCAGTATGCCTACGGCCAAGTCTGCTGTTATGGTTTATAGGATCACAAACTTGGATTTCATTCAGAGATCCTTTCCTAATTTCTATCCATTACAATCCTATGGTTTTAACTAGGCTTATTCCTAGATTAATATAGTACATGATAAACATTGCAAAAATGTGAGTTATCTATCTTTTCACCTCACACGGCTTCTCCTTGTTCCCTGCTCCTTATTCGATAATAGTAACGCAATCTGCAAGGACAAAGGAATCAATTCAGAGACTGGAAAAATCTCTTTTTTTTCTTTTTTTTTTTTTAGAAATAAATATTACTCTGAACATCTCAACTCTCTTTCTCAAATGTTTAACATTAAAGCTATGGTTTAAGTAACATTGAATTGGATGCTAGAAAGCCATGCCAATCTGCAAAAGAAAATTAAAAAATAAATCTAAAGCAATTTTAGAGGCTTTGGATTCTAAGATTAGAAGTAAGCCCTGACATATATGGAAGAAAAAAAAAGAAAGAACAGAAGGATTATTTCTCAATAAAAATCAATCCCTGGCAAAAAAAAAAATCCCTTACGGCCACATTTTCTACAAATTCCTCTGAATATTTAACCTTTTCCTATGAAAGTCAATCAGAAACACAAAGAAAACTGATTTCAAGACTTTTTTTAAAAAAAGAAACAAAATAAATACAGGAGTATAGTTTAATTAAGGATCAAATCCTTACATTTACATTTCTAGGAAAAAAAAAGTTAGATAAAAGAATAAATCAAAGATTTAAATAGAAGGTAGGTGTTATGTACCCAAACTATGACTTGTGAAATCCATTCTTATAGTCTTCTTAGGATCAAGGGCAGATCAATTAAAAAAAAAAAAAAAAACCACACCACCAAAAAAACCCAAACAAACAAATCCAAAAAAAAACCCAAAACACAACAAAAAAACACAAAAACAAAGCAATCAATTGTAAAACTTCTAGCAAACTGCAAGTACGGGTAATATTGTTTCCTACATGTGTGGTCATTTTCCTGTACTTTGGGAATGTCTCTTACAGGGTAAGGCTTCTCACCTACCCTCTCCCCTTTTCCCCTCAGGATGACAATTACCTGAATACAGGTTTCATAGCAAGGAACACAAAGAAAATTCCTCAAAGCACCATGTGCCCTCTGCTACACCACTGCCTATTACAATTGTTAGTCACAGAAAATGGCAGAAACTGTTGAGGGGAATTAAGAATTCTCCAGAAGAGTATTTGCTTCTTATCACATTTTACTCTTCCCCTCAATAAAAAATGTAGCAAGACATCCTGATGTAGAAACTTCTCGTTATTTTTTTTAAATGAAAAAAAAAAAAAAATATATATATATATATCAGCAGCAGAAAGCCTAGAACAGGAGAACAATTTGGGAAGAGTCATATCCACCAGGAACTCCTGCACTCATTATCCGTTCAGCTTAGCCACTGTGATTTTGGATGGCCTGACCAACACCAGCAACATTAGGCTATTGGACAAAAAGGTATTCTGCTTACATAAGAAGAATGAAGACCAATGAATTTTTTGTTTTATGTAAACAGTTTTCTTTCACCTATATATTCACCCAATAAAAACTTTTTACTTCTGTGTACAGTCCATAATCAGTCAGGTATTTTTCTGTACCTCAGGTAAATTCATCAAAGATTAAACTTCAAAAAAACCTTGGTTCAGTATCTTGATGCACTATTTACCTATATTCTGCTAATGAATGTGTCTCTCTCTCTTTGCCCGTTCTTCTACTTTACCCAAACACATAGCAGCGTTCACAACAAATGCTCTTCAAATAATTAATAACAGAAATTTAATGACCTATCACTTATAAAAATGTTAATTATAATTAGGAATAACTCAGGGGGTGTGCATGTGTGTGTGCAAAAATGTGCAAAAAAATACACATTTGATCAGCTGTACTGGAAAGAGCTAATTAATGCCAGTTATTAAAGTACATTATGGAAGGTTCTCCATATTCTTAGTCTGATCGTTATGACCAACAACGGATGCACAGGAAGCCAGAAGCTCAGGGGTCAGCTTCATAGCAGTTGTTAAAGGAGCAGATGTCAAAAATCCACCACTGTCACGCCAGCCCTGCACGCCTTTGGATAGCCCCTCTATACTCACTTGGCCTCACAATGTGTTAGGGATACAGTCCTCCTTCAGGAGAGACTGAAAGTTTCTCCAAAGGCTTTCTGTGAATTTAGTAAAGGGGAAATTTTAGTATAACTTACTACTGATGGGGAGGGGCGGGGGGGGAACCAAAACAAAACACTACAACTTTAAGTTGATTGTGAAGTGGGAAAAGAGAGTGAAAGGTAATCAAACTCACTGTTGTACAAAGTAGGCCAGGCAGCCGTATCAACAGATTCCTGCTCACTGCTTGCAGATATTGCTAATACTTTGCTTCTGTCAGTGACAGTCTGTTGTGACTGCTTAGATTCCTGACTGCCTTTCAGCAAATGGTAAGGCACCTCAGACAAAATAACTATTCTGTAATATAATATTTTAGTGCTATAACTTCTGGTATGGTTTTATTGTGCATGTTGAGGATTATTACAGTTTGTTACATTTCTATTTAAGGCAGCAAAATAAAACATTGTCTATATAATTATTAAAAAAAACCAACAAAACAAAAAACTTTCCTTTAAAAACAGGAAGCAATAGTACCAGAAGTACGCTTCCATAATCACAGAGTTGCTCTGCAGAATATTTTATTCTGACATTACTGTCTTTCACATTTTACGGAATCAGGTTCCAACATTAACCTAGTTTTAACATAAACAAAGAATTCCTGTTGCCTAAACACCACCTTAAGATCTTTCCCCAAGCCACAGCATCCCCTAAATGCGGTGCTATTTCATTTACTGTGGAAAGTTATACACCACCATTACTTGTATCACTCCAAATCAGTCTCCAACAGTCTCTCTGCTGTTACCATAGAATAAAATTATATTTTTCAGGAGACAGAAATAAGGAAAGGGAAAGAAATGTACATTCCCTATTGAAGCATCATTCCAACATAACTGAGCAGATAAAAAGGTAGTTCCAATATATGGGTAACATGTTGTAAATAGCATCCAAGGATAAGGCTGTAGTTTCAGGATCATTTTAAAGCTACCTGCGGGCTGACAAATAGGAAAGATCCACTGACCCACCTTTTTTTCCCAGCTTTCTTCTCCATCCTCTGTGGTTTATACATTTTATAGGTCAGGTGAAAAAAACACATTCAGCTGACCAAAACCCAGAACCTTTTCCTGTTCTGGTCAAACTGTTTCTTGTACTCCTTGATCTAATTCTCTGTGTAACCTCATGCAGAAGGAAAGTGATAGAAGTGGCAGAACTACCTTTCTGGATCCTGACCAAATTTAGATCTATTTTAAGCAATCAGAAGACATCAGCCTTATAATATAAATCTTAGAAATGTTGGTGGTTTTTCTTCTATCTGAATTTGTTTAAAACTTGTTTGTAAATGTGTACTGAGGCTATGGTAAAACATACATTGCAGACATGTTTTAAAAGATTGTGCAACCATGTACCTATTTACAAATCTACCTATTTACATTAGCTCCTGTAAATAAAATATAATTTGGCCCATGATGAGTCTAATTGACATTCTTTAAAATTATATGTGAAACTACAGCTAAAAACAGCAGGAAGGAATATAGAGAAATATTCAGCTGAAAGATTTTAGACAGTGAGATATCCATCTGTGTAAATGTTTCTGTAGGGAACCCACAGCAGTGCTTGCTTTCTGAACACTAAGTAGAAGTGGAAAAAATGGCAGGCACACCAGAGATCATAATCTTCCAATGCATTTATGAAATTAATCTGGATGAGCTAAGGAATCTTTCAATTTTTTCAGTCTTAGATTCAGAATCAGTGCTAGAAGGAAGTTGTTCACATCAAAGCAAACTAATCACACTTTGATATGAAAAACAGTATTCAATTTTTTTCTTGCTTGTGAAAGAGTCCCTCGGAAAGAAATGGAAAAGGAAAGCTTAAAAAAAAAAAAAAACACACACAAAAAACCCCCACCAAACACAACATAAGAATGTAATTCAAATAGGGAAACAGATTTAACAGAAAACTGAAAAACTACAACCAACTGTAAAAATAGTGTAAAATAATTCATTAATATAAGACCTAGAAAGCAAGCACTGTTTACACAAACAGAATAAAAGTTCACTTGAACTTCTTTCTGAAAGTGCAAGTTAATATAAAGTTTTTAATACCAGTCGAGCTTTGGCAGCAGTCAAATACTTTTCAAAATCTGACACATTTATGTCAAAAGAAAGTAAATTATTTTTTTCTATTGGTTGGTCCATTCTTGTCAAAATCCAACTAACTTTCCATTTTTCTTCATTCTTGAAACATCATTCCTGCAGTTGTCAAGCAAAGATAGAGCTCGAGGGAAAGAATGAGGTTACTGGAGTACAAAACTCACCTTTAAAAATAAAAATAAAAAAGAACATACACAAACACAGAAATTTAAAATTTTAGATGTTCACAAGAAGTTACGTAACACTGTAAGAAGTAATTGTCTTCAAGAAAAACAATTAACAGTTTTAACTGAAACGTCTACTAAAATAACTTTATGATTAATAGCAAAACATAAACTAAGGATGAATCAAAACCAATGGGAATTTTCTTGACTTGCCAGAACCGGATTTTGTATTGCCTAATAAATCTTCCTTTCTCTTGGGTCGGCCAAGAGAACTTTGTCAAGAAAAAAATGGACTCATTTGGGTTTTCTTTTCCTCACTTCAAATACAGCTACCAGTGCCTCCATTAAAATGTTGCTCAAAGATGACACTCTATTAAGCATAGCCGTAGCCAGTTCTGTGGTGGGCACACAGCAAGATTTAATCCTAACAACTGACGTGTAACTGGAGTCTACTGCAGGCAAATTATTAATAAAAACATGCACTAAATGTGTTATTACTGAATGTGCATTACTGTTAAAAATAGCTGAAAACTTGCCATAGACAAAGCCAGTTCTTTGGTAGCACAAAGGACATAGGATAATGGAAACTATTTTCATCTTATACAAGAAGCCCCTTTAGCAGCTTCCACAAGCATTTATTCAGAACACATTAGCCACTGTAAATACATTTAGGAAAAGAGGACTCCTTCACTACTAAGTAGATTGCTTTCACAAAGTTAAAAATAATGAGATAGTTTTCATTAAAAATATACTCATTGCACAAGCCATAAGCCTTGTGCCTCTGGCTGAGGTAAACCAACAAAGTACTTTGGACTTCTTTAAAATTCCCCTGCCCATTGACAGTGTTGCTTTGAAACTTATCTAAGATATGCTGTTTCTTCTCTTGCACACCTTAGACATAGAAACATCCGAAATTTTATGATGTGAAAAAGTGTAATAATAATCAGAAGATCATTCTGTAGAGGGCAATTATAAAAAATAATATCAGCATATGCAACACAAATTTTAAATAATTTGCATGACTCATGCTTATGCCAAATACTTCTTTAAATTGTCCATATACTTTGATCACAGCATTAATATCTTACATAATCCATTATCAAACAGTGATCTTATTCTGAACATGCAATACAAAAAGGAAAGCAAGAAGTTACTACATTCGCAACTCAGAACCAGTTTCCATAAGGTAATATTACACAGCAAGATATTTTTCTTGGCTTTTTGCAGGAAATAACAGAGGTGGAATCCTGTATTTTATACATATAGCAACACTCTATTTATGGAATAACAAAGTAAGAAGCAAAAGAGAACTTCAAAAGAAGTGCCTGGATGTTTGGAAGAAATTATTCTGATATCTGGTCAGCAGTGGACTCAATAGGCCCCAGCAGTGCCCTAGCAGCCGAGGGGGCAACCCGCACCCTGGGGGCATCACACACAGCAGAGCCAGCCGGGCACAGGAGGGGATCATCGCCCTGTGCTCAGCGCTGGTGCGGCCTCACCTGCAGTACTGCCTGCAGCTCTGGGCCCGCAGCTGAAGGAGGACATTACAGTCCTTGAATGCACCCAGAGGAGGGCAACAAAGCTGGTGAAAGGGATGGAAGGCCTGTGAAGAGAGGCTAAGGACTTTGGTCGTGCCTAGTTTGGAGAAAAGGAGGCTGAGGGGTGACCCCATTGCTCCCTACAGCTTCCTGAAGATGTGTGGGAATGGTTCAAAGCTTCATCAGAAGAGGTTCAGACTTGACATTAGGAAACATTACTGACAAGGTGGCCAAACACTGGAACAGGATTCCTAGAGAGGTGGTCGATGTCCCAGCCTGTCGCTGTTTAAGGGGTGTTTGGACAATGCCCTTAACAACATGCTTTAACTTTTGGTCAGCCCTGAAGTGGTCGGGTAGTTGGACTAAACTATGATTGTAAGTCCCTTTCAAATGAACTACTCCCTTCTGTTCTGTTCTAAAATCCAGCAGCACTGATGAGTCCACATAAAGGATGACAGCTTTTGAAGTTCAGCAACAGAAACTGGATACTGTCTTAGCATGCAGTCTGTATCAGTGGCTGGAATGTAAGCTCCACCAGCTATATTTAAAAACTATAACACCTCATTGTGGAAACACAGATATCCTTTGTCAAGTCTGTGGCTGACATCAAACTGAGCGAGCAGTCAATACACTGGAGGTCAGGGTCATTATCCAGAGGGACAATGATAAACTGGAAGTACAGGCCCATAAAAACCTCGTAAAGTTCAAAGTCCTGCACTTGGGATGGAATAACCCCAAGCTACAGTACACAACATGGGTGGTCACTAGGAAGCAACTCTGAGGAGAAAAACAAAACAGAAAAATCCCAAGAAAAACAACAAAAAAACAGAGAGAGAGAAAAATTAGTGAGGGTCTCAGCAGACAGCAGTGCATCTTCAGCCTTTTGGCAATGAAGGCTGAATGCATACTGAGCTACACTAGCAAGAACACAGCCAGATGGTCAAAGGAAATTACTGTTTTGCTCCTCACAGCACTTCTGAGGCTGTATCTGAACTAATCTGGCAGAAGCTTAGGAGGCTGGTGGGTACCACTATATGGTGAGATTAGTGAGCTGGGTTTCCTACCTTCAAGGAGAGAAGAGTGAGCGGGGAACAGTTGTGACCTTCATCTACCTAATTGGTTATTAGAGAACTAATTTCTTATAATTTATGATCAGGTACACACAACAATAGGACAAGATGTGATGAACATACATTATAAGAAGGAAAATTTCAACTAAATATATTTATAATTTTAGAATATAATAAGAGTATTTCAGCTGGGAGGGACCTACAATGATCATCTAGTCAAACTCCCTGATCACTTCAGGGCTGACCAAAAGTTAAAGCATGGTATTAAAGGCATTTTCAAATTGTATGATTACATACTAGGACTTTCCAATAAGCTTATGGAAGTGTCATCCTTGCAGATTTTCTAAAGAAGGGGTTGGGAAAAAGTAATCCATTTTCTAAAGGATTGATCAATTTTGAAGTTGCCCTGATTTGAAGTAGAAGTTGAACTAGACCTTCAGAGACCTCTGCCAATCTGTTATTCTATGACTCTGTAAAATGCCAGACATACATTTCCTATTTCTTCAAATACAAGGTAGTTTTATATGTCCTATTGTCCACAATTTTGTCCAGGCTACCATCAGAGTGTTTTTAAATAGCTGACTTGTTTCTTTAGATCATTCCACAAACTAATAAAATCTGGTTAGGAACCTCTTCTTAATGGTCAGCCTAAACACAACTTTAACAACCTCTATAGAATCCTGGCAAAACAAAAAAATACTATTATTTCAATATTTTTAGAAATGTATTGATCCCTGAACTACCGTTTAATAAGTCCAAAGTCTTCAATAGTTTCTTCAGGCAAGAAGGCCTTTGTCATCTAAAGATATTTTTCTTCCACAATGTGCCCATGTGCTACATTGTATCACTGATGAAAAGTTTAGTTTCCTCATGACAAGACGTCTTATCATAATGTCTTACACAGCTGTTTTCATTTCTCATTCAATAATATCAAAATTCAGCTAAAATTATTGGAACTACTACTGTCCATTAAAGGGTTTGAGGTCTTCCCCGCCCCCCCCCCCCTTTTTTTTTTCTGAAAATAATGTGTTGAATGATGAATTATGCCACAGATGCAACATACTACGTTTTTCCATGTTGAGTATCATTGGTTTCTTACCTACACTTCACATCTCTCAAGACTCCTATTAGTTGTGTTCCCATCACTGTTTATCTTGGCATTCTTTGTTTAATATAAATGGCAAATTTAATTATTTATTTCATGGGATTTTCTAAATCATTAGCAAGGATTTTTTTTTTTTTTTTAATTTAGAAATAGCCCCTTCTGTGGAAGAAACTGATTTGCTTTTTTTAAAAAAATGGCAATATTATTTTAAGTGAGCTTCTAGTACCTGGTCTCTTTTAGCAGCCCAGAACTTATGTGGCATCATACACACAGTTGGATTCAGGCTCTTTCCCTAGAACTTTGCATTTAATTCTGTCATACTAGACCAGGGGTCCTCAAACTACGGCCCGTGGGCCAGATATGGCCCCCCAGGGTCCTCCATCCAGCCCCCGGTATTTACACACACACACACACACACACCCTGCTGGGAGTTGGGGGGGAAACCCAGCAGCCACAGATGACTGCCTGCCACTTCATCCGCACGCCGACCCCCTGTTTAAAAAGTTTGAGGACCCCTGTACTAGACTGAAATAGCACATGCCTAACCTAGGATCTTCAAGAGCCCAAATAATCCCACAGCTGGATTCTACTCTAGAGACCCTTTGCCTGAAAGACATATCTTGTTTCAGAGTTTCTCACAGGTATTTTAAATCAGAATCCCCTCACTGAGTCTGAACATTTTCCAACATCTGCCTCATTCCTGGCCAGAAGTTCCCAACCTTCCTCCACTATTCATTCTCCATACAGCTGACCTATTTCCAAGCTTTAAAAAAAAAAAATAAATAAAAATCAATCCATCACTGGATCACCAATCACACTGGATCTTTCCCCTAACTGGATCTTTCCCCTAAAAGGGCCAGCAATTTCACAACAAACATGAAAACACCTTAAACAGGATAAAGAAACAGAAACTCAAGAGTTCAGACCCGTATCATTTTGTTTGGCACACCAAATCATCATACATCAGTTACCCTAGATTAGATGCAACAATATAAATACAAAATGACTGAAGCACTCCACAGTAAACCACAACACAACATGACATGACAGTGAGAATCGTTTCTTCACAAATATAATCTTTGGAGAGATAAAGTCTCCTAGCTGCAAAGGTTTCAGGTTTGTTACCTACTGCTGTTTTCTGAGCATGATAAACAGCTTGTTGTGCACAGGATTGAGATACAATTCCACTTCCCATGGCAAAATGCAGGCATTCTTATCGTTCTGGTATATATCTGGCCTCCACACATTGCTGTTTTCAATATTCACAAAATCCTAAGAGCGCTAGGAGCATGCTAGGTAAACAGATACGATTCCTTCCCAAAGGGACAATCAAGGAAACAACTGCAAAGTATCTTCAGTTCCAGTGACTTGCTATACGCTAACAATCTAATTCCCTCTCACACCTCCTTGCTTTCTGTACCATATTAAGATCTTTCATTTGGATCAGTTAAGGAAATTCAGCAGAGGTGATCTATTAAAACGGAACAGAGTAGGACATACAGCTAAAGGAAAAGCAAGAATCTGCTTTCCTTTCTTTATAAAGGAAATGAACGATTCTCAAAACAAAAAAATAATTAAAAATGCAGGGTAGAGAAGTGTAATTCTTCCTGAAAATCTTCACTACATGTTCAATATCTTTGCTAAATGTGAATTTCTAGAACCGAAACCAATGTAAGAAGTATCCAGTGGTGACAATATAACTTACAAAACAAATAGGAGATAAGCAAATTAAATCCTTCTGAATATTATCAGAGGCTGAAGAGTTGAATTGATTTAATTAGTCTGACTGAGTATCAGGAAAAAAACAACATTCTGCCTTGTAACATCTCTTTCGTGCTTTCTAGTTGGGAACTAACCAAATCTCCAAATCACAGGCTACCACATCAGGCCTCAAGAACAGCACACAAAGTACCTAAATGAAGCCTATGCAGAGTTTGCCAGTATAACTGAGAAAATTGTGTTCCCTCTTGTCCCTTATGTCTAAAAGATCTGCCAAAGCTGCTTTCTTGCCTGATAATGTGTCAGTCAAGGAGCCACTAGTGTCTCTTCCTGGAAGTGCTGCCCCCCTGCCAGGGGTCTCGCACCTCAGTGTTTGCTCTCCAGCCACTGACAGGAGGAATTCATAAACTCTGTGACAGCACTGCAGATTTCCCTGTCTGTACACATGCTAAGAGTGGGCTTCAACAGCCCTGTGTTCAGCAGCAACCACTTTTATCCGCATGACCAAAAGGAAGGGGAGCCTTTTTCCCAAAAGCCCAGAAAACTAAGCAGTTGCTTAGAGTGCAGCTACTATGCCAATCTCAGCTTTGAAAGAACAGTTTAAGTCACATCTTTCATTTACAAGATGAAGCCATAACAATTAGGCTTTGTTCCAAAGCATTTGCTTTCTCACAGATTTGTTTGCATCTGTACTGAAAATTCAGAGCTTTTTTTTTTCCCTTTTTTTCTTTTTTTGGCATAGTTAAAGGAATTGGAAAGATAACTAATTTGGATGAAAACTAACAGAACTCCTGTCCTTTCTCAAAAAAAAAGAATCCTATAACTTGGCATGTCAAGGGAAAGCAGGAAAATTAATAAGAAAAGCAGCCTGCTTATTGAAATAATTTCCTTCTAGTCTACTAAGCTTCAACTACAGGCATAATAAAAATCAGCACTGTTAGTCAGCAGCACAATGCAAATGACAACGCTGCAAGCTGCAAAGGCGAGCATGTACTATGCTTAAGCTCTTTTGGTGTCTCATTAAACCCTACCTTCTAAACATAATGATTTTTTCATCAACAAGCTAGCATTGCAGCATTAATGCAACCATTTTAAATCATGAAAGGTAAATACAGTGATATAAAAACTTACTACTGATTTGGGGCTTCGGTTTGGTTTTCCTCTTTTAAAAATTAGAGTCTACTTGTGTGCTGTCATTCCTATTTTGTACAGCGGAGAAAGAAGGCACATACAAGGGGTACCCTAAGCTAGGTTTTTCCTTTGGCCTGTGTTCAAGGGTGCCCTTGCCAAGTATGTGCAACTGAAGGCTGACATACTTCATAATTTGTAAAACAAACTCTTAAATCACAATCATATCCAAGACGTTACATTGAATCCTGAGAGTTTATATATGTGTCTTGTAGACTTGTATAAAATGGACTTTTAACCAACAGTGAAATAAATTACTATTGCGCTCAGCACAAGAAAAAAAAAAAACTATACCCACTGACAATCATTCACAGAGCTCCATAAGTCACAGCATTTTTAAATATTCATCTTTTTTTAAAGTAAATCCTTTTATCAAGTAACATTTTTGGTTGGCAAGTTTATTAGTGCAAAATATTGCAAGAAAACTCAGGGAAATAATTTTAATGTAAAGCACAAACCAAAACAAAGCTGGGGCAAGGGAGAGAATGGATTCTATTAAACTGTGATAGTAAGTAGGAATCAAAGATCTTCTTTTAAAAAATAATTAAAGGAAATTCTGTGGATTTTGCTGACATCCTCTCAGGGAGTACAGTTTTACTAGGCTCAGAGAAAATTATTTGTGATTATTCAAAAAAAGTGTTTTGCTATGCAGTAATTTTTTACCCAATATTCAGTATGGAAGAAGGATCCCGCCCTCTAGCATCCGTCCTATTTTTGGAGTATTACTAAATTTTGCCCTGGCATGATCCATGCATCTTAACAGGGCCCCCTAAGGAATTAGTCAGATAATGGAAATAAGTAGATGGCTCCTAACAAGAACATACCAGGAGGTGTGGGAGTAGAAACCCTGAGAAAATGGATCAGGTTGCGTAGGAAGCCTACCATTTTTCTCTCAGCCTCTTCTTTGACAGAAACACACCTGTGACAGGCCATCTCCTCCTCCTCTCCCACACCTGGCAGATAGAAAGGATGCAAAGAACACACTGCTGCTGCTAGTGTCATTAATGCCTGAAGCATAATCTGCTTCATCAGATGTAGATACATGTTCACATTATGCAGTTTACCTACTGCAACTCAGCATCAGGAAGAACCAATGGCTTTGCATCCTTGTAAGCCATTTCCAGACAGTGAAATAAGAAGACTAAATTAAGGCAGCTCAAAGTAAAAAGTGTCTTAGCAAATAACTTTGTTGGAAAAAAACCTTCTAAAGCTTGTGCAAGGCCTACATTCTCAATAGTACTTTTCCTAATATCTACAGTTACATTTTAGGTCATTTAAAAAAGATGTTCTTACATAGGTTTCACTTTAAAGGGCAAGCATACACACACAAAAAAATTGTGCACGCTTTCCTTTTTCTAAAAAGATGCAACAGTACTCAATATCTTCTTCGTGCCCTTTTTTTTATTATTTTCCTTTACAGACCTCGCTATAAAATTAATATAGAAAAGGAGCTCACTACTTTTCTCTGCATTGTTTTCTTGGCAGGATAGTTTGTAATGGATTCCAAGGATAAGCCCATTTGAGAAGATAATCCAGGAGAAAAAGTATCTATGGAAGAAAACTTGAATAGTTTTATGCTGGTGTAACTACCTGAACTGACTTATTATGGGATCAGACGAGAATCTGTATTTGCACAATGGCTGTTGTAGGAGAGCAATAAGGTAAGATTGCCTCCTTCAGAAGTCACAAGGAGTATCATCAGCTTGACTGCTTCACAAAACCACAGCCTCCAGCCATGTCTAGTCCAGGGAGGGTATGGAATCTGGGAAGGAAGCACATGAGCCATTTCCTCACACAAATAAAAGTGCAGAGAAGTTGGGGGCTGGTGTTCAGTAAGACGCCCTGATCAAGCTGTAGTCAGTCAGACCCAAGAGCTTAAAAGCATTTCTAAGCTCAACAGCTGACAAGCAACAACAACAAAAGTAACTCTTGATCCTCTCTGTGCCTCACAACAAATCCCAGTTTACATCAGGAACATAGCTAGCCTGAAGAATTTATAGCAATACCTACATCTTTATATAGACTTTTCATCTGTAAATACCGATTATCTTTAGAAGGTAATTTATATATCAATAATGCTTAATAAATTGGAGAAAAAAAGATAGTATAGGCAGGACAAGTGACTTTCTGAGGACCTCTCAGCAAATATCTCAGTGGCTTAGATAAGCTGCAAGTGCATATTTACCAGCCCCAGTCCAGAGCTTTATCAAGAAAGCACATCTGCTTAGTGAGAGTTAGAAAATTAATATTGACATTAAGAAACATGCTCCTTAGGTCTAAATCACAACAGTATCAGTGAAGGCTGAAGGTTTTTGTGCTTTACAGCTTCTTTTCTGGCATTACATATTGTCTTTTTATTTGATTTCTCCTGTCCATATACTCAGATTTTTTTTTTACATTAAGCCCTCACGATAAGACACTTCCTTACTGCTCCTGTGGCTTTATTACTGTAACTGGTCATCAGTAAAAGAATTCTCTCTGATGATGCAGGGTGCTAACATGACGCAAAAGCACATGATTACCTTTACAACAGACACACTGTCTATTTACATACAGCAAGAGAGGAGAAGGGAGAGAGGGACATAGATCTTCAGGAGCTTATTGACTTGATTTCAAAAATGCTGGTGATTACAACTACAACTACTGAAATTCTCCAAGGAACTGAACAAAACTTGTACATTATTTTTCTTCTTACAAAGCAATGCTTTCTGCACCCCCTTCCCTTCCTTAATGCTAGCATCCAAGTAAATCTTCTTGATGAAATAAAATGATCCTCTTCCTTTGCCTCCAGAGAAAGAAAACAGAAAATAAGCAATACTTGTCCCTATTACAGTAAAGTGCACAGATGTTACTTTACTACTATTAGTAAAACTGTACTATCTTATTTTTGTGTTAGATTTGACTGTGGAAACAAAGTTTTCTGTAGCTTTTCAAGAGTAATTTTAAATTTCAAAAACTGAGGGAATAACTACTTCATTAAACATCTTTCTCCAGTACCTTCCATTTAACAACTGGCATCCCCCAGCTATGAAAAACATTTAAGCAAACATTGAACATTTCACTTCTCTGAGACAGGTTAAGAAAATTTAAAAAAAAAATCATTAGAATAAATAGCATTTAGGATCTTGATCTCTTCTATTTTTCTTAACCTGACAAAAAAATATTTCCCCTGCTTCTGCAATGAAAATCCATAACATACAAAAAAAAGCTTGCTTACTGCAGAAAAGAAATAATTGTTGCCAATTGTTTGAAATAAAAAGGTTTAATCAGATCATCTGTTACAGTTCTTCCTACAGTGTCACTCACCAGAAATTGCTATAATCTCTGAACATCAAATTAATAGTCTGTACACAAGATAGCTTTCTTGCTTGACGAGGCCATGCTTCTCACCTGTAGGTGAGAACCCACTGTAAAGCGACTTGCCAGTTTAATTGGATTAGCCTGCAAAAATATCACTCAACACATCCTTTTTAGCCCTACTGTTTCACCAGCAAAGTCAAAACGAAGTAAATTCATTGTAAAGACAAAACTTCTCACAAAAATATATAGGCTAAGGAAACAAGTGACCCCGTGGCCCAATATAAGGTAACAGTAATAATGTAGACATTGCTACAGAAAGACTGGATTAACTGAGTTGTTTTTCCTTGTATTTACCAAATACAGAGATTGACATATCCCACAGACACACATTTGTAGGGAAAATGTGAAATGTCAAGGCTTTACCACTTCAACGGAGCAGATAATTAAGTAATTAGAACAATTAAACATTGACAGAGCACCAGCGACCCCCAGGTGAATTACAGCCCTGAATTATGAAAGCATTAGCATGGGAAGACTTTGGCACATATGTAGGACAGATTAAATGCAGTTGTAGGATTGGTTTTACAATCAATGCACTTATCTTCCAGATGTGCTCAGCAGTCCACAGCTTTTATTGTCAAACTGCTTATTTAGATGACTGGGGGAAACTCATCTAGGTAGATTTTATCTCTGAAAAGCCAGTGAATTAGAAACCATGGAGTATATAGTCATCTGTATTCTTACCCTTTTACACTGCATGAAAGGGCTGAAAAGGCATGAGTGCCCTAAAAGATCTGCGTTCATCTGAGCAAAACACATCTTTCAGCCCAGGCACCTGGGAAAGCTGAAGTTCAAGGGGCCCTTTGCGAGGAATGTGCATACGACATCAACAGCTAAATCATGCCAGAGGCTTTTAACCTCTGTTACCTCCTATGCTGAGGATTGTCTGCACTTCAGTACCTGCTCTGACCGTATTCATGCAGAAAGACCCTATTTGCTAAATAAGAAACATAAGCAGTACAGTCATCACAGCACGGAGGACAAGCTTCCTTTCTTACTGTCAGGGCAGGCTTGCTTTACTTAGGTTTTTTGGGGTGGTGGAGGGTAGGTTTACAACACATTGGACTGCCTGCTGTGACGAACCAGCTCCAGGTAGAATGAGCTGGCCCTGGGGAATGGGTGCATTATCTGGATGGACAGCAGGGACAGCAGCACAGACATAGCCTCACAGTACGGTAGAGATGGGTAACACATGTAATTTCCAGCAAGTGTCAGCTGTGTGACTACCAGATTTATTGCAAGTGAGAGTGTGTGAACATGTTATAGGCTGCAATCCTTTCTAAATGGAAGGCTGTTTTAAAAATTAAGAGAGAGCAGGGAAAGTATTATGAGAGAGATCCATGGATACTCACCAAAAAGTCAATACAAAAAAGATCACATACAGGAGATCTCACACTTCTTTCTCAAAAGCATATTTCATATTCTTCTGTTCTGAAGTTTTTAATAACACTTCATTTCATTGCCTTTACAAAATGGGAAAGACCCTAGAGAAAAGATTAAAGACTATTAACTATTTGTTTCTAAAATTAATTAAACCATTTTCATAATAAAAATACAGTAATAGGGCAATTTGTCAAATAATTGAAATACGAAATCAGCTATTTAAAACCTAATTATAATGTCTGACATGAAATTATATAAAACCCATATTTTAAAGTGGAAATTTATTTAAATCTGAATTTTTAGAATTTTACAGCTTCAAGCCAAACCATACATTGATATGATTTAACATATATTCCTTCATTAAAAAGAAAAAACAAAACCAACCCTAATTAGCTGATGTCACAAAATGGATAGAAAGTATCTAAGATTATAGAGTAAGGAACAAACCTTTCAGAATGGTTTCTGTAGATTAACCATGTGGGTGGATAAGTAACTCAGAGTTCAGCATAGAGAACAGAGTAGCATCGATGTAAAGAACAGAAGTAGGTGGATGGTTCCAGTTCAAAGCAGAATATCTCCCACTTCTCCAAGGCTGCTGAAAATGATTCATTCTATGCTACATCATTTTACATGCCATGGCCATACAGTAGGATTTCTTTCGTACTTGTCAAAGCCATACACATATTCAGAGGAGGTGGCAAAGAAAATGCTCTTTGATTATGCTTCAGCACTCTTTGCTTTTGTTTAAAAAAACCCCAAAGAACAAAACCCCAAATTAAACAACAAACCAAAACAAAAACTAAAAAAAAAACAACCAACCAAACAATAAACCCATAAGTTTTGAAACCAAGAAAAATGGGGAAACAAGTCTAAATGCATCATACAAATAGAGAGGAAAATACAAAACTAAAATATGGAATATACAATTGGGAAAAATACTTAACAGGCAATGTGGAAAAAAATACCAAGAAGGAAATTCTGAAAAGCAGTATTACTAAGAACACTTACCTTACATTTATGTATCAGGCCTTAATTAATAGCTAAGTTATATATCTGCTTTAATACCCTAATGAATGTTCCTCTGGAGGTTTATGCTAGAGAAGAAACCAGCACCCGTATCTTCAGAATAGCTAGAAGAAATAAAAAACAAGCCTCCACCACTATCCTTCAGAATCTACACAGCTCCTGAAAAGACAAGTTTTCTCACTGTAAAACAGCACCAAATCAATTAAAGTCATTATTTTGTTTAGTAAACTAGCCCAGAAAAAGGAGTCTTCAAATAGTCATACTACTAATTTACTAACAATAACATTAACACTCCACAACAGATCATTAGTTTAAATGGAAGTCAAAAATAGATGGGAAGCAAAAGCTGGTAATTCATAGGTTTATGAAAGAGACCTTTCTGAACTTGCAATGACCGCTGACAGTACTGAAGTATAGCCTAGTTATGACTGAACTGACAATATTTTGCCTCTCTTTAAAATTCTCATTATAATTAAACGCATACTGAAATTGATTTTCACTGAACACGGAACCCAAATATATTTTTAATTCTGAGCGCACTCTCTGCTAAAGGCAGTGGAACTAAAGTGCATATCCTCTGTAGTAAAGGAGGTTAGGCAGACTTACCTGCTTTTTTAGATCATTATATTCCAGCATGCATATCTGTTGAATGACTAATGAACAGGTGAGTTTGATTACTATTTTTCAGATCCAACCTGTATTGCTAACAAACATCTTAAGTTTGATGTGTAAGGTTAGTGGTGGTTTATTTTGGAATAATTGTAAAAAATAATTTTCAGAGAAGTTTCTTATCCATTAATATTTTGCTGGCTTACAAACTAAGCAGAAAGAAGACATGCACTTTTTGATTGGAGTTGAATATCCAGTGATAGTGGGAAATTAAATGGAAACCTAGGGATTTAATCCAGACCATTTGGCAGACTTTGCATAGCTTAATGCATTGTACAGGGGGACTAGGTGAACGAACAGGAGCACTCAACTTCTGGCCATTTAGTGAGTCACAAAAATCTGACTCATAATCCATAGTCTCTACACACTACAACAATCAAAGAATCAGTACCCAGAATTGGCACCTGGGGGGCTGGGGGCGTAAGGGAGGAGGCACAGAGACAGAAAGACAGAGATGGAAACAGAGAAGAAATCAAGATGGTAAACAGAGCAATAAAGTTCAACTGCAAATATGATCACCAACAGTGAATATCACAAAAAGAGATTAATTTACCAATTCAAAACTTAAGCAGGTACCATTCTCTGTGTTTGCAGCTTTGACAGAACTGAAGTGGCTAAAGATTAGCAGCAGTCACTGAAGTCTTCTAACAGAGAGCAAGTCTGTTCGTCATAAAAAGAAAGTCATCCCATTACTTATTGGAATAAAATTTAGCGATAGTACATCAAGTTCTTTGCAATTAAGAAAAATAACATTAGCAATGCAATAAATATGCAGGAATATACATTTACTCTTTGCCATAATCCCACTAAACTACATAGGAGAGAAACATGTGCACAATTTTAACGGCCAGATAGACCAAAAGAAAATTTGCAGTTTTGCGTTCATCCTCTTTACCCAATACAGTTAATGCCTGTGAACTACTCCTTAGTGTTTTATAAATAAAAATGTAGCCTCTCTTTCTGAGCATGCATGATTGTAGTGTATGTCTAATTTTGTTGGGTTTGGACTCCCCACACCTACTACAGCCAATAAAATAATAAAAAAAACCAACCCACAATTTTATAGATTAATCTAAATTTATTTACCAAATACAATAATAAAAAATTCACACTCAATTTAAAACATGTGGTTTCTACATCACTCGTCCATTCCTTTTTCCCCAACTCTGTCAATTTACAGGCCCCAACTCTACAAACATTTTGTGTAATTCAAATTTACTGATTTAAGTTTAGTTACTTACCTAACATGAATCTTTAGAGAAATGTCTCTTTTAAGGATTGATCTAAGCATCCTGAAAGTGCATGTAAATCTTCCTAGCAGGGGTCCTTTATGCTTGACTTGCAATTTTTTTCAGACTACCATTCATGTCTTCTCAACTTTCTGAAAAAGTATACTCTCTGAAGTACTTAGTAACAAATAGATAGAAATATGAAATTCCATCAATAGCTAGAAGAGAAAGATATTTTAAACTAAGATTTTAAAAAAATTTGTTTTTACACTCTCCAAGTGAAAGGGCACTTTCCACCACAAAGCTAAATATTTTTTGCATCTTTGAGCTTTCACCAAGAACAGATTCAAACCTCTGGAATCAAATCTGAAAAGAAATAAGAACTTTTGCAAACTTCACTATCTTTTAAATGAAGTGTCTTCTTTGATGTGTTCTCCCTGACAGACACAGGAGGCATTTGTTTTCTAAAGGACTTGCATCAAAATGAAACCTACTACAAATAAAACTCTCCTTCCATGAAGTTAAGAGTAAACAACATACGACAGATAGAAGTTGCATTAGTAATATGCTGTTGGAATACTTCTGCATACTGCAGAGGAACAATAAAGGACATATATTGGGGTGGGGGGTGGGGTGGTGAGGAGCAGGTAACAATCCTGTGTGTGGGTTCATTTGGTGTATACATATACGCACACAATAAATAAGACTCAAATATCCTCTCCAGTCATCACGTATCCCTTTAGTCAGTGTTGGTTGTGATGACTTTTAGCTGGTGATAATCTCAACAGAAAGCTTTACAGTAGCAAATGCATGTATATACATATCATGCATGTGAACATCTTTAAGTTAAAAGAACAGAGGGTGAGTGCTTTGTGTAAACTGCCATTAGACTGATCCTTACCTCCTGTGGAAAGAATCCAAGCCATACCTAGTGTTAACATAAATTGTGGGGAAATAAAACCAAACCAGAGGCTCATCTTTATTGAGAAGGCATGTTATTAAGAAGGCATAGAAAAAAACCCCAATCAATTAAATCTAAGTTATAAAAGAAAGATATAATGTCAAATTAGCATACTATTGAAAAAGACATTATTTCCTAGGTTCTCCTTTAATAGACAACCATTTACAGCAATAAGTTCTCCTCTATGAAAGCAGATGCATTACTAACACTAGAAATAAAAAGTAGTCATTAAAGAAAGACTATTACTAAACATGTGCCCCAGAGAATATTAGAGGATATTAAGGAAAATGTAAAATTATTTTACCAGAAATGTTTATGTTCCTTAAGAAAAGGCAATACAAACTAGAACATCACAAACCCAAAACCCTAAAAGGCTTGCAAAGAGAATTATCTTTGGCTTTCCTTATTTAAGCACATAATTCATTTCTCCTCTCCCTAGAGGTAAGTCTCTAACTGTAATACCAGTAGGCAGCTCTTTCCTTGGGTAAACTGGAGATCCATCCCCACCAAAACTGAATAACACTTGGTAAAATCCTTGAGCTTTTTTTCCCCCTCTCACATTAGGCAAGGATGGATACATGCTAAAGCCTTGCACCCCAAGACACAAGTACAAGAATCATATATGCCTGCACAGTGGCCCTCAATAGGGAGTTCTCTGGCTGTCCACAAGTTCCCATAGAAAAGCAAGTGACAACTCAGGATGAGCCGAAGTAGGGGAGCTTAAGAGAAAATGAAAAGGTCATTCATAAGGTAACAGCTAACTTTTCTGCTTCCAATGGGTACCAAAAAAAAAAAAAATTCCATCTTTTTCATATTATTTTGACAATGAATAACCTATACTGTTCTTATCCTATATGATGTCATCCTCTTAAAACTGTTGCACATGACTACTACAAAATTTTCTGTTGAGATCCCCACCAACTAAGAAGCATTACAGACACCACTGGATAAAAGGATTCTTCATGACTAGGGAGAATGTAGGGCTATAGGGACTTAACAAAAGGTCTCTGCTTCATTTCCCATCATTAGTTACTCAAATGGTACTTAACAGAGGAAAAGTAATTTCTTAGTCATGTCTGCTTGTGTTGAGCACAATAGAGGCAACTGTTCGTATTCCCAAACACTGTACTGGGAAACTCAGCCTAAAAAAAGGATACAGCAGGAAGATTAAGGACTTGGGGGGGAGCAGGCATGTTTATGCAATTTTTGTGTTGTGGATTAAGCAGATTTGCCTGCTTTGGAAGTCTAACTTTTGGTTCTTGAACACTAAGGAAACAGAAGCTGCCAACAATTTTATTTACCATTTGCACAAAGCTAAACAGTTCCTCTTTCCCATTTCAGAGCAGCTATCACCAGCTTTTTTGAACCAGTGCAAGCATTTTTTTATATAAAGCTATACCTTACAGCTGTTCAAAAATGACAGATATTATCTAAAATATTTTCACTTTCATTAAGTTTTACTCATGTACTAAGTAAATAACCAGACTTTCAGTGTATAGAAATCCATTGGGTTGTCCGAAATCTTTTATAAAGAGATTTTCTGGTTGGCTGGCAAATCCCTTAGAAACTGTCCTTTTTCCACTGTGTAAAATGAGATGCAATAAACTGAGCACTCAAGATAACATCTATCTACCTCAGCAGGATAGGGACAATAACAAATACAGCTTTCATTATTATTGCAGGCTATTTTTCTCTGAAGGACCCTCTCTCAGTCAGAGCATAAGATAAGTACATTGCAAGAATAAGTAAAGATCACAGAAAAAGCTTCCATCTTTAGAGCTGTTTCTTTGTAAGAATTAGAAAGTGTAAAAGTGAACAAGAAGAAACTGGAAGAATTAACATACAGTTCCTGTCACTTTGTGCCCTCTGGAGAAGCTGACCACATCCTAGTATCTGACAAAACCATCCAGGTTGGTGCCAAGCAAATCACTTGAGCTGATTTCACCTTTCATTGGTGGAAATTTCTCTTTTCATTCGTGGTAATTAACCATACACTCTTCATATGACTGTGATATTCACATCTGATCTATCTCAAAGAAGTCATCACAGTTAGAGCAGACTGTTGGCTGATTTTGTGAACTCACTGTGTTTCTGTGTTTTGGAAGACAGAAGATCAGGCTGTTCTAGTTGGACACTTCCAACAGCACAGCATGGCTCCTTAGAGAGCTTTGAAAACTTCATTAGCCATGTTACTGTGCTCAGTCTCACACAAGAGACACCTGAACTAGTTCTCCCACCTGATGGGAACAGAAGTAAACTGTGGTCCTCAAAGGAATCTTGCTGTCACAGGAGACTCAGCTTCACCAATTTCATCACTAACATCAGCTAGTAGAAAAAACGATATGACTAAAGGTAGAGCCTAGAAACACTTGAGACTGTTCTGCGTTTGTCACAGGGGTTGGAAAGCCTAATGCCTCTGTCTACATACATGCACACATGTCACCATCAGCCAAAGCAACATCAGCACCAGGTCAGGCATGAACCTTCAGTTCTCATGGAGGTGGGAGTCAGAAGAACAGTAGGAGTTCTTCTGTGCTTTAGCAAACAGGTCACCAGCAAACAAAGACACTAAGCTACTGATAGAAAATAACTAGCATTGTACTCATTTACCACTAAGTAAACAAGTCAAGCGCCTTCAGATGATACAAGAACAAGCTATAATGAGAGTACATTGCAGGTAGAGCTGAGGATTTGGCTTTCATCCATACCCTCTGATCAGCATTTTCTGTCTTGTCAGTATCTCAGCGAAACATTGCCTGCTTCTCTCTTTTTATCAATAAACAGCTATCCTGTGGTAAAAACTTCTGTTCTTGGCAGCTTTGGATGAGGTAGCTGATAACTGGTTACTAGTTAGCTGGTTACCATTAGCTGGTAACTAGGCAAGATTCAAAATGCCAAAAAGAAGCCTATCTTAATTCTAATAGATGTTCTGCATGCTAACGAAGAGTCCATGTGCTCAGTATGTGTTACTGCTCCTTGTTCATCTCATTATCCTCAACTGCTGCAGAGGCCTATGAAGAAAAAAAAACCACTAATTCAAAAGCATCATTCAAAAGTTTGAAATGTAAAAATTAAAAAAAAAAACTAATTCAAAATGCAGATAGGTACGTAACAACATGCAGACTACATGAGGTTACGTAATCTACCAAGATGTTTAAACCACACTATATGCTTATATACACCCTTAATTGTTGAAACATGTAGCAACAGCTTAAGGAAACAACTAGCCTTTAAGCTCAGTGATGGCCATAAACATAGGTTCTTCCATGCTGTATTTAATCTTGTGATGAGTTTGGAAGAGATATAAAAAAAAAAATAATTTCTAACTGCCCACCTTTCTCAACCTTTCTCAACAGGTACAGAACCCCACTCCCACCATCTCTTCTCCTCCTGAAACCACTCCATGAACCTGTACAACACTAACATAGCAGGAAGTTTACCTGGGGGGAAAGAAAAAAAAAAAGTTTTCTACATAACAAACTGAACTGACTCATGAAAGGGCCTAACAAGTGAAAAGAAAGAAAAAACCCCAGTGCATCAGCTTAGCTTCTTGTGAAACTGCTGTCTTAGTTTCCATGTAACTCAGTTCCTTCTCAGTAAAACAGGAATATTCATAACATTGTACCTCAGAGGAGTTTGTTGAAAATGTATTCAAATAAATGCCTCAGAAGCACTGAGAAAAGTGTGATGCACTGAGTACTGCAGTAAAGTCCAGGAGGAAATTAATAATTCCAGCTTCAATGCATGTTCTTATAATTTGAAATAAATAAAATATAAGACCAAATACTGAATGAAGAAGATAAAAGCAAAAAATTAAATAGCTGGTCATGAATGGTGAGCACACTGGTCCTATTAAACAAACAAACAAAACTCAAACCCCAGATAAGACTATTTAATTAAAACTTTTATTAAAACCCAATCGTACTCACAATTTTCTGAAGAAAAATATGAAAAGGCAACAGTAGATACATTCTGAAAATTATACCAAAGCTCACTGTAAAACTAATAATGCTGAGAACACTATAGCTGGTGATGATGAAACTGGCCAGCCTAGATACCTTGTATGACAGGCTCACCTGAACAACATGCACTTTAGAACTTCCAAAAGGCAAATCTAGGCACTGTGAAATAAACAGTAAGTTACAGTTATGCAATACAGTTGTAGATATCTACAGTACAGATGTAATACAAAGGAGTTGTAGATAATAAGATCAGATTGAGCATTCTTCTACAAAACCAACAAAAAAACCCAAGGTCCCAGTATAAGGCTGTAGCTAAGAGGCTAAACATGAGGGTTTGGTGTACAAATGAGGGGAATGCTACAAGAGCAAGGAAATTACAATGTATTACTGACCTGGTGCTTCTCTCTCTCTCTGAAATTCAGCAATAAAGAGTAAATTTCATGGGTCCACTTCAGCAAGAGGTTTTACAAGCTTCTGCAGCCAAACCCTCTTACCCTTGCAAAGAAACTGGTGCTCCCAAGCATAAAGTTCCTGTTTATCAGCTGTGAATGCAACTAGAACAGAAGACCAACTGGTTGGTTCACCTGGCCTCGTTATTTACTGTTGGTGTTTTGCTTGCAACATCAGCAAGGTTGAGTTTGATTAGCTGGTTGGCAGAAAAAAAAATCTAGTATGTATGAGCAGAGAAAGTCAGTTGTGAAACTCAAAAGCATTTGGAAAATGCTGATTAAAGTCCTTTGATCTTCAGATGTAAATACACTCTGCCATGTGTACCACTGCAACAGGGATGTTAGAACCTGACAGTCTCTTGAAAAAGTAAATCAAGAAGGACAGATAACAGGGAAATGTACAGGCAAAGAGGTGGCTGAAGAGATGCTTCTTAAATGCTCTCAAGTTTTTCAGTTGCAGGGCCTGGAAATTTCTGTGTTTCTGGATGTGTATTGCTGACAATATACTGTTTGGGCTCTCTCTTTTTTTCCCTGGGCCATCTCACCAATATTTCCTTATTTTTCTTTTTACCAAAACTAAGAAATGATTTATTTGTGCAAGTCTATGTTGACTTGCATGGGGATAAGAAAGACTTCTTTCACTTACATTTTTGGCATAGAAAGGTAAAAGTGATTCCCAGTTTATAGAAATCTCTACCACATGTCATTAAAAGCACATTATGGATTTTGGTTCCAAATGTATCAACAAAGAAAAATCAAGGGTGAATTTTACTAGAGGAAACTAAGACATACATTATTCATTGAAAAAGGTGGAGAACCAGAGAAAAAGCGGTTGAACCAATTATAAAAAATTAACAACATGTCAAATGCTAAGATATTTTAGATCGTTCCAGTAAAGTAAAGGTTGGCAAGGTATAACAACTCTCTAATGAGCTAAGCTAGATCAGTTGGGGAAAAAATAATAAATAAATCAATCCATTATGCTAGAAACCACTTTGCAGGCAGGCAATTTCTAATTTTTTTGTCATACACAAAACTAGCAGACAGCAGGTAAGAATGCTGACCTGGACTGAAATTCTGACTCAGAGACATTGCGGCTATGGAGAAAATTATCTGTCAAAGGAATGAGAAAAAGACATGTTTTGCCATCTAGAATCTCTGTGTTTCAGAAGCAGAAGAAACATTCAAGCTTTACAATTTCAGTCTTTGAATCAGTCTGAGCTTGATTGAGCTGACAAAATATTATTTTGAGATGTGTGTTTGCTGGTTGTGTGCTGACCTACATGTTATTTTTCACTTTATACAGCTCAGATGCTTTTATTTGAAGTATTAAGCGCTGAGAAAAGTTCTAACAATAATGACTATACAGATTAAAGCATTTTTCTCACTGTTAATATTTTCTTTCATGGATAAAGCACATTTTTTTCAAAATAAATCAAATTAACAGCTTATTGAAACTCTTGAGGAACTCAGACAACCAGAATAGCAGGGTAGTAGTAATATTATGTAAAAAGACTAAGGAGAGAGAGTCTAATTTACACACTAACAAAGAGATCAGCCTTTAGATTCAGCAAAGTACTTAAATGTACCCTACAAGGTAGTCCTAAGTGTCATCCCATCACCAAAAAGTCTTTAGAAGCTCTAGAGAAATCAGACTGAGTTAAGTGATGCAGGTAGAGCAAGTGACCGGATAAAACAAAGCAAATAAAGATGTGTCTGACGAGGCGACATTATGTAGAAAAACACATTGCACACAGAATGGTATACATCCCACCACAGATGCATTTTCAAATACACATGCTAATATCTTTCTGGAAACTGAGCAGAAGAACACCATCTCACTTGTGTTTTCATAGTCTGACATGGAATTTTTGTTGTCATCACCATATAACTGTATGTGCATAACATTATATATATATAACATCTATATATGAAACAAAGAGTTGTCAATTATAAAATTAAATCACACCTTGTACATTACAGGACTGGAACTTACGGAGAGTCCTTTGACTCCTGGCCTGATCTATATATATACTCAGGACTCTCCCGAAGCTAGTAAGGTAACTTGGTGGTGCCAACAGGATCAGACCAAAAATATCTTATTTGCAAAGAATATAAAGAAAGCCTTCCTTCCCTGAACAATCAAGTACCTAGGAAACAACCCTGCTTTGCAGTTTTAAAGATGTCTTTCAGCCAGCATAGCTCTCTGCATCACCCACAGCTGTTCCTTTCTGGCCTGCCACCTTGTGGGTGGGATTTCTGCTCAGATACACACCAGCTGCCCCAGTAGTTGAACCCTGTGGTGACATATGTTTGGAGGGTCCTACTGGGGAGCTGTGGGAGGGGGCTGCCAGGCAGTGTCCAGGGGGTCAAGGCAATGGTGGCCACAGGAGCAGGATGTGCCTGACAGAGCCAGGCAGGGTGGGAAGCAGTGACTGATCTGACATGTCCCTTATACATGTCATAAAATTACAGACACTTCAGAAAATTATTTGTTTATTGTTTTAAACCATGCCTGCCTTGTAGATAATACTTTGGTCATTTAAATACTTACCCAGGACTCGTAAACTTTGGTTTTCATGTCCTGATCGTCTTCCATCTCTTAGAAAGAAGTTACCAGCCACCAGGTCATCAGTTTAAGCTAGGTAAATTCACTTTCCATTTTGAACTGTGCCTCTCACAGAGAAAGGAAAAAACAGAGGAAGAAGCCTAACAGAAAGTAGGAGTAACCCAAGCCCATGTTCTCGTGGTTTGGACACCAACTGGGACACCAACCCAGGATGAGGAAATCTGGTTCACACTAACAGGACAATCTTCATTGTCTTCTCAATGGCCACTGAACCTCAAATCCATACAAGGCTGTAAAAGCAGGACAGGAATACAAGATTCCCTCCCCTCTCCCCCCACAGAGTAAAGGTCCTAGTTGATGAACTATACAGCCTTTGTCTCCTCCATTCTTCACTCACTGCAGATCATTTGATAAAACACATTACTTGGCACAACGGTTGAGTTGTTTACCTCTGTCTTGATGAAAAGAACAAAGATCCGCTCCATTCTTTCAAAACAAATGCTAACGTGTATCTGTCTTGGGAAGGCTTTTAGTTTCCATACCTGGAAACAGATGAGTTTCTGACATCTGGAGAGGAGTAAGATTTGAGACATACTCCTACGCTTTGCATTTTCTCTGGCTTTTTGCCCAACATTCAGAGTTTTCTACTTGCTTTTCTGAGCCATTCAAATACCACAGTGCTGTTTGTGAGTGTGGGTTTCTGACTTCAGATTCTGTTATTCCTTTGCCTTTCAGGAAACAGTATCTTAAGTGTGGGCAATGTCTAACTCATTGGCATTTCAGGCCATTTTTAAAATTCTAGTTCCTAGTGTAGTAGAGAGTAGCTTGTGTTGTCTCCAAGTCTCAGTCCTCATTTATTTTGTATTCCCATCAGCTTTACTAAGGTCTTAAGACTATCTGTAAATGAAAGTCACTCACATTTTCTGTCATAATGAAGTACGTTAGCCTTCTTCACCATGCAAAGGATGGAAAGTTCATCAGTAGTAAACTGAAAGTAAAAACTAATAGAACTGGACAATCAATACACTGCAAATAACATCCATGATAATTTTGCCTCTCTAGGGATTCTGATAACTTTTTCTAGCAATGTCAAAGTAAATTTACTAAAATGTCTGAAAGGACTATTTGGCATATATACAGTATTCACCATGCAACATCCAGCTAATCAGTGAAGCAACAGAACAGTCCTATCTTCTTTACATCTGTTTGTAAATAGCTGATGCTACTAGACTAAATCCAGCTTTTCAAATATTATCAGATCTGTCCTGCCTGAGATATGTTATGCTGCCAAAACAGTCTCCAGTATCAATAACTTGACCTATAAACGGATCAGCAGGAAAATCATATTGATGACTCTGTCATTAGGATAAGGCAATTATCAAGCATTCACTCTGCAAGAGAATATAGAACTAATTGCAGCATTCTCTGCTTGCAAAACAACTGTTCATATATTTGTAAACAATGTTTTCCTCTTCTTCCTTCTATTTTAGCTCTAATGCCTTATTTGTAAAATAACTTAGAGACATCAAAAAAATTGTGGCTTTATTTCCATGACAAACATAACTTAAAGGGGAATAATAAATCTAGTTTAATTTAGTTTAGCATACAAATTGAACTATTGCCTGTATAGTTCATCATTAGACCTTCATCTATATCCATTCTTTCCTTCACGCGTTTATAAAATTAGCCAGATTTGCAAGTACTAAAACTATCATAGTTCACAGCACTCACAGTGCCATCACACTACCAGCAAGAAAAGCTTTGCCAGCATTGAGACACATGAACACTGATTGTGAAAAACCAAGAGATTCTAGTTTATGGCACTAGTATTGCTTCCCTCTGTCACAGGTAACATGAGCTGCATCTTCTCTGATGTGCTAAGCAGCCCCCAGGATGCCTGTAAAGCTGAGATAGCCCAGTTGCTTGTCTGCAGAGACACTCCTGGGGGCTTTCACATACCAATGGGATGGCTATTTTCCAGCTGTTTATGAAAAGCAAACCAGCACAGCAAATATTTCTGACCCATTCTCACAATATCCCTTAAACCTTAGAGTTCATTCTAAATCTAATATTACTGTTTTTTTTCAGATACAAACAACTCCTAGGTATATAAAAAGAAATTACCTCAGTAGGCTACAAATCACTTTCTTTTCCTGAAAAGGAATGGACAAGGGGTAAGAGAGTGCACTAGGAAAGAGAAAAGCATTAACTCTTCTGACAAACTGCAATAAAAACACATTAATCTACAAAATCAGAATCCAGTGGATTTTTAAGTGGATTTCTCATTTCTAAGCACAGCTAATTCAATTATCTGACAGGTGTGAAATTATCACCTTTATTGCATGTGTTTAGTTGGTGCTAGATAGTACACTGCTGTAAACATAAGAGAGAATAGAGATACTAATGTGAAGGAAACTGGAAAAGTTAGAATGTCAGAAATGTACTGAGGAGATAGTCAAGTGAAATGTCACTGGGAAAGTCAGCGCAAAATGATTTGTATAGTGAAAGGAGACAAAATGCTGGGAAGAAAGAGCATTGACAGTAATTTATACACATTTAGAACTCTACATAATGAGGAAGCTAAAGGAAGGAAATGCAGGTGGAGTGTTATCTAAAATACATTGCGCATCAGAATGAAAGGGAAGAAGGGCCTTTTAATAGCTAGCAATAAATACTGCCCAAGAAGGTGACACAATCAAGCCAGTTAGAAAAAGAGTAACACATTATTACTGGCAGAGGAAGGTCTCCTGCTGATAACCTGTTACTTTTCCTTCCTCCATCAACCAGTAAACCTGCTGACACCCTGCTGTATTTGTGTTCAACATGACTTCCTGAAACAGGGTTCTAGCTTAGTTGGGAAAAGCTTTTGCTTTCATACCTCATCAGGAATGCACCAGCCAGGGAGACCCAGACTGGCCAGTTAATATTCCAGTGGTGAGCAAAGTCCTTAGATATTCATTACCATGCATAATGTAAAGATTCTGAACTAGAGGCAAACAAAAAGCAATAACACAAAAGATCCAAATCAACAAAGAACATTAAGAAAAGTGCTTGGTTTTAAGGTGTAATGATCAAGGAGAAAATCACTTGCTTACAATTACAGGAAGTTAGAGAATCAAATAAATTTCCTAGATCACAGGTAATTAGTAGTTTGGTTAGAGAAGAAAATGGATACAATATGTGCTTTATAGTGGCACAGTATAAATTTCATAACTGTTCATAGTATGTTCCCTAAGGAAAACAATCCAATTGGAAAATTCAATCTTGGTAAGATCAAGGTGCAGTCCAAACAGCTTTTCTGTTTCTAAATTGTATCATTCACAATTATACAAAATCTTTAAAAATTCTATTCTTTCTCTGATGTTTTGCAGTATAAAGGCAGACATCTCTGCTTGTCTTTGGAGGGAATATGAGTACTGTGCACAATAAAATGGATAACAGACAACTTCTTTAATTAGATATATCTCTGTTTAATGTGTGGGTGATGCTAAGAATGTTTCATTGACCTCCTGACTCTCAGGAAAATAAAAGACTCCACTTTTAAAGCTTTTATTTTGGCAAATTATTCTCTGTGCAATTTCTATCAGGATGGTTGTGTACCACTAAGAAAGGAGATACTAACAACAAAGAGGAGAAACAGACAGCAGTGTGTCTTCCCATCAGCTCCCACTAGTCATGACAGCTTTTGTTATGATGAAAAATATAATGGGATATATAGGTAATACTGGATTTCTTGTTCTGATTTTACATTCTTTACTTGTTCAGTCAAGTGCACTGAAGCCAAGATGACACAAAATGACGGACCTGGAGAGTACAAATTTATCTGGTTCTTTCAAAGTCCTGATTTCTCTCAAATATCTACAAGAAATAGGGGGAACAGGGAAGGAAAATAAGACAATGTTATTTCTTTGCCAAAAGTCAGTCCCTAGGTCAGAGAATTCTTCTTTAAAAGGCAGTATCACTATATTTCATACAGGATGCAATCAGGAAAGTAATTTCTATAGGCACTTTCAGGGATTCAGGTTGAGTTTTGTAATTCCCGGTGATGTGAATGAAAGTCGTACCAGTAAAGTCCAATAATGTGCAATGGAAAACAGGAAAGAAAAACATAATATAGAGCTGAATGAGAATGAAACAAAATAGTCACTGTGAATTCCAGCCCTAAAATTCCAAAAATACTTACTACTGCTGCTTCTGTGACCCAAGAGATATGCAGACTGCAACCCTTATCCCACCCCTGTGGACAAAGCTCTAATCCATGGAAGAGATTAAGAGTGGAGGTTTTTTTGTGAGGCAGCGTGTGTAAAGAGCAAGGTTGAACCCTCCTGTGGAAAAGAGGAAGTTAAAGAAGCAGATGGGGTTTTCTGAACCAGCCTTGACTAAGATCCCAAAATAACGTCCTAAGTTGATTCTCTTATGCTCTACTACTACCGAGGAGGCTGAGTAAGGAAAGAAGTAGGACAGCTTTAAGTCAGCTCTGTGCTACATTCAGTAGGCCTGTTCAGGACTCAGTATGCTCCCACTACAAAGAAATGGCTTCCCAGACAGCTTTCCATACCATGATTTTCCCTATTACCTGACACCTGCCCTTCCCTGGACCACATGCTGCTGCCACTTTTGACATTTCAAGCATTCATTGAACATACCGCCCATTGCAAAATCAGTTCAGTTAACTAAAGCAGCAGAAAACTCATTTGCCCCAAAGAAGAAGAAATCATGTCCTACTGGGACAGCAAACTAAACTGGTTCAGAGAAAAGTGGTCAATGAGTTGTCACTGGGGAGGGAGTATGACTGCCCCTTACGGCAGCAAAAAGCCATTAGCTTAGCTCAGCTGCACGTGTGTGTGTCTGTTTTCTAAGGGCCTTTTCATTCATTTTAAAGAACATTTACATAGAGAAATAAAGAAAAAGCAGTAAATCAAATCAAGCCCAAAAAGCTTCTAGAAGCTCTAATCAAAACACAGTTACACAGGTAATCATTGCTGCTGCCCCCAGATAGGCGAGAGCTTTCAGCTTAAGCCCTTGTCCTTGGTTTGCAGAACAGGAGAATGCACTAACTACTACTTTGCACTTAGCTCAAAACAACACACTAGGAGTTTGGTGGAGCACAGCTACTGAAATAAGGACTAAAAACTACCTTATACCATTAAGCTTCCTCTTTATAATGCACTGGGGCACCAGCTCTGCCTCTCCCCCTCTACATTTAGTAAACTCTGCAGTACTCAGAGTGAGACAGGTGTTTCCTATGTGTTAAGCTCTAGATACTTTTACAAAAAAGTCCTCAAAAAAGTTCAGGTTCAAACCAGGAGAAATGGTACTTTATAAAACAAAATGCTAATTGTTCCTCAAAGCTCTTCTACAATATAAACACACTCAATAGATGAAGCCATGATTAAATTGCTCTTTATGGAGCTAATGCCAGGGGGCTGTTCCACAGCCTAATACTGCAAGTTCTTTCCTCACAGGAAAAGGGAACCACCACCAAAAAGACAGAAGAGATGAGATTTTAAAATAAAACTCATTTTAGGAGTAAAACAAAATGAACCAAATGTAAAAGATATACATTGATTTGCGCAATATAGAATGTAACAGCGTGACTGAAAAAATAAGTGAAGAAAAATTGAAAATTTTAAACCATTAAAATGTAGTAGTACAAATACCATTAAAGTTTAGGGGCTTTTTAAGACATTTATTTTAGATTGATTTAAGGATCCTTTCTAAAACACAATGTCTTCCCCCCCCCCCCCCCCCATTTTTTTTTAGAAGCAAGGCATGAAAATCCAAAAATCTCTTGGAAAAGGTCATATTAATAAGAAAGTTTAAAATATAGATATTCAGTGCCATTACTACCTAAAAGTCTTGCAACCAGTAAAAGATTTTTCCTAAGAACTGTGCAAAGAATCTGGACCTATAGGAATATAAATTTTATAATCCAAATTAATTCATAGATCAAAGAGATACTTATAAGCAAATATTATCAAGAAGTACACAGGAACACAATCTGAATGCTTGCTGAACAAAAAGATAAAGAAACACATAGATGTGGAGTTTAGAGATAAAAAACATCATTCCAATTAACTTGCCTGAATGAGTTAAAGCCCAGCCCCCAACATGTCTACATTTTCACATACATCAGCAGGGCAGTATTTCATTCTGTACCAATATTAAAGCACACTGCAATTAGCTGAATATAACACAAGCAGTAATGTTGCCATTTTCTTGCGTGTTTCCATCTCATTAAACTGCTTGCTTTCATTCCTGTTCATGCCAACACTTAAGCATGTACACAGAGCTTACCAATGCTAAAATGTTCTCTTGAATTGAAAGCTGGAAGCACTTTCCTGTCATTCTGTTAAAATCATTACAGACAATTAAGCAGGATTTCAGCACAAAATATACATACATAAACATTTCACGTATATTTAAAAACTAGGCACATCTCATTGAAGAAACACCTATGGATACTAAAAACCACGCATGCATGCAGCCAAGTGGAGAATGCACAAACTCAAACATCCAGAAAAGGGAGTGGAATCACCTAAGAAAGCTGCTGTAAGAATTATTCTGCCATTGCCCCCCTTGAAGGTTGCGCTCCAAATGGCCTGTGACAGCTATAGGAAGGTAATCAAATTATTCAGTCTAAAATAAGTTGCTCCTGCTACAGCAAGAAACTCTCTGTTTGAGAAAGGTGTATATGGGAATGGGACACAAAATGCAGAATGGCCTTGGAAAGTACAAGCAGAGTTACACGTTGCCATGAGGGAAATGGCCCAGATGGCTCTGACTTTAGATCCTGCAGTATTCAAATATAGCTCCCCCCTATTCCTCCTCACACAGCACTGTCAGTGCCAAGGTCAGATCAAGCTGTGGACAAAAGGCACCCATTTGAAGGACAAGATGAAAGTTTTGCCAGCGGATAGAGAAAAACACATGCTGGAGCACTTTAGACCTTGTGAGGTTTACTGCAGTTGAGCCACCGTCCATAACTGGAGTTTAGAAAGGCTCCTGGATTCCGCTCCCACACTGAGCTAACACATCCCCCAGCTGTGCTTTCTCTTATGTTTGACTGGCTGAAAAAATCCATCCTGTACTAACTTACCAGTCTTTAACCAGGTGATGACCAGAGTACTTTTCCTGATCAGTTTTGGACATGAATCAGTACCACAGATTGTGGGAGGCTTTCGTCTACAGGACTTTCCTCCTGCACAGAGGTATGGAGGCAGTAAGGAAAGGTGTTGCAGGTAATATTTCAGGTAAAGGTGGCATTCCCAAGGTGAGACAATGCAGGGAAGGACTGGATTCAATCCTTGCATTTATGATGGAGCAAATAGGGAGGTCACTTATTCTGGGGTTTTCCCACATGGTCAGGGACAGCATGTTATTTTATGGATGTCCAGCTTGAGGCATTAAGATGCAATTAACTGCTTAATACCTCAAAGTATGAACCGAATAAAATCAGGGTAAGAAATTAAAAGTAGGATACATCTAACCTGAGCTTTGGGTGCTCCTTGTTAAATAGAAACATTGTCATCATGGGTTTCTGTGCATAACCCTAGATGAAAGCCTTGGTTTGCACCAGCTTCGCTGCTTTAAAAGCTGTGAAATTTCTAAGACACAGGGTCCTGTCAACCTCCATTTAACAGAGGAAAGCCATCCAAGTGCCCCAATCACTTATGTGAAGGGGAGTAAGAAAAAGTGTATTAAGGAACTGATCCTTATTGCCAGCTAAGTGAGCTTTTAGGTGTTGCTTTTCAGATCCACTCTGTCTTCATGCTATGCCTCTGGGCAATAGCAGGCGCTCTCACCAGTCAGACACAATTGGAGCCTGCCCCCCAGCCTCCAGCGCTTCAAAGACATATATTGAAATGAAAGGTTAGTATAGAAAGAAACATATATTTTTATGTGACACTAATGCTTTTAAACATTCACAGCAGTACTCCCGAAGTCCCATTTCAGCTGCTGACTGCATATTCATGATCATAAAGACATTCACTGTGGTTTTAGGTGTAAAATGTTCCTCAAAGTTCTAAAAGGTTTTCTTATAAATTCAGTTACACTATACAACAGATAATTTACATGATTTGCCTTTCTGCTAACTTATGAGGTGTTACTGCAAAAAACAAACTCATTGATCAGACCACTGTCCCTGACCCTTTTATAAGACCATTTTATCCTTCCACATAGCTCCTAATATAATACCAGAAACAATATGCAGCTGCCATCATCCAGATAAGGCAATGTTTTCCTGACCCTCAAAGACTTAGTTTGCTTGATAGGTTGATATTTCAATCAAGAAGATCTTTTTCCCCATGCTGGCCTGAAAATATATTTGATAAAGAGCTGTACAAACAACACATTTTGTCTTTATCCTCCTGGACTGTCCTTACAGAGTCTCCAAAACCCTGATCTAAGCTTCTATTCAAATAGTGAAGATGTTACAGATACAATAGCGCATGCTGCTGAATTACACTTTATAAACGTTTTATTTGTTGATCTTCATACCCACTTCATTTTTGGCTCCATACACCTCAGGATTTGTCAGGCTGTGTTAAGTAATTGCAGATATGGAGAGATATGGAGACAACCAAGTTTCTACTAAGATAAGAAAGTCCTATGATTATGCTGTATGGACATGGTCAGGAAATATGCTTCAACAGGCAACAATGCTGTAGATTTTCAGTCAATTACAGTCTAAGCTCTTGAAAGATAAGCTCAGAAAGCTGCTTAAAGATAGGTACTTGCTTTAGCATTTTCCTGCATGACGCTTCCTATCAGTTTCCCCTATCTGTTAAATGGAGGGGACATAATTTCCTTATAGAGTTACAAGGGTGATTTTTTTTAAGACTGGGTCTTGTTTATATGGTCATTTCATGTTTCTTTAGCTAAATTGAGGGTATACAAGTTATTTCCATGCCTTTTAAGACTACTACATCCCACTTGCATTCAGAAGATTATCGTTGTGTAGATAACTGGATTCTAACAAATATGGTCGCATAATTTCTTCATAAACCAAAGCATAGGGTCTCCATTTTCAAGAAGGAACTTAAGTCTTCAGATTATTAAGCCAATGTTGTTTAAAAAGCTATGAGTAGGTGCTCTTTTAAGGCTCACTTCCTCTCATCCTATCTCAGAATGTCCTCTAAAGTTCTTAAAATTCTATTATCCTATTACACTCTGCAGGAAAATTTTAGCACTGAAATGCTTGGATGTGACATGTTTTTACAACAGGTATGAATCTGGACTGCATTTGGACTAGCACCTTTGCCACATCTACAAATATGAGTTCACATATACAGATGCATAGAGTTTATCGATATGTCAAAGGTATGCATGTGCAATAATACACATACATGAATTAAATTATTGTCCCAGATTGTCCCAGTGGATAAGAAGCAAGGAGGTAGCTTCATTTCAGATTTTGACATCACAGCTGGAATTGTGAGGAAAATCTGTGACAGTGCAGATGATTCTGAGTTCATACCTTTCCAGCTTACATACTAATTATGAGCTGAGATCTTCAACTATTAAAACATGACCAAGTAGCTCATCACAGATTTAATCTTACATTTCAAAAGTCCAAGCAACATTATTTACAGGTATAAATTCAAAAATGTACTTCCCGAGTCTTTCTGCTCTTTATAGAGGGACATTATAAACACATACAGTTTCTGTAGCAGATTCACATCTGAGCTATCCATGTATACCCCTTCTATTTGTTATTGTGCCCATTAATCCAAAGCAAAAGAACACCAGAGAAGGAGGACCTGGGCCATTGGTCCTCCAAAATCACATGCATGGAACTGATTTTTCATACTGAGAGGCTCTGGAGAACCTGTTTCATCTGCATAACACTTTTCATCAACCAAAACCAAACAAAATTTATAATGAACTACATACAGATATTTGCTACAGGAACAGGCCAGGAAAGATCACAGGCACTGCTGTGCCTTACACCCCTGCAGTAGAACAAGAAAAACTATGGTCCAAATCTGAAGTTAACCAAGGAAAACTATTAACCTAGGGTAAGAGCAATGACGTCTTACAACAGGATTTGCTTTGCTAAAGACAGGCATCCTTGACACCCAGTATTTGTGTCATAAACCTGTATATTACAGAGCATCCACATTAAACTGCTATAAATGAGGCGGCTGCATGCTCTTCCTTCCCATCCCATTTATCGTCTACTGTTTAAAGACCACATCCCTTAGATGTTGGATATTTTGCTTTCAATATTTGGTTGAATTTACTTTTTATTGTGCTACTACTCATAAGAAATCTACCTGCAGGTTTTCACTCTCATTGTTCTTCTCACATTTTTGTGTGCGAAAGGCTAAAAAAAAGCTAAATAATTTCTCAGGCCCTGATATGCAGTCACTTCTGAGGTTGAACAATAGCTCAATGTACTCACAGTACATTTCTGCACATTAATGTAGTCTGAGCTAAAAAAAAATCCCCAAAACAAACTTTAATTGCAGAAAAAAACAGTTATGCATGACATCATTATTCATAAATAATGCTCTGAGAAGGTAACAACACCAGTTTTACATCATCTAAGTGACTCTCACTAGATAACACAATTCTACAACAATGTGGCAAAACTTGCCATTGTCTGCTCTATTTCAACTGGAAAAGTCCACTTTGCTCAAACTTTGATTGTTTTTTGATCTGTGAACTTTCCACTTTTCTCTGCTGTGGATATATGGATCTGTCTGGATATTTATAAGGAAGGAGAGATATACATGCATCATAAAATTAGCTCATATCTGAAGCCTGACACAGATATTATGGTTTATATTAAAAAAAACAGTATATCATGGAAAATGATGTGTCACCATTGATGTATAACAGCCAAATGATGAAATGCTTGAATTCAAGCAGTAAAGGAATTTTGGCTTGCCATAGGTTCTACAAAACATAACTGCTTCACCTCTGTCCCTCAACTTCATTTTTTATATTTCATGCTAGCAAAAAAGCAAAATTCTCTAGCTTTATTTTTCCACTGATACTATTGGGCTACTCTATAACCCAAATCCTGCAGCTTTAGGTCCAGCAATGTGTACAACCAGTATAAGGAATGTTGGATTTTATCATGACGTTATATGAGACATAAAGCGATATGTCATAAGTGATAAGAGAAACATCATGAATAGGATATACAAAGAAGATTATCCTTCCCTGCAGATACAGAGATCCTGAATCTCTGGTCAGTGGTGAGGGATTAAAGTACACTATCTTCCAAAAAATGCCAGCTTAAGTAATGGTACCGCTGTACAATAAAGAAAATATGTTCCTGAAACCGTAACAGTTCCTCTATTTAACTGATTGTCTCTATATCAGTTCAAGTAAAAAGTAAATATTGGAGTATAGGTAAATTGTATCAGTCCAATAAAAATGTATTATTAAATACATATATGCTAAAAAATGAAGAATATCTTATTTGGTTTAAGCTATTGTGAAATCAGTCTCTACCAAGCAGACAATACAGTATATTAAATTAATTTTAGGATGTTAGGGGGACTTTATATTGAAAGGGAAATAAAATGCCTTACTAAAAATTTATCATGCTTTATTTTTAATTATCATTATAAATATACCTATCTTGCTAAAGTGATTTATATAGAATATATATATATAATACTTATCTATAATACTAATGTACTGAAATCAGAACTATGATGAATAAAAGTGGACCAAAATCACACATAACAATTGGAGTTGTGAATGCTGCACTGAAATTAAAAAAAACGAACACAAACAAACAAACAAAAACCTAACCATACTGCGGGCATCTTGGATATGTCTTATTTTCTAGGATAAAGGGAAAAATTGTGGCACAGCTCACTTGAGATATTAACCCCAGAAAGTAGTTAGCTGCCCAAGCCAATGGTAGTGGGCAAGTCCTGATAACGTTACTTTTTTTTTTTTTTTTAATTGCAACCTAAACTAACTAAATGTTCCTCACATCTTGCTGTAAAAAATAGTTAAGAAGAAAAACCAAAATTGTCTCAAAATTCAACCTTCCTTGCCTTCCCTCATATTCTAGAAACTTCACTTAAAACTGCAGTTTTGCTACTGTTGTCTAAGAATGTTCTGCGTATTCATACAAACACCAAGGCAGTCCTGTTATCATCCTTCTTGAGTATTATTATTTCAAGAATGCTTTGCAATATGTTGATGATACTGATTTTTTTTCTGCACTGCAAAATACATCCTTTTGTCCAGGTAATTGACTAGAGTCACCCATTCAGAGGGAATATAAATTAAGAAGGAATAAAGAGCACCAAGTAAACCTGCCAAATTCCACTTCGCTAAATTCAACAAACAGTACACTCCAGCACTATCCAGTTAACATTCCCTGATCTAAAAACAAAACTTTTATTATCTGGTGTTTCCCAGATATTTTTTTTAATTTCTAATTTAGAGATATCAGTTTGAACACACTGAAATATTTATATAGGATGAGCCCCTTCCAGAGCACATGAACGACTTTGAGGTCCTTTTGCTGGAAAGAAGCAACCCTTTATATTCATTGTACATTCAGATGCTCTTTTTTCTTGTCATCTCCTTCACTCTTTTCATGTTTTGCCTCTTCTGTTCAGATTCTTTTGTACGTTCTTTCTAATCATTAGAGTATTAAAACATTCCCTAGTCATAAACAACTTTGTAAGCAGTGCTACTCACTTGTAGGGCAGAATCTAGGATTGAAAATGAGCCAGAAGAAACACTCTTGGAAATTATGAGAGTTTTCAATTATCAAAATAATAGGTCTTTTTTTTATTAACATATGTCCTCTTACAAGCCTCTTTTCTGGAACAGTCAGAAAAGCTATGCCAAAGCCCCAAATGAGGGATGCCCTGCAGGGACTAAGGGAACAGTTTTCAGCATTGTGTTCTCAAATTATTTTTTGTTGCTAAACTGAACAGAACTTCCCTATTGCAGTGTTGACCTTCCTCTGTGGACGGATGTGCATTTGTATCAAATAGTGCTAGGTAAGAACATGGCTACTAAAGAGATCATTCATGCCATTTTACCACAGATGAGTCTGAATCTCTTTTTACACAAGTGAAAAGCTAGAGCTGCATAACACTTCTATACACGTAGTATAAATATTTGGAAGTCATCGTCTTTCACATGTTGATACACAGGGTAGAAAGGAAAAAAGTGGAAAGATTAAAAGGTTGGTTCTTCTCAGCATAAGTAACCAGAAAGCACAACATCAGGACACAGTGAGGAGTCCAGCCAGCAAAAGAGAGCTGCTGGTAACAGCTCCTATATCAAATATGTTACTGGCACGGGCACCAAGGAGAGCCTAGCAGAAAGCTGAGATACTCATTTTTTCCCCTCTTTCCAGGAAGAAGTTTAAAAAACCTCAATGAACAACCCAGCATTTATTCACATGGAAAGACTACTGGAGCAGAATCAAACCTGGTACAAAGAGTTGGATTTGACCCTCAGTTCTGAAAGTCCTTTATGCAGAACTTCCACACATATCAAATCATGGTTTGAAAAGATACACAAGGTTTGAAGAACAAGACTTGAGACTGGACTGCCTTGTTTATAAAATAACCCACTTCAGAAAAGCCAAGTGGAATTTGTTGCTTACATGGGTTTTTCACAAACAGGATGTTGCTCAGATGCTGCTAAACAGTAATGTTGCAATTCATCAATTAAAAGGAGTTGGTGCCATCAACCTGAGTGTTATTTTGAAATGCATGAGCAGCCGCTCTGCTCTAGTTGATTACAGAAGCTGACGTTCTTGCCACCATATTGACTCTCCAGTTACAGCATTTCAGCCTTAAGTGAATATTGAGTCATTTCTCAGGAACTGCAAGGAACAGCTAAGCAGATGCGCTCAGTCAGCCTTGTCAGCTTTTCCCTTGCGCAAATCCAAATCTATCAAAGTTTGATTAGCACTGTAGAGAAAAAAGACCATCTGCCAACAAACCAGATGCATGTCCTGTTGCAAAAACAGGAGCAAAGCGCTGTGTTATATACCTGCACTGCTGAAATATAAAGGAAGCAGGAAGTTGTTCTTTCTCTCAAACAAATGTGTGCCCTAAATAATATGGCAAACTATGAAACTGACATAGCAAAGGTGGAATCACACAGTCAGAGCACATTTTCTTACAGTCCGTTTTTGCTGTATGTAAAATACAGCAAGTACGGCTGTTGTATCCAGTTTTCAAATCAGATTAAGGAAATCCATTATTCACTGGATAAAATGACCATGATTATTTTTCTAGGTAATCTTAAACAATTTAGATTAAATTCCTGAGCCTGTGTCTGCTTAAATTCCTGTGGAGACTTCTGGAACACACTTTATAGCCATATGCTTAAGTGGATGATGTAAGGTCACGCTCAGTAGAATCCTTCAATGAATGAAAGAAAACATCTTTTCACAACTCTTGATGCTTCTAAAACACTGGTTTGGGGTAGACAAGAGAAAGAGGCCCTCCCATCAATTTTATTTCTGTATATCCAACAGCCATTGCTCCAAAAAAACTATTAGCAAAACATAGAAACTGGAGTGATATTTCATTCAGGTCTGCAATATCTATTACTTCATGAAATAAATGACCCTGAGAAATGTCAGTTTATACATTTTAAAACAAGTTTTAATTTAGACCTGTTGTCACAGTACAGAGCAATATCATAATTAATGATGTGAAACTGATAGCTAAGATGTCATTACACAAGGGAATGTCACAGTGAATCAAGTTAAACTAGCTACTAAAAAAATTCAGCACTGGAATATTAGTTTTTATACACACAGTATATCAAATAAATCTTTGGCAAGATACAAAAATGGGTATGGATTAAATACGATATGAGATTAGCAGATTTGCTACAAAGCTGGCCCAGAATCTCAAAATGCCAGCAAATCCAGGCCTATGGGTAAGTCAGGCCATTTATTTTCCAAGCTAAACTACTTCTGTTACACTTATCATTCTTTTGAATACCATTTACAAGAGTCTTTCTGTCAGAGCTAAAGGCAATGTTAATTCATCAGAGATCTGATGTCATTTCTAAGGCTGCATGTCTCCTGCAGATGTGTTTACAAGCATTTCTAGGAAGTGCTCTGAGCTGCTCAAAACACCTCTATCCTGTTACCAGTTAGCTTTTTCTAAATTAAATTAGCACTACACACCTAAAAATCAGGTGTAAAATCAAATTAGCATTTACACCAGATTAAAAAATACTTCCAGGTTTTGTTTTTCATTATACAAATACACTTGTTAGCAGCAGAAGTTATTTCTCATCTCAATATTCATGAACAATACAAAGTTTTAAGAGACCATAACATAATTGAAACTGTGTAATGGACTGCAAGTATGGTATCTACCAGAACTGCTTAAGAGCCACATAGTCCATTCCCCTTGTGGCCCTGTCCTTGGGGTTCATATGGGTAGGTACGAGGTGTCTGGGCACACCTAGCCAATAAAATTCCCAGCCCTAGGGGCAGAGGTGGAATTTACACTGGGAATCTGAGCTACTGCTTAAAAATAATTTGCAGCTTACCTTTATTCCAGAACCAGTATATCTTCACTCAAACAGTACACATTATTCATTGACTGACTCAAACAGAACAAGTCATTTAAAAAGAAACAGCTACAAAACCTCCCAAGTTTTCCTTATTGTATATGCATTAGCTTATGGCAGGAGACAATTACCTGTCTGCTACTAGCATGTTCTGATGCATAGCCCTTTTCATTTCAACAAATGAGGACATATAAGAGCTACTGCTGATATTGTATGTCAGCGATTTTTTTGTTCCATTTTGTAGATGGATTTATTTTTTTCTTTTAATAATCCTCCTTTATTAATCTTCTCTTGTTTAAACTTTATTTGAACTCTTGAATCTAATTGAGCTCTCCCTTGGGGTGAATGCAGAACAAGTCAAGAGCTTATAGGTAAAGATTAAGGGGCCGGCGAACATGGGGGACACTGTTGGTATTTGTTGCAGGCCACCTGGTCAGGAAAATGAAGTCAATGAGGACTTCTACAGACAACTGGAAGTATCCTCACAGTCACAGAACCTGGTTCTTATGGGGGACTTCAACCTCCCCGATATCTGCTGGAAAGACAACACAGCCAGGCACACACAGTCCAGAAGGTTCCTGCAGACCATTGATCATAAATTTTTGATGCAGGTGTAGAGGAACTAATGAGGCAAAGTGAACTCCTGGATCAAAAACAAAGGACTGTTTGGGGATGTGAGTGTTGGGGGCAGCCCTGGCTGTAGTGACCATGAGATGGCAGAGTTCAGGATCCTCCGTTGAGGAAGCAGGGCAACAGGTAGGACTGCAACCCTGGATTTCAGAAGAGCTAACATTGGCCTCTTCAAGGACCTGCTTGGAGGAATCCCATGGGTTATGGCTCTAGAAGGTAGGGGGGTCCAAGACTGCTAGCTAATATTGAAGCATCTCTGCCTCCAAGCTCAAAGTAAGTGTATCCCTATGAGTAAGAAATGAAGCAAAGAGGCCAGGAGGCCTGCATGGACAAGCAAGGAGATTCTGGCAAACCTCAAACAGAAGAAGGAAGTTTATGGGATGTGGAAAAAGGAGGAATATAGGGATGTTGATAGAACATACAGGGAAGCGATAAGGAAGGATAAGGTCCATTTGGAATTCAATCTGGTGACGAAGGTCAAGGACAGCAAGAAGACCTTCTTCAAGTACATCCGAAGTAACAGGATGACTAGGGAAAATGTGGGTTTGCTGCTGAATGAGGTGGATGCCCTGGTGATGAAGGACACAGAGAAGGCGAAGTTACCGAATGCCTTCTTTGTGTCAGTCTTTACTACCAAGGCCAGCTCTCAGGAATCCCACACCCTGGAGGCAAGAGGGGAAGTCTGGAGAAAGGCAGTCTTCCCCTTGGTTGAGGAGGTTCACATTAGAGATCACTTAAGCAAACTTGACACCCACTGATCCTTGGGCCCAATGGGGTGCAACCCCAAGTGCTAGGGGAGCTGGTAGACCTTATTGCTAAGCCACTCTCCATCACCTTTGAAAGGTCATGGAGGACAGGAGAAGTGCCTGAGGACTGCAGGAAAGCCAATGTTACTCCAGTCTTCAAAAAGGGCAAGAAAGAGGACCCAGGAAACTACAGGCCAGTCAGCCTTACCTCCATTCCTGGAAAGGTGCTGGAACAGCTCAGCCTGGAGGTCATCTTGAAGCATGTGGAGGAAGAGAAAGTCATCAGGAACAGTCAACATGGATTCACCAAGGGGAAATCATATCTGATAGCCTTCTATGATGGAAGGACTGGCTAGGTAGATGAAGGGAAAGCCAGCAGTGTGGCCTGGTGGCCAAGAAAGCCCATGGGATCCGGGGGTGCATTACAAGGAATGTGGCCAGCATGTTGATGGAGGTGATTCTTCCCCTCTACTCTGCCCTGGTGAGGCCACATCTGGAGTGCTGTGTCCACTTCTGGGCTTTATAGTTCAAGAGAGACAGGGGACTACTGAAAAAGTTCCAGTGAAGGACTACAAAGATGATAAGGGGACTGGAACATTTCCCTTGTGAGGAAAGGCTGAGAGAGCTGGGCTTGTTTAGCCTGGGGAAGAGAAGACTGAGAGGGGATCTTACCATTGCATACAATTATCTTCAAGGGGAGTGTCAAGAGGATGGATCCAGGCTCTTTTCAGTGGTGCCCAGTGACAGGACAAGGAACAATGGACACACACTGCAACACAGAAGAAGTTCCATCTGGATATGAGGAAGAATTTCTTTACCTTGAGGGTGACAGAGCACTGGAACAGGTTGCCTAGAGAGGTTGTGGAGTCTCCTTCTCTGGAGACATTCAAAATGGATCTGGACATGACTCTGTGCAACCTGCTGTGGGTGAAACTTTAGCAGGGTGTTGCACTAGATGATCTCCAGAGGTCCCTTCTAACCCTGACTATTCTGTGATTTTGTGGTTCAATTTTTTCCCCTTAAATAAGGACTGTGCTCCTGTGGATGTTATCTCTAACCACTCATGCTTATAAATTTTGTACCGTGAGACACTGCAGCTACTGGAAGGTCTGACTGCAGCCTGGGGGTATACCCAGGCTCATTTTGAACTGTTTTTCTCCAACAGTAACTCCCATGAGGATTCAGCCCCATGGGCTTTCTCCTGTGCCTCCCCTCAGATATATACAAATTTTTCCATATGCTTATATTTAGAAGCCCACACTGCTACCACTGCAATCATCAGTCTCTTTAACCAGGAAAAGCTATTAGCTGCAAGATCATGCATACAACAGTCCCTTCTCCACTGCAGTATAGATTCACCTTTAGGTAGTATAAATACTTAAACAGGATGTTTTGGGAGCACCCTTACAGGGAGTGCATTCTCTGCCTCTCTCTTCACAACTAGATGCTTGACTTTCCTCTCATGTAACCCTGGCTATCTGCATCTTACACCCAATGTCTATCTAATGAGATTTTTCGTATATGCACTCACACAGGCATGTCTTCAAGGACCAGATTTATACTGCTTGCTGAGGACTTCTGGCTCAGGAAATACCTGAGAGAGTCCATCAGCTCCATATCGGCCTTTCCTACCTTGACACACAGTTCAACACCTAAGTCAGTAATGTGATCATGACTTTGTGGGGAATATTTGTACAAGTCATGCTAATGAAATGTACAACACTGCTGAGTGGTGGTATATCAGTAACTGTACAAATAGATGTCCCCTTTTTTTGTTGTTGTTAAAGAAAGTATTTTTTCTGCATTAACTGCATTTTGTTATTGTCAAGAACTTCAACCTAGGTACTACTTATGCAGTCCTGTAGACTACTGAGAAGAGAGGAGAAAAAAGTATACCCTTATGCTTTTATTTCTAGTCAGTTTTTAATGTTTTCATAGGCCTTGACAGATGTTACTGTTATACAAAGATAAGGTAAGAATGCACAACGTTTCATGCTGTGCATGCTGTCTCAGGTCACTAGTTACCTAACTTGTACCCACTTGCATTACAGGGTGTTTTCTCTTGTTCTTGCTCTTTATAAGAACCAGCAGTTAAAATCACCTTGGCTCTGATTTTAGAATACTAGCACCAAAGGAGAGACATAAAGAAAGGCAAGAGGATGGGATACAGCAACACATCACCATTAGTATTGTCTGTAGGGAAGACTTGATGGACTACTGTTTTGCTTTTACCACTACAAATACAGGAAATTTGCATTTGTAGGAAAAGGACACACCCAAAGTGTAAGGCATACCCTCTGAGTTCACAGGTAAGACGCTAACCTCCTCTGATGTTCCCTTTCATACCCCACAGTCCTTATTCTTTAGGGATGTAAGGACAGGTTGAAGCCATTACTTCATTCTTATTTCCCTCCTGTCTAACATTTTACCCAGGTGGGGGTGGGAGTAGTTGGGAAGTGAGTGGCAAGAGGCATGTGCCTTGATTTACACTGAAATAATTTTCATTACTTAAAGCAGTGCTGGACAAATACTGGCCAGGCAGGCTCTTAAGGTTGATTATTAATTCTGTACCTAAAATGTCTTACTATGGGACAGGAAAATGTAATCTCAACTCCATTTACAACATGAGGGAAGGCAGAAAACAAGGAACCTCACTGCTCATTGCAATAAAGATGGCACAGTCTCACAAATTCAGCAACATTTCTAGGGCATGCCAGGCATAGTGGGTCATAAAAGTGTGCCACGTATTATGCAGTATGCCTTTTCCTCGAGTACCTTAAAATTATCAGATCTAGCAAAGGGTAAACAAAGGGTCACTTGGTTGAAGTGTCTAGATGAAAATGAGGTAGGTCACCATGCCTATCTGAAGACATTTATGGTAAAATACTGACAGTACAATTTTGAAGGTGGGTGAGGGAAAGGAAGTGAACAAATCCCCTTTGAACCTGAATGTTACTGTATTCAAATACCCAAGAGAACATGGTCAGTGTCTAGAGGTCTTCTTTCTGCCAACCACTGCAAACTGGAAAAGGCTCATTCTCCTTGTATGCTAAGAGGCAGAAGGTATGAGGAAATATTTAATAGTTATAAAATAAATAAGGATTAAAATAATATTGTATCAAAACCTCAACTATTTCAAAGTGCCTTTGCTAGTCAAAAAAGGCAAGTTTGAATAACACTCTAAAAAAAAAACCCGAAACAACCAAACACCAAAAAACCTCAGGAAACCATACCAGGAGAAAAAGTGAGCACTTACTGGAGTATGTGGCAGGTATATTATTAACGTTTGTAAATAGTTCTGTAGCCCCAGCACTCTGGTAGGCAGTTTACAGACAGACGGAATGACAAGATCTGCGCTGTGAAGAGCCTCCAGTCTCAGCTGACAGTTATACAAAAAGAGACAAGGAAATGGAATAACAAGGAGGTGTGAGGATACACATTTTCATTAAGTACTTCTTCAAGAAATAGGAGAAGCCCAAATAGCAATTAATGGCTGCAGGAAAAGTCCTTCCCTACCCCCTCTCCACAGTTTTTGTGTCTCATTGTTACACCAAAACACTCCTCCTGCATCACATTCTCCTCTCCCTCCCAGAATCACAAAATGCTTGGAAGGGACCCCTGGAAGTCATCTGGTTCAACCCCTAAACCTACCTCTGAGCAAATTTGACTTACTAGAATGTCTAAAAACTACTTAAAAAACCAAACGAACAGTTTGTTACTGTCTTAATGAGTTAGATCAGGTCCCAAAAGGGATCACTGAGGTCAGATCTCATGTAAGGGTGTGACCCCACAACTGGGAGAGAAGAAACAGGAGCAAGATGACTCTCTCTGAAGGCAGCAAGCCATTACTTGAGTTCAGCTGTACACATAGCTGAACTCTATTCCACCCTCTCTGTCGCAATGCCTTATGGAATACTGCTTCATTATCTTTAATTTTTGATAAATTTTTTGCTTGCCAGTAAACTAGCAGAGTAGGTGCAGAGAGGTAGTATGCTTTCAGGAGCATTTTTATTCTGCTTTGCCTTAGGAACTCTGTCAAGGGAAACATCTCAGCTACATTTACTGAGGCTGCCAAGAGGGCTGAAAAGGAGAGATTCAAGAGCCATGAGATTTGTCCCCCTAAATCTCATAGGTATTTCCAAAAACCCTGTTGTGGGATTCTTGAGCTTATTTTCCCCTAGCACACATTTTTACATCTAACCTCACTGCTCTTCGAGTGACCTCAGTAGAGGCACTTCAAAGGATTTGTTCTGGTGTTGTGATTCTGATGTAGCCAAACCATGAGGGATTTCACTGAAAGCCAAGCCAAAGTAGGTGCTACAGCATTTGATACCACGTAACTCCACTGGCTTCCATGAGGGTTTCTTTCCTTTTGATTCCTTTGCTTTAAAGATGTGTGTGTGTTAGGTGAGTGTTTGCTGTTATTGTTTTAATCAATTCCGACTACTATCTTCCTTTTCCCATAAATAAAATATATTTTGAAGGAAGTGGAGTTCTAGGTAAGTAAATTTTATTCTGCCTTGTCCCTGATTCAACATTTGTTTTCCCTTTCTTTTAAGAGCATAACACTGGGCTCTCAATTCCATTTGCAAGCCAATCTGACAAGTACTGGTTCTTACCCTTTCCCAGACAGGTGGCCAGCTGGGAGATTTTGCAGCATTAGTGCCTAACTCATTTAGAATTCCTGCAAGACTGAAGGATTTCTGGGAGGGGACTCAATCTCTATGACCTCCCACTGCACTTTGCTTTGCTGCTAAGGACTCCACCATCAGTCCCTGAAATGCAATTTTATGTAATCTTCACTGTGTAAAAGAAATTACAAGTATTCTGCCTGTTACTCTACTTCTGCAATCAAGTTACAATGTCATTTATACTCCAAACAAGTATTTGCATCTGCCTTTATCTATGTATACCTATGTATGTGTGTGTACACATATATATTTTTTAATATGTACCTATGGACTGAAAAGACAACTCAGTAATAGACTATGATACCGGCTTCAGAAACTTATCCAAAGAACACTAAAGCAGCCATGCATGCAGTAATATATAAGGGGAAGGTCAAATCTGAGTTGAGTATATTCACATTTTATTCAGCGTGTCACATATGTTAATTTATAATAATCCTAAAAGCACGAGATAAGAATGACAGTAGTGGCTTGGATGGATACTGCACTGACCTCTGGCTCCTGCTTTGATAGGTCTCAATTATAAACTATGCACTGTAAGTTCTGGAGGCTTCAGCTGCAGCTGTTTAAAAATTATGGCTCCTCTTGAAATTACCACAAGTCCTTTGCAGAGTCATAGAATCATTTAGGTTGGAAAACACCTTCAAGGTCACCAAGTCCAACCATTAACCTAGCACTGCAAAAGCCATGACTAAACCACATCCCTAAGTTGCAGAAGGGATCACATCGGTGCCTCAGACACCTCCAGCATCTAGAGCACATTGTCACCTGACACGAGGTCACCACGACCATACAACCACTGCAGACTTTAAATTGGAGCAGCTGAAAACTGGGTACATATTACTTCAGCTGCTCCTGCCAGAGAGATGGTAGTCTTCGCTGAGTTGTTTGTCTTAAACTACCACAGCTAGACTTCTCCAATTGCAGGAAAATTGACTGCAGTTTTTGGTGATGTTACTTCATAGTGGGTGACTTGCGATACTCAGCTCTGTCAAATGCATGCCTTCAATTAAGAACACCAGTGGATTCCACAAAAAAAAAAAAAAAATAACGATAACATGTATGACAACTATGCCATATTTTAGATATTTTCCCTTTTGAAAGCAAACATTGGAAAGTCTCCTCTGACAGAAGAGTTCAGGGGTCAAATAGGAACATCCCTTCCCAAAAGCTTCACATATGCCTTTCTTGTGTGCATTACCCTTTAGAAACACTGAGCAGAGTCTTGTATGCAGCTGTCAGAGGTGAAACTGGCACCACCTGAGAAAAGCTGGAGAGGAATTGAAAGAGCAGTGGATGTCAGGTGTAGTCTGTGAAGGAAAAAGCAAGTGACAGAGGAAGAAATGAGAAAGCATCAATGGGAATAAGCATAAGTCGGCAAGGAAGAACAAGCTGTCAGAGGCTGATATATAGATTGTGAATGCTGGTATTTCCACTAGCTTCACTGTCATAAATCATGAACGGTAAGCAAAAATGGCTCCCTCTCAGATACTGGCAACTACTTAATTTCAGAAATCCAGACCAGTGCTAACAGCAAAGAAAGCAAACTCACCCTCAAGCCAAGCATTACATGCTTATTCCAGCCACCTCCTTTCACAAGGGGGAAAAAAATGGCATCTGTCTTGAGTTCAAGAGTCTGACAGTCACACTTAAATGGTTGCAAGAAATACACTGTGCAGTTAAAGCTGCAAAGGAAATATGAGGATTATTGTGCAGCTTTGGATCAGCAGTGGTGAGGGCAATGGTAGCACAAGTAAATGTCTGCTCTGGCCTTTCACAAACCTAACAAAGAAAGGAAAGAGAAAGAGCCTCTTGCCTTTATGGAAAAGCATGGCTAGAGGAAAAGGATCACTACTCAGGAGACAGCAATAAAAAATTGTTCATAATATAAATTGGTAATTGAAGAGCTACTGCTTAATCCTGTTTATAGGTTTAATAGCTTCTAAGGGAAATTAAATAAGTTAGTGAGGTTTAGCATTCCTCTGAGACATGAGTCTATGTATAACCTTGTATTTCATAATTAAAAATCTCTTTGATCTGTAAGACTTTGAAAACTGATTACAGCAAATTACGATCTGAACAACCAATCACTTGATGCTATGAATAATGCAGGAAAACCTCAAGACCAGATTTAGCATGTCTGGATAGTCTACTGAGGATGTGGGGCAATGGAGGTCTTAGCTGCATAGATGAGAAGCACATGCTATTGAAGAACAGGAGTAATGTCATCTTCTGCTTCCACTTTTTCCTCATTAGCACTATCCACAGAGTAGCAAAATGTAAATAATTTTAGCAATAATGTGAATGGTATAATAATAATAAAAGAATCTTTAATCCCTGAACTGGGCTGAATGTCTAAAGAAAAAAATTTCCCAGAAAATGAAGACCAAAAAAATAGTAAAATCCACAAATGGGATTAGATTAAATAGGTTAAATGAACCGGCCTTATTGTGGCTCAGAAGCTAAAGGGTTAAAGGAAAGGCAGTGCAAATAAAATAATAGCTCAGCCTAGGACAGACTGACATGAGCTATTTTTACTTCAGTAACAAATTGTATTAATTTATTTAGATTAAATATTGGATATGTTAATTCAGTAACTGCGACAGACATAAACAAATATAGGTATAAAGTCAAAAGCGTATTAATATTTAGACATAAAAGTCTTGAATCTCTGCCTTGTTCCCCCTTATCACCCCTCTTCCAGAAATAAATCCCTTTTTTCCAGAAAATAATATTTCAAATTAACAAGCAGGGAATTTGCCATTAAGGTCATAAAGTCAAAAATGAACCAAGGGAAACAAAGTCGAATACAGAAAAGGGAGTTTCAAAGGCAGTAGCAATATGAAACTATTTTGAAGAAAGAACATCTCAATAATACACCATGTCAAGGAAAGCATTAATTTTTACATCTCAGGCCATTCTGAACTCTACCAAGATATCAGCTGTCCCTTATATTCAAACCCTATTCACACAGAAAATACCATATTCTCAGCTTTTTCCCCGTTATTAAGCTATTCCAAATCGAAGTGCTATGCCAAAATTTGCTCCATAGAGGGAAATAATAAAATGAATTTACTTCGTTCAGTCTTCTTTTCATCCCTGGGTAGTCTTCCTATGAACCTTCATAAGAGTGTATGCTACAAATCCAAGCTTTTCACAAAGACATGCATAGATAATCAAGACAAGGTGTGAAAAGTTTAGCATGGGAATTACATCTTTATCAGCTTTACTTGATTTTGATTCTTAAACAGGTTCTATTTAAGGATGTGTTATGGTTTAACTCCAGCTGGCAACTAAGCACTACACAGCTGCTCGCTCACTCTTCCTCCAGCAGCATGGGAAAAAAGAGTCAGAAGGGTAAAAGTGAGAAAACTTATGGGCTGAGATAAACAGTTTAATAATTGAAATAAAATATAATAATAAAAACAATAATAATGATACTGTAACAAAAAGGAAAATAACTAGGAGAGAGAAATAAAACCCAAGAAAGACAACTGATGCACATGAAAACAATTGCTCACCACCAACTGACAGGTTCCCAGCCAGTGCCCAAGCAGCAGTCTCCTGGCCAACCTTCCAACATAGTTTTATTGCTGAGCACAGCACCATATGGTACGGAATATCCCTTTGGCTCGCTGTCCCAGCTGTGTTCCCTCCCAACTTCTTGCGCACCCCCAGCCTGCTCACTGGTGGGGTGGGGGGTGAGGAGCAGACAAGGCCTTGGCTCTGTGTAAGCACTGCTTGGCAATAACAAAACCATCCCTGTGTTATTAACACTGTTTTAGTCACAAATCCAAAGCATAGCCCCATACTACCTACTACGAAGAAAATTAACTCTATTAAATACAGCCAAAACCAGCACAGGATATTTGTAAGTATTTTTTCTCTACAAAGGTGAAACCCTGAAAGGTAAGCTCTTTGATCTTAGACCTAGCTCCTAAAGAGAATGCTTGATGAAACACCTTCTTTGTAAGCGATGTGAGACCATTGGTTGTTGGAATATAGCTCAAAATTTGTCAACAGTTGAATGTTGATGGACTTTAATTTGTAATAGATTTTTCATTAAGTTACTTTTATGGAAATTCAACAGAATTTTCACTAATTTTTTAGCATAGAGAGTATCACAAGTTTTGGTGTGGGTTTTTTGGTGGGTTTTTTTTGTTTGTTTGTTTTTTCATTTAGAAAACCTCACGCGCTTGTATAACTACTTAACTTCTGGAAGGTTTCAAATTCATCCAACACATGTTCCAAAGTATGAATTTACATTTGGATAATACAAATCATCCTATTTAATCCCATTTGTTGGGCCAAGAGCACATTTTTATTTCAGTGCAACTAGTAAAGGTAAAATAAGCAGGAGACATATGCCTGTCTTAACAAACCAAAGACGAAAATTCACCTCCATGTTTTCTTCAATAGGATTTTATACTTGGAGAAGTAAGTTCAATTGCCTCTCTCAAAGGAAACATATACCTTTGTAGTGAAGATGTAACTATTTTATTAAGCAGTTCAGCTTGTAAAAAAAGTTTCATAATCTCTACAGTAGCTTATACATAATGAGTCAGAAATCTCTGTACAAATCATTTCAGTGTTGATTCCAAAAATAATGCCAGATAAAGATCTTTCAGAGCTCTCTACTATTCTTTCTCCCTCCCTCAACCAAGCCTAACATTTTTTTTATTATTTCTAATGACTCAACTCTATACATTAAATACATTCCATAAAATAATATCTGTAACATTAAAAATTACTTACTGAAGACAGTATGACTTTTTACTGACTAAGTTTCTGAAACAAAGGTATCCTTTTACATTCCTCCAGCATCACAGGAGGTCATGAAATAGGTATTACATGAAACTGTTAGTCACAAAACATCTACTTCAACCAAAACCACCACACACCATCCTCTACCTAGTATCCTATCCCATGGCCATGTAATCAGCACCAAATGTAACACTGCATTCTATCTAGCAGGGAAACTAATATGAACTACAGGTAATTTTGGTCAAGCCTGGTAAATCATATCCTGTATTCACCAATTACAGGAATATTCTGCATACGTAGCTAGAATTTTCCATCATGGGGCAGAGCAAGGTCAAACTTCTACTGTAGCTCTGCATTTTCTTTTAAATATCTGTTGCAGTCATTTGATTGCTGCATACACAGCACACAGTCAAATAAATAAGGAGAGCATTAAGAAAAAGCCAGATAAGAGGTGATTGGTGAGAGCTGTGAACTAATGATAATGGGGTTTTCTGTTTTTCAGTGATGTACTCCGCAGCATACCTGCAATAACTAAGTAGCAGATAATCCTCCTATCTTCTTGTAGAACCCCAATGATAGCAATTATTGTCAGAGGGGTACATTTTTAGTCTTACAAATAGCATCCACTGATTTCAATTTTTGCCTCTTAAGAACGCTGAAAATAGTAGCATCTTTTACACTTTTGTTGTCATTGCAAATCTATGTCTGCCCATACTATATCAATGTGATAGCTTTTCTAATTGGATCTATTTGTGGGAGGAGGAAGAATCAGTAACAGAAGAGATGCATTTTCAGAGGTCAGCTAAGAAAAATACTGAAGCTGAATTTTCATCAGTATGACAGGAGCCCTGTATCTAATTTCCATGAATATGGAAAATAGATAACCTTTCCTTACAAATGTGTTTGTGGATTATTTATTTTTTTAAACAGATGAACATTCAGCTAAATTGGATGCTGTTGTGCTTTTTTAAACCAGTCTCAAAACAACTTTTCAGAACATTTAACCAGATCTCTGAAGATGAACAAATTGTTTGTGAAGAGCAATGGAGAGACTGACATACAGCCCATGATGGGCAGCAGACAGTGACCCAGGTGGTCAGAGGCTGAGCTCTTCCTAGCCTACAGGACTCCCTGGACTCACAACTATGACAGTGAAGTGTAGTAACTTTCCATAAATAGAGTTTCTATGCTGGTTTATTACATCAGATGTACAAAGACTAAAATACTACAATACGAAATGTCTTTAACTCCTCGTCTTATTTTAACGGAGTAGAAAAATGTCAATGGCCTTTTCCTGAAATATGGATCCACAGGAGATACACGTGTTTGGTAAGGAACCACAGAACTTGTTTAGCCCATGACACCCTAACTGTACCACTCATAGATCTAGACCTCTGACAGTCACTTAAAAAAAAAAAAAAGTGGTATATAATTTTTTGCTTAGCATTAGTGCAGAAAGATCCTGATACCAGAGATTGGCAAAAATACTAAACCGCTCCACCTTTCCCCAAAAAAATAAAATAGTATTGGGCAGGACAGTGAATTCATCAAAAGTACAGTCAACTGGAAATAGCTTACTATTTTACCCCAGATACATCACATGGTCCAGGCTAGAGGGAATTAAAAAAAAAGTACCTTTTAGCATTGTTTTGCCAAATTAAGTAACAAATAATGGCTCAGAAATGATAGGTCTACATCAGTTTATGGGAGACCAAGATCCTATTTACTACTCAGCCTGAAGGATGAAGGATTCAAAGCTCACACTTTTCAGTGCCCAAGAGAGTGTCTTGACCACTGACTAAGGGAGGATGAGCTCAATCTCTTTCTGTGAAAGCTAATCCATTCTGTAAAAGCTACAAGTTCAGTGGCAGCAGAAATAGCACCCAAGTGGCCCAGCTTCCAAATAAATGTCCTACCAAGATATTTTTAGCTCTCAGCACCTGTCAGATTGCGTAACAGAAATTTGCACTATAAAACCCTATAGGTTTTGGCCTATCATCTTAAAACAACAGGATTTTAATTAAGTATTGTAAAGTTAAATGTGACTGAATTGATTTAAGTGAAAATGTCTCCCCTTTTCCCACCATAATATATAAACTAAAAACTTCAGAGCCTATTTATTATCTACCATAGTGTATACAAACAAGGTCATTTTCAAAGTTTCTGTATAGTATTTTTCAAATGTGTTTCCAGCACATTTGGGGGGGGGGGGTGGGGGTGGGGAGTGGGGCCTGACTGAAGAAAAAGCTGCAGCACCTAGAAAGGTTAGTCACAAGTTATTAACAAGTAATTATTTTTGGTTCAGGTGCTTCCAGCACACAGGCTTTGTAAGGTCACTGTGAACACAGAGCTATTGTTTAGCTGGTAATAGCATTTCCATACAAGTGTCATTCAGTTCTCCTGAGTGACTTCCCACAGGTCCAGGGGGATATGTTAAAATTCTTGCCTCACTGCCTTTAGTTCTGCTTTATGCTAAATTGATCCCATACTGCAGCATTCCTGCCGATAGCGCTCTTCCTTACAACAAACATCTCTAAACTCAAGAGATAAAGTCTCTAGTTGTTGCTGTGGTGCTCCCTGAATTTCTGTTTCAGATAAGAAACTTCTGAATCAGCAAGAGATTTTATATGTAACTACTGGAGTCAAGTTGCAGGGTAAAATCTATATTCCCTTCCACAGAACTATTTTTTGTTGCTTTGAATCTTGAAGCTTGTACTTACATTAAAGATGTGGATTGCCTAGGACTTAAATTCTCAGAGAAACTCCAGATTATTTTTTAACTGCAAGCATTTCCATTGTTGAACTTTTTTTAAAAAAAAATGGTCCTACAAGTACAGCTATCAGCTTCCTTTTGCTTCTCTATTCCCACCACAGTGAAACTCTGCGTATTGCCTCATTTTAAGGCATGCATACACTACATTTCCTATCCAACACGGACCATCAAATCTCTCTAGTATGTTTACAAGAGTGCATTTTTTGAGGATGACTACCTGTGCCTTGAAGCAAAGAAGTAAAAACGTACATACTGTAACTATGACAAATATGGGGTTAGTAACAGCACTGTGTTCCTGGCTGGGTAGAGAGGCTGCCAAGAGAAGGACAGTGAGAACAGAGGCTTAGTAGTTCTTTGCAAAGTTGCTTTCCAAGCTACATCCACAGACCTCAGGAAGTGGTCCAGAGGAGGCTGAGAAAAACATATAATCTCTATAGCTCTTTTTAAGGTTTCCTGATAAGGATGATAGATGGTTAATAAACAGTAGGTGTTAACTTCATTTCTTTTGGCACAAGCTTAAATGTTATCATATTGGAAGAGGGTCACATCAAGGAATACTTAAGCAAACTGGACATACATAAGTCCACAGGCACTGACAGAATGCACCCATGCATGCTGAGGGAGTTGGCAGATGTCATTGCAAGGTCATTCTCAACAATCTGTATGATCATGGTAACCGGGAGAAGTGCCCAAAGACTGGAGGAAAGCCAATGGCACTCCCATCTTTCAGAAGGGCAAGAAGGAGCATCCAGGAAACTACAGACCAGCCAGCCATGCCCAAGTCCCTGGAAAGGTGATGGAGCAGCTAATCCTGGAAACCATTTCCAGACACATGAAGGACAAAAAGGTCATCGGGACTAGTCAGCATGACTTCACCAAGGGGAAGCCATACTTGACTGATTTGATTAACTTCTACGATGAAACGAGTGGCTTGGTAGATGGGCTGAGAGCAGTGCATATTGTCCACTTGGACTTCAGAAAGGCCTTTGACACTGTGTCCCATAAGATCCCCACAGGCAAGCTGTTGATGTATGGGCTGGATGAGCAGACAGTGAGGTGGACTGAAAACTGGCTGAATGGCCAGGACCAGAGGGTGGTAACTGGTGGCATGAAGTTTTGTTGGAGGTCAGTAACTAACAGCATACCCAAGACGTCAGTACTGGGTCCACCCCTTTTGAACACCTTCATTAATGACCTGGATGACTGGGAAGTGTACTCTTAGCAAATTTGCTTATTTTACAAAACTGGTAGAAGTGACTGATACACCAGAGCATCATGCTGCCATCCAGAGGGGCTTCAACAGGCTGGGGAAATGGGCTGACAGGAACCTTACCTTCAACAAGGTGAAGTGCAAAGTCCTGCACCTGGGCAGGGTCAAGCCCATGCACCACTATATGCTGGGGTTCACCTCACTGGAAAGTAGCTTTGCAGAAAGCAGCCTAAGGGTCCTGGTGGACACCAAGTTGAACATGAGCCAGCAATGTGCTTTTGCAGCAAAAAAGGCTAATGGTATCCTGGGCTGTATTAAGAAGCAGTGTTGCCAGCAGGTGGAGAGAGGTGATCCTCCCCCTCTGTTCAGCGCTGCTGAGGCCACACCTGGAATGCTGTGTCCAGTTCTGGGTTCCCCACTACAAGAGAGACATAGACACACCGGAGAGAGTCCAGAGCCCCAAAGATTATTAAGGAACTGGAGCATCTCACACTTGAGGGAAGGCTGAGAGAACTGCAACTGCTTAGCCTGGAGAAAAGAAGGCTTAGGAGAGGTCTTAGTGTATATAGATACCCAAAAGAAAGGTGCAAAGAGGATGGAGCCAGGCTCTTTTCAGTGGAGCCCAGTGACATGACAAGAAGCAACAGGCACAAATTGAAACACAGGAGTTTTCCTCTAAACTTTAGGCAACACTTTTTCACTGTGAGAGTGACTGAGCATCAGCACAGGTTGTCCAGCGTAGCTGTAGAGTCTCCATCCTTGGAAATATTCAAAAGACATCTGGACATGGTCCTGGGAACCCAGCTCCAGGTGGCCCTGCTTGATCAAATGGATTAGATCAGATGACCTCCAGAGGTCTCTTCCAGCTTCAACCATTCTATTATTCTGTGTAAAATCTCCTAAGAAATAGGTCTAGACGAATAACCACTGGAGCTCTCTCTTCTCTCATTTGGTTAGATGGAGCAGCAAGCTGACATAAGAAAGAGGTCCCTTGAGCCATCGGACCTGTAGAACTGAGAGCTGGGTCTGTTATATTACAGTTACTTATGGAACAATATATTTAGCAAAAGAAGATATCCCCTTCTTCTGTTTCTGCTCAAGGGAATCAAAATACCTTATAATGGAAAAGCTACTCCACTCTTAATCATTCCATCAGAATGAGTTTGCCACAAACTACTTCATTGAATTATTCTCATGAATAAATATAAAAGTGCAAATCCAGATACTTTCCCCTTACTAAAGAGTTCTGATTATCATTGTTATCTTTAATATGAATTCTGGACAGATAAAAGAAATAGAATAGGTAAATAAATTACTTGTTTTCCCTTTGTGAAATTAACTTTTGATAATTTAAGTGTTTCAAAATTGCAATTATTACATATCTTGTCTTAAAATAATACTTTTAGTAATTTCAAATCCTATAGAAAACATTAGAATCTCCTTTAACTTTGGTTCAGTCAAATATAATTCTAAATATTTGCTCCTTCCCTCACAGAGCATTACTTTTTAGAAATTAGTTTCATTAGCAGGAGAAATAGCTGTATCAGCATTACAGGAAATGCACACTTGAGAGAAAAGAGCAAAAATCTGTGTAAAAAGAAGACATTTAGGGCTTGACAGAGTACCTTTTTGCACATGGAATTGTACTAAATTTGAAATAAATGTTTCCTTTCACTATTGTTACAACACAAAAGAAATCTTTGGGAATAAACAAGTTACCCCACACAAAACAATTGTGAAATTTCTGCTTGGAATGCTTCACCTGTTGTTTCTCTACCTATGGACATTCACATGTTATATGTAAAATAACAATGAGACCTGGGGCATTGTCACATATCTTACCAAGGAATCAGCATATTACTTGTTCTGACCAAAAATCACTTATGTCTTTTTTGTTTGTTTCTCTTTTGGGGGGTTTGTTTTTTTGGGTTTTTGTTTTGAAGAGCTCACTATAGGATCAATGAGCTGGCAGAAAAAAAATATTCAAACGGTTACTTGCTCAAGCTTCCATTTTTTCAGGTCACATTGCCTAATATACATGATACATTGTTTCTTCCCAGCATTGTAGCACTAATCTACTAGTTAAAGATACGGTATTAACGAATTTATTTAAATGGAACTTCCAAATTAATACTCAACAGATATTTTGCCAAAAAGACCCTTTACAACTTTGGGAGTTTCTAGCAAAGTCCTAGTAAAGTCAATGGAAAGACATAGATGTTTCTAAAGATTGCCATGGTAAAATGGCTCTCACATCCAACTACTGGGTGCAAATAGGCAGTGGTAAACTCCCTCCCAGTACTGAATGCTTGTAAAAGCATGAAGGAAGCCTGACATGATGCAGAGCATAAACTGACATGAAAGTGATTTCCACCCTGTCTTTATCATCACCTCACAAATGAACAATTTACTGTTTATTCTTATTCTGCTCCCATCTCTTCAAAGTATTTGTCAAAGAAGATGGCATTTCTTCTGCAAATATCCAGATGTGGTAGTGTCCAAAGCTCCAAATTAAACCTATGACAAAACCAGCTTAGCTTAAGAGTTTGGTTTCCAGCGTTTTAGTCCTACCTGGCAACTGGCTAAAGCACTGTATTGAAGGATCCCACTGAAAACACTATTGATTTCATCAGTGCTGCAGAGGCAAAAAACCCAACTGAAGGTATCTTCCTACTAACAGACAGCATACAATTTAGTCCTCTGCTGTCCATAATATAGGTAGGATACAGGCAGCCAGCATAAATGAATACCTGGTACCATCACATACCTTTTCAAAGGTATTTCCCTACTGGTATCTTACAGAGCTATAAAAAGAAAGGGAAAGGGATCTCTCTTCTCCCACCATTCCCATCGCAAGAGGACAAGTATGCAACTTGAAAAGGAATATGCTAATTTATGAGATGTAAGGGGGGGTCCATATTCGTTTAAACCAGCCTAGTCAATCCCCCAGCACTTCTGGGGAGTTGCAGTCACTGTCTGAAAACTGATCTCTACAACTTTATTCAAGGAATAGCAGTATCTAGAAAAGTCTGAGAAAAAGCCCCAGCAAAAAAAGTTCTCTGACATCTTGCTGCTTTTTCCTCTAACTCCAGAAGAGTTCTGAAAGAAATCAGGATGGTTAACACTGGTATAGAAATGTCACAATTTTTTCCCTAGTTTTTCTGCGTATTTGTTCTGAATCTAAAAATTGATTCCCCTTGTGGTAGCTTTCCACAGAACTAGGTCCTTTCAGGTTCAGCAACTGGAAGAATCATCAAGAACGAGGGCCCATTCTGCTTCATTTAATTGCTTATTTGGTCTCTTTTGGTTGCAGGGGAAGTGAAAAGATAAGCAGTTTACTTTAATCAAGTTATTTACCTTCATAATCCAAAACTATCGGATTACTTCCCTTATGATCAAGGCAAAACTAATGTCAGTATCACTACTAATAGGTTTTAAACTGTTCTTGAAAATATTTCTGAACTAAATGTAGGATTAACGCTTGAACTCCAGGCTTTACCCCAGCAAAATTTGCAAGCCACTGCCATCTCACTCAAACTAGACCTATGACTGGCTTTTTCCTCGGGTGGGTTGTCAGCTTCTCCTTTGAAACAGTGGTATGGATGAGATTTATATTAAACCTTTATTTTCTTTGTTGCTCTGCTCCAGTGTAAAATCAAACTGCAAGAATAGAGAATGAGCTGGAACACAAACAGAGGCTCAGATCTGGGCTGAACATGTTACCATGGGAGCAAACAGGACATCTCTCAATTGGGAAAGAACCTGTCTTGGTTAGAGGACACTCCAGAAAGGAACACAGTACCTAAAAATACTAATTGAAAAGGCATTTACAGCCTCGAAGGGAAACACGTTTCCCACTCCTAGAAGTAGTCACCACTACAGTAGCAGTCAATAATTCAAATAGAACTAGGGTGAACTATGTTAAACCCATGGATTGTTTACAGAAGTGGCTGCCTCATCTGTGCTCCCACCAGCTTGTTTGCTGAAGGACTGATGATTTCCCTCTTGCACTGCCCACAAATGTCTTAAGAAGTAAGGTAACTGTCAAGGATGTAGGATTGTGTGTGTGACAGCCCAAACAGTGTGCTGATGAGCTGTATCCTCAGGTTTTCTCTTCTGCCACCAATCTGGCAAAAAAACCCTAGATTTGGTACATTTTGCTGCCATCACCCCTTAAGCAAAGTTCTGTAAATTGTGTGGCGTGGATCAAGACAGCACAGAGGAGATGTAATTAGGTAATGTCTTGACAAATCAAAGAGTGTATGCATGAAATGCATGCACATGGAGAGCCAGTCACAAGAAAAGCAGATCCATGACTTTCAAAAGAAAAAGGACAGGCCTGGGCTAGAAGGGATGATTACTACAAGAGAAGTTAGATTTTAAAATCATATTGAAAAAAAGGACATCCAGATTGACAATCTTAGTTTCAAGAGAGAGGTGAACCAACAGATTTACGGAAGGAATTTAAAATCATCCTAGTCTGGCCAAGTCACACACACTTAATGTCTTTTTAATCTGAACTGATAAATCCCTTTTTGTAGAGGAATGAAGCTGGGTTAATTAGCATTGATAATATACAGCTGTGGGCTGGCTTCAGGGGCGGTGGGTTGGCTGATGTAGATAAGGTGCAGCTGTGGCTGGTTCTGTTAAGGGGTTGAGAGCCAAGGAAGAGAGAGCAGCCGAGGAAGAAGCAAGAGAAGAGAGAACGAGGGCCCTAAATGAGGTGAGAGGAGGAGAAGACAGCAGAGGGACTGTATGAAGAGTATGCTGGTATGAGATGGTAAAAGACCTTGTTGCAGCTTGATGGTTTTGAGAGTACTATGACACCTCTTCACCTTAACACTGATCAGGCTGATCAATATTTTTCTACTGTTTATTTTTCATTAATGTGTTTCGAAATTAGTATTTCTCTTACTTTCTGCTTTGTCAGAGTCACATCCCAGCTTTTTTTTTTTACACAGCTTTGTGATAGCAGCAGAGAAAGTTTCTGCCTGCAATTAAAAATCTCATGAGGTGCTATACTTCCGACAAAGAATCATTGCAATTAGTGACTACAGACTGTTAGAAACAAGTGTGATAAATACCAAATTATAATGTTTAGGCAAATGACATTTACTCATCAGTGTAAGTTCAATTGCAAGAACCCCTGACCTGTGGTTCTGGATGGTTATAGTTACAGCCAACTTGTATTACAAGTCAGTGTACTTTAAAATACAAAATGCCAGGTTTTGCCCAAGCTGCTAAAGCCTCAGAAGTAAAAATGCTTATTTGTGTGCATCTACAGAACTAAAAGTTGCTGAGTTTAAAATATCTTCATTTCAGCTCTACAACCTCAGCAATTCTGAAACAAGCTGGGCCCCTCTTACATGTCTTGTATCGCTTTTGGCTGCCATCAGTGTTAGGCCAAGATTTTTTTAAATTTCTCAAATGAATGGAAATAATATTAGAATACAAGGCTTCTAGCCATAACTTTCAAATTCATGTATTTTGTTGCCTATTATACCCCTAAATAAACAGTGTAATTTTGATTTTTTACTTGTTGCTATTTAAAGGTGGGAGGGTTACTATTAGAAAGGTACTTAAAGCTGAAATCATTGAGATATTAATTTCCTGTAGCAGTGAGGTTTCAAATGGTAATGCTTTATAAATCACTTTGACATCAACAAAACATTTTTTCCCATAAATATTTTCCCTCAGAATTAATAATTCGACTTCTAGCTAACCATCTTTAACCACCTTACCACTCTTGTGCCAACCTTCTAGTATGCTCACCAGATATCAGTGTTAGTAGGAAAGTTTTCATGTCCCTTAAGCCCTTAAATCCTCTTGTCTATTAATGCACCAATCTATCGTGGTTATGCACGAAATGAGTTCACAAAGGAGTTTTCAGTTCAATGTCAAAAGGAAAAGATTTCTGTAAAAAGACAGTTTGGGGCCTGTCTACTAGTAAATTTTATTATTCTTGCCACATTCATATTTCTTAAACTCTTTATGTCTCCTGCTGCCCAAAATCAGATCATTTAGAGTATTACCCAATGTCTTGCATGGTCATTGATAATACAAACTTGAATACTGTACCTAATCTCAATACCTTAACATCCTTTTCCTATAGATCTAAATGTAATATTTTATGTTTTCTCAGTAAAAAAAAACCTCAACAAAATTACATTAATGAGATTTCCCTCACATAAAAAATAATCAGGATTTGAATTTCCTATCTTCACATCACATTTCAGCAGTATCTAAAAAATAATACTGTGACAGCAGCAGGCTTACCTGGCTCGCAGCTTTTGTTGTTCAGCCAGTACAAAGAACTACAAATGCTGTCAATATGAAAAATTTTAAGAGAAGACTTTGAATCCCAATCGTGTGGTCCAGCTCCTGCAAGGAAAATATACTCTCATTGTTATCAATCACATGAGTAGCAAAGAAATTAAGTTTTATGTATTTGTTCTTATACCTGGCTTCAGTGTTATTTTGTATTTGGGGTTCTATTTGATTTGTAAGATGAGAAAACAAGATTTTTTTTTTTCTTCTAGATAAAGACTATGAGACTTAGATCAATTTGAAGTATTAATACAATATAATAAAGGACGCAAGACTTTAGCCAGCCAACAGATACTGTCTCCCTAAATCATGTAGAGAAACAAGTATCTGTTGAGAAAGCTGAAGCGTTCATGAATAAAAGGGACACCCAGTGCAAGGTCCATGCCTTCTGAAGTGGAAAGTTCTCAGGAATGGAATCCATACAACAGCCCCATGAAGCTCCCTTAATGAAGGTGACCTGCAGCCTTTGAAAGCTTTGCTGCCATAAAGCCTCCTGAATATTCTTTTGCTCTGCCAAATTGTTTATGCAATAAATATTTACGATTGTCTGATAGCTCTGAGGATTTCTTATGGCATACAAAAGACATATTTGACTACCTTTCTGCATAGAACCACCACTATTTCTGACTCTCTATTCAGATATGAGATGTATTTTTTATTTTTCTTGCCTGCTTACGGTAAGCTATCAAGCAAATTAAATTCTATAATAAAAATATTGAAAATGTCTAGTAACTTCTATCAGTTTTAATCTCAGCATGATCTATTTTACCTACTTGTGATTACAGTCCTTTCTGCTTGGCCACGTACTTGATTTCAGTGATTTCTTAAATTACTTGGGCTACATATATGCTTCTATCGGGTAGCTAGTTCTACCTAAACCTTTTTCACCCCCTTTAACCTTGAGATTCCAAAGACTGCAAGAGAATACAAAACTCACAGAAATTGCATTGTGAAGGAAAAATCCCAAACCGGCCATGAGAGAGATGTGGTTTGCAGTTCTCCGATGACGGGATAGTGAAGGCTGCAGAAAACTAACAGCCCAGTTAAATGCATTTCAAAATAAAACATTATTCCCAGTTGGTTCATACTAGAAATACTGCTTTACAGGTCATTTACAGATCATCTATCATATTTTCACTTTTCTAACAAATATCTCAAAAATATTAGTCATTTTTCATACATATTGAACAGTTCCCAACAAGAACAAATCCTAATACTCTCTGAAGCCTCACAAAACTCTTTGGCTGACTGCAGGAGCTCTGTTGCATTCTGTCTGGCATATGATCCCTAAGTGGAAAAGTAAGAGTAAGGTACCAACACTGAATAAAACTGAAACATCACTTATCAACTGTCTTTTTCACTTGGGCTAAGTAGTAAATAAGACTTTCTGAACACCAGCTGGAGCCTAATTTATAGTTATCAGCACTTTGCTTCTGGTAGACAAATGCTTGGTATTTGTTGATATGAAACTATTAAATATTACAGCATGCCCATACTTTAAATTCACAGCTCCCAAAGAGCATGCCATTATACTCAGACATAAGAAATCATTAACACGCTAACAAGGCAGCAAGAATACTACAGGGAAAATAAAATTTGCCTTAGTTATTAGCTTCATAACGTACATCAAAGAGTACAGATAGAATGGCTGTTCCTGTCAGTGCATTTACATTTGTTACTCTTTTTCATAGCCTTTCCTACTATATTTCTTATGTGGTCATTAGATTAAATCAGAGATTAATGAGCAAAGTATACTATGAATTCACAAGTTTATCAGTCTGGTGATATAAGAATAGAGTACTGGCTCTGCCTGGGATGGAGTTAACTGTGTTCACAACAGCCTGTACAATGCTATGCTTTGCATTTGCAGCTATAGCAGTGTGGGTACCACACCAACACAACACCACCTGACTCTCACTAAGCAGTGCTTGCACGCCATCCAGGCTGTCCCTCCAGCTCCACACCATCAAAAAAGCCAGCCAGCTGAGCCTGTATCTACAGTGTCCACGTTTATTGGTGTTGTGATGATGTTACTTTGATTTTGGTGTGGTGATTTTCTGTTGTTGATGCAAGCAAATTCTGTGAAAAGCGTGTAATGAATTTATGTTTTAATAACGATTCATAAATATGTGTTTCAAAGAGGTGTGGGGTGGGACGTGCCGGGTGCTGGTGGGGGGGTGCCGGGGCCTCTGTGAGGAGAGGCCAAGGCTGCCCCGAACCGGGCACGGCCATTCCAGTCAGCTGCAAGGGACCCATTGCATGACACAGCTAAGCCCCTGAGCTGGTGGCATCTCTGGGAAAGTGTATTTAAGAAAGAGCAAAATGCTGCATAGCGGCTGTGGGAGAGAGGAGTGAGGGAAAATGTGAGAGGGATCACCTTGCAGGCACCAAAGTGGAAGAAGAAGGAGCAGGAGGGGGTGCTGCAGGCTCCTGGGCAGAGGCTGCCCTGCAGCCTGTGGTGAGACCACACAGATTTATCCTGAAGGACTGCATCCTGTGGGAAGAACCCACACTGGAGCAGTCTGAGGACAGTATTCTCTGGAAGGACCCGGTCCTGGAGCATGGAAAAAGTGTGAGGAGCAGCAGAGAGGATCTGTTATGGACAGACCACAGCCTCCATTGCCCACCCCCCTGCACCGCTCAGGGAGGGTGCCAACAGAAGAATGAAGCCAAACCTGCAAAGAAGTGCAGGGGTTGGAAGTGTTGTTTCAATTTGTGTTTGGTATAACTCTATTTTAATTAACAATAAATTAATTTTCTCCAAGCGGAGCCTATTTTGCCCATGACAGTAACTGGTAAGTGCCCTTCCGGATGTTTTTATCCCAACCCATGAGCTCTTCCATCTTATTTTCTCCCTCTGTGCTGCTGAGGAGGGGGAGTGAGTAAGAGGCTGTGTGGTCATCTGAAAGCAAGCCAAGGTCAACCCACCACAGCCGGTTTAGGATATGGACTTCTCAATCCCATATTTGCACTGTGGCCTTAATCCATGTACCCTGTGTGCTTATTATGTCCCTAAGTACAGCTATGATAAATCTACCAGCAAGAAATCATTGCCATTCCACATTTATTTCCCACTCACAGCTTGAATAATCATTTCGCTCTGTTATGAACATACTTTCGAAGGTCTAAATGTCACCAGTAAAGCTTCTTCTGTGCAAATACAGATATTGAATTTCAGTGTCTTTCACTTCACCCATCAGTAGAAAGCAATATTTTGTCAGCAATCCAAGCAATTCTAATTGACAAAATCTGTGCTCTTAATGGCTGTCATTCAGGCATCATAATTGTAAAATCTATTTTCACCAGCACCATCAATACAATGTAATGAATATTACATTGTCAGAGAAAGACAGCATAAGACACAGAAAGAAATTAAGCAGTAAAGGTAAGGAAAATGTTGAGATTCACAGCTAACAACAGACAAATAAAGTTTAGTATCATATCAGTTATGGGAATATTTGTGTAATTGAAGCATATTTTTAAACCTGTTTTGTACTTAATCACATATCTGTAACAAAGGAGAACTATAAGGACAACAATTTTACTTAAGTTAATTCTATTTCTAGCCTTTTCATGTTATATTATTAAAGTACATGATGTAATTTATATTATAAATTATAATCTATACTACAAAGAAGGAAGTATCATAATATACACAATGCAAGAAATGTGACTAAGAGGAATCATGACTGTATTCTACAAAATCTGTTTACTATTTGAACTTTTTTGAAGAGAACTGTGGAACAATAAGCAGACTGGTAAAGTACCAAGCATATGCAAAATTTCAGTGTGTTTTATGCTGCATTATGTGCAGAAAACATCACTGAAAAATGTCAGTGAAATGTGCTTCTCCCAGATTGAACCATTATATATATGCAACTCCTATTCAAATATATTTGTATTGAGATAAAATTAGGGTAAGATTAAATTGTTTTGAATTGTCACCTCACCCTTAAATTGAAAAGGATCTCAAAACAGAGGTGTAGAATATGCATTGCATATTAACTGACTGTTTAAAAAAGATGAAAAAAGTTCCTTTATGAAATTACAGTAGTAAACTTCTTTCCATGAGCTAATAAATCTTGCAAATATCTGTTTGTGTACTCTAAACTAGTGCCTTAGTAAATGAATAAACTGGAGGTTACAATGGGGTTTTGTATATCCATAGTTTTGCCCTGGGGTTAATCCTAAATCTCATAACTGCTTAAAATATTGTGCATGGTTTTAATAGAAAATAGCTGCTTTTACTCCCTTTAATAGCTGAAAGCTCAAAAAGGTTCTTGCTTATCTCCTGAAATATCTAAAGAGTGACAGTATATGAGAACTCCTTTTATATATCTCCTAGGTGACACTTAATATGAATTCCATTCAGATAACATCCTTGTTACCAGTCAAATAGAAAAAGAAAAAAAAAGTATCCACATGCCTATACCTAGTAAAGTTAAACTAAAACCTCTACAAAGATCAGTAAGTGGTTTCTTTATATTCTTTCGAATTATGGTGAAAGCAAAAAAAAATCCCACAAGAACACCAAACCACACAGACAAAAACCCCACCAAAAAATCCCTAATAATAATCAACTAAATATTACATATGTAGATTAACATTTTGGCTTGTATTTCAATAACTTACACTAATTCAGATCAGCAACATATTCACTGTCCTTAAACACAGTATAATTATAAAAAATTGCTGCATTCCTAGCTTCTTATTACTGCCTGGACAATACTGCCTGGAAAATCACTGACTGGACAGTATCTTCTTTACTGCAGACAGATCTGGCAGTTTATGACCATGCTTTGCTGAGACTCTTCCTTTTTAAGACCTCTTCCTTTTTTAAATATGAAGAATTCTGCCTGTCTCAATTTACAGTATATTACTCTGAAGATAACAAAATATGGGAAATGTACCTTTTTATGTCTTTCAGTCTCACCTTAGAAATTACAGTGACAAACTTTCAAAAATAATAATTCAGCATTTCATCCAACTGAGTTATTGTTGGCTTACACATTTTAATATACATGCATCTATTTTATATCTGCTTAAGGAGATCTTTAAAAGACAGTTACTCTCTGCCTTCACAATTCAAGATTAGTCATTACAATACAGCACACATTATTAGTCTGTACAGAGCAAAAAGAATAATCTAGAAAACAGTTCTCTTTTGCTATTCAGTTTGGCATTTGACACTGTATTTTGAGCTCAAAAATGGAAAGTTATTGTAGCCACATCATATTTTTTTCTCCTCACTCTTTCTTTAAAACCAAAACTAAAAGTACAATCCTTTACCAAGAGGGACACCAGGACTACCTCTACATGAACTCTGCCATATGACATATTTATCATTTTTTTACCTGCTTAAAAATAAAGGGAACATCAAAAAAAAAAAAAAAAAAAAAAAGAAGCTTTTATCACTGATTGAGAAAACTGTCCTGCAGTCTTTCTCCTTACAAGACCTTTTTGTTGTCTTTATGACTTCCCACTGAGAAATCATTCCACAAGGATGTTGGCAAAACTGCCAGTAATTTAATATTCAGAAAGACATTTCCAAGTACAACTGACAACTATGCATTATTATTACCTGCAAATCTGTTTTTAGGTATCTTTAGCGATTTCCCCTAAAAGTTGTTCCCACCACATTCCCTTGCCCTTCCTCCAAATTCTCAATACATTACAGGAGATAAGAAAAACTAGATCCATTTCAAAGTGAAAATAACAATATTTTTAGTCCTAGCTGTTTTCATATCAACCCTAGATGCTCAAATATTTATAACAAAATAATAGAAAATATGGAGGACTATATCAAAGCTATAGATTTTAAGGTTTTCCTCCAAATTTAAAAAAAATCTTAAAATCTATTTGCAGGTGTGTGTCCCCCTTAAGAAATGCATAATTCTTACATTAATATTAACCTAAAACTTTCAAAACAACAACCAAGCAGACAGAAGTTTTGGGTTAATACACATTTAGTTCCCCTTCCCCCGCCCCAGTGATTGCTCCCCTCTGAATGCTGGACTACAGCTGGGACAAGGTCCATTCACAGACAGAAAGACCAGAAACCATTTTGAATTGCTAAAGCTGAGATTTAGGGTATGTTCAGGAGAATGTTTGCACTAAGACATGCATCTTCTTCACACACACACTCTCCTCCAGATGAAGAGGGACCCAGCTCTGCTTTAGAATCCATGTTGTAGTAGCAGAGTACCACATTGTTAAAGCTATAAAAGAAATGGAGAATACTAGCCTGAGCATACCTGTCTTTAACACAGCTTCTCAGTTTCTGAATCAAAACACCCAGTTCCTTTGGAGCATTGACTGGTTTTGCTCCTCTCTGCTCAAACACCTGGCTGTAATGTGCAAAAAAAACCCCCAAAATCTTTAAAACACATGCTTGACTTTCTAGTTTAAAACCCCCAAAATTTTAATATCAGATTGCTAACTATTGTGCTTCTAAGTCCCCACTTCTACAAACAGATATAGAATCATAGAATGCTTTGGGTTGGAAGGGACCTTAAAGATCATCTAGTTCCAACCCCCTGCCGTGGGCAGGGACACCTTCCACTACACCAGGTTGCTCAAAGACCCATCCAGTCTGGCCCTGAACACTTCCAGGGATGGGGCATCCACAGCTTCTCTGGGAAACCTGTTCCAGTGTCTCACCAACCTCACAGTAAAGAATTTCTTCCTTATATCTCATCTAAATCTACCCTCTTTCAGTTTGAAGCCATTGCCCCTTGTCCTATCGCTACATGCCCTTGCAAAGACACTCTCCAACTTTCTTGCAAGGCCCCCTTTAGGTACTGGGAGGCAGCTATAAGGTCTCCCTGGAGCCTTCTCTTCTCCAGGCTGAAGAGCCCCAATTCCCTCAGCCTGTCTTCATAGGAGAGGTGTTCCAACCCTCCGACCATCTTTGTGGCCCTCCTCTGGACTTGCTCCAACAGGTCCATGTCCACTCTAGGTGGAGCATCACGAGAGTGGAATAGAAAGGGAGAATCACCTCCCTCAACCTGCTAGTCATGCTTCTTTTGATGCAGCCCAGGATACAGTTGGCTTTCTGGGCTGCAAATGTACATTGCTGGGCCATATTGAACTTCTCACCAACAAACACCCCCAAGTCCTTCTCCTTGGGGCTGCTTTCAGTCTGTAGAGGAATTATAGAGGACTGTATGAAAAATTTATTTGTAAAAATGTTGTAATGATTATTAAAAACATAAGGTATGAAATGTTAAAAAAAAAAAAAGAAAAAAGGGGGAATTGTAGAAGAATGAAGCTGGGTTAATTAGCATTGATAATATACAACTGTGGGTTGGCTTCAGAGGTGTTAGATTGGCCGATTAAGTTAGGATGTTGGGCAGCCAATGAAGAGAGAGCAGCCAAGGAAGAAGCAGAGAGAGGAAAAAGCAAGAGAGGAGAGAACACATGCCCTGGATGAAGCAAGATGAGAAGGCAGCAGAGGGACTGGCATGAAGAGTATGCTGGTATGATATGGTAAAAGACCTTTCTCCATTCTCCATCCAGACTGTATTTGTGCTTGAGATTGCCCTGACCCACATGCAAAACTTTGCACTTGTCCTTGTTGAACTTCATGAGGTTTCCACAGGCCCATCCCTCAAGCCTTTCAAGGTCCCCCTGGATGGCATCCCTTCCCTCCAGCATGTCAACCGCACCACACAGCTTGGTGTCATTGGCAGAGTTGCTGAGGGTGCACTCAATCCCACTGTCCCTGTCACTGACAAACATGCTGAACAACAGATCCCTGAGGAACCCCACTCATCACTGGTCTCCACTTGGACATTGAGCTACTGACCAGAACTCTGAGTGTGCCCATTCAGCCAATTCCTTATCCACAGAGTGGTCCATCCATCAAATTCATGTATCACCAGTTTAGATACAAGCATGCCATGCAAGACAGTGTCAAAGGCTTTTCACATGTCCAGGTAGACGACATCAATTGCTCTTCCCTTATCTACCAACATTGTAATCCCATCATAAAAGGCTGCCAAACATGCCTGGCATGATTTGCCCTTAGTGAAGCTATGTTGGCTGTCATCAATTACCTTCTTATTTTCCATGTATCTTACCCATAGTTTCCAAAAGGGTCTGCTCCATGATCTTGCCAGGCACAGAGATGAGAATGAACAGCCTGTAGTTCCCTGGGTCTTCCTTTTTTCCCTTTTGAAAAATGGGGGGGGGGGGGGGGGGGGGGGAACAGATTTCCCCTTTTCCAGTCAGTGGAAACTTCACTGGAGTGCCACAGCTTCTCAAATATGATGGAGTGGCTTAGATACTCCATCCACCAGTTCCCTCAGGACCCACAGATGCATCTCATCAGGTCCCATGGATTTGTGCACCATCAGGTTTCTTAGGTGGTCTTGGACTTGATCTTCTCCTACAGTGGCTGGTTCTTCATTCTCCCTGTCCCTGCCTTTGCCTTCTGCATCTTGCGTGGTGTGGCTGAATGTCGATATATCAGAACCAATGTCTATTTCTTTTTCTTTTCAACTGATAATCAAATAAGAAAGCCCATGCCTTGGAAATGCTGTTGCTATTTTACCATATATCTTTTACCTAGGGATGACAGCTGAGATGAGCCCTCAGATGCTTAGAGGGAAAAGCACCAGAATCTAAATGAAAACTCCAGCCAGCTTGCTTGAAATCTGAGTATCTCAACCTACTGAGGTCCTGAAACATATTGGAATTAAAGCTTCCACAAAACCAAAATAATATATAAGAACCAAAACATATTTACTTTTCTTGAAAGATTAAATTACAACACTCTGTTAAAAGCGTGTTTTTCAGTCAGTGAAATTCTGTTGAAGATTTATTGACAGCTGCACTGAATCAGGACAATAAAAAATGCTATAAGCGTACAAGGTCTTAAACTAGATCTAATGGGTTATTTTAAATGCCTACTGGAACTGGAAAACAAGGTTTTCAACTATTTTTGGCATGCATTTGAAATAACCTATTTGTTCTATTTCCTACATATTATTGTCCTTCTCAGGGTAATACAAAATGCCCTATCTTATTATTACCACTACTTGATGTAGAAATATTTTATCTTTAAGGCCAGAGTCTGACAAAAATACTCACATAATAAATATAGACTGCCTCTGCTCCTAATATATATATTAGATTGTAAAATGGCCATTTCTGTCAGGTTGTCTGAAAAATATTTGGGTCAAGTGCATTGTGGCAAACTAGGAAATATATTTTCCCCCTTCCCTACTGTAACAGAAAGGTGAAAGTTATATTGCTACTTTTTGCCCTAGAACAAGCCTCTATTCCTGTCAATCCAACATGCACTTCAGCAAAAAAAAAAAAAAAAAATAGTAACTACATATTCAAAGGAAGAAAAAGCCAAGGACAGATTTGTTTTGTATCACTTAATGCATGACATGAATAATTGAATGAGTCATTTTTCTCTTCAGTTTCTATGCATAAATCCCATCATTCAGAGTGAAAACACTACCCCCACTCAAACTGATGTTATTAGAATGTTATTACATTCTATACGTACATTCTATATGTAAACATCTGATGTTTACAGATGTTATTAGAAACCATGAAGTCAAAATCACATGTCTGAAAAATTATTTTGAAAATAGTGAACTTCTGAAAAGCATATATTAATTACACAACTTGCCTTGGCAGGATTCGAAGTTTTATCTTTTTCTATTAAGAACAATTAATTAATTGTTTCTGTGGTCTAAAACTTGCTTCAATTTTTTTCAGTACTTCGTAATGATATATAACACTGATGCACCAGATCTGTGTCATGAAACATCACTGAAGAAAAACTAAGGATCTGCAACACCATATTTTAGATGTGTGAACAGATATACCATAAAACCAATTCTGAAATACATTCACATGCTTCAGGAATAAACAATTAACAATCTGTGACTGAATGATTTATAAAATTCATTATAAATACATTTCATAAAGTGCATTTACACCTAACTAATCAGAATACTATTGCTTAAAGCAGTCCCAAGATGCTGATTACAATCAACATGTGAATACTAAATAGCTAGGCAGTTTTGTTCATAGCTGGAGTTTTGTACAGCAGGCAAGAAAAGCTTTCTAATAAAGCAGCTCTGTCTGATTCAGAATGGCCCCCAGTGCTATCCAAAATGATGCCTCAATTCTCATTACTTTAGGAAAATACAACTCATACGTAGAATATTGCAGCCTGTTGTCTTAAATGCTACAACTGCAGCTCCAGGGAGTGAATTCCTCTATTGTTGACACTAAAACATTTGCTAGACTGGCACAGCACTGGCCAGCTGCTGACACAGGAGCTGGACCAAAGCCCACAGGATGCTCCTGGCTGCCAGTTCCCTGAAGTACACTGCCTGAGAAGCCAAGCTGGACCCCCAGCCAGCGGCACAGCAGGGATTTGGCAACAGTGGCTGCTGTCACCAGCTTTGCCATTGCATGCCCCTTAAGAGTAGCAGCCCACCTCACTGTGCCAGGCAGAGCACTGTGACAGTTGCTGGCAGTGGCAAGAGGGGCTGAAGAGAGAGCAGAAAGCGTAGCTGTTAGGAAGTGGCTCTAACGCTAGTGGCAAACAGGTTTGCAACACAGGGCAGTAAGATCAAGCATGCCACAGAGATGAAGTCTGTATCTTCTCTCAGTTCCAAGAAAAGCATCAACAGAAAACAGACTTAAAAGCCTGTACATGAAGGCTGGTCTTTCCTGTGAAATTTGCTCATCATTCCTCATTCATTAGGGTGTTCATATTTCTGCAGGAAAAGGGAGGAAAAGATCAACTTTTTCATCAGTCAGTGAAAAAGAACATTGGATGTACTTACATTTCTACATGCAAATGACCTTTTTCGATGCAACTTCCTCCCCCTAGAATCCCAGCAACTAACTCAGAGCAGGGACAGAGCATAATTAGTAGAAAAAAGTATTTCATGAGTTTACCTGAAGGGGGAAAGAAGTCAAAGAGTGGGACCAAATCCTGATAGTCTCTCACCTTGCAGAAGTCTGAGGCACTTTGCCTGCCCTGACAGCTCGGTCCTGAGTCATCACCTGGAGCTGACAAGCCCTCCTTTCCTTCCCAATGCCACATAATCTGAGCCTTTTTTACTCAACAGTTTGCTGTATCCAAGCCTATGGTAAGTAATAACCAGTGAATCTCAAAAGGTTTCAAGGTTTAATTCAGAGAAACACCTGAAGGGCCTTATATCCCTTCAAACTTCATGAACTGAATAGCACATAGGAATCAGCTCTGTGTTGACATTTCCAGTAACGTTTTTAACAAGGACTGAAATATTAAAACAGCCTCTCCTGTTGTTTCAATATTTATTTATATTTTCCTAAGAAAAACCAGACATAATAGATGGGGGGGGGGGGTAGTGTAGAGGGGGTGGGAAACAACAGAGAATGAAATTAAAGAAGCAATTTAGAGGTACCCTAAGTTTTGAACAAAAAAGTCAAACATTTTTAATAGCTGGTTGGTTATACATGGTTTCCAATTTTGTTTTCAATTTTTTCCCAAACATTTTAATCAAGACTGAAGAAACAGCCTGACATTCTATCATAACAATATCACATCTTTGGAAAAGTGTGAGCTCTTCTTCAGTATTGTTTTACTTGAAATTTGCTTGTTTGAGCTACCGAAGTGGGCTAAATCTGAATTATTAACCTTGGATAACATAATCCTTATCTATAATGAGTGTTTATTTTCCATAGGTCATGGCCTGATACCTAAGCTTTGTTTTAGTCTCGGTATGGACATCGTACAAGATAGGCAGAGATGTCACTAGTTTGCTATATGTAGCTTTGAAATTCAGTCACAGATGTGGTTTTTAAAATAAGCAAAGCCAGTGGCATCACTCTATTCAAATACACATGTAAGTTTTTTAGAACAACCTTTCTCAATTTTTCTTTAATAATTTTAGGTTTTTGCGAAGAGTCAGCCTGCATGATTTTCAAGGCATGTATAGCGCTACTCATTACTGACATACCTGCATCCTTGATAATTCTACCCCCACAGGGTTAACTTCTATTTAATAACCAATTTCATTCCTATTCTCCATGCAGTGGCTTGTCCTCTGCAGCCATGGTGCTACGTCACCCTGTGACACAGTTAGGGTAAAAATGCATTCTGGAACAGATTCTTCCCTGCTGTAATTCCTTTGAAGCCAACTCATTTTCATCAAGGGTGAACTCAGATCACAGTCTTTGAAATGGAACTCCTCAATATTTATTGAAGGTAATCCAAAGAACAGCTTGTTTTTTCAAAGAAATTCTCACAAAATTTTTTCAAGTACCACTGTATACTATGACAAGGCAGGATTATTTTTTTTATAATATTAGTCCAATCTAAAATGCAAAATAGCTTCTGAACTTTCCAAAACACGATTACCTTTTAAGTACCTGATGTGAAGAGGTCATAGCAAAGATTTTCTGAGTGGATTTAGTAAACTGATAATAGGTCTAGATCTCCAGTCCTCAAGTAGGTCTTTGTCTAGAAACTGCACATAGTTTCTAGAATGCAGGAAAGTACAAATGTTACTTCACCAGATGTTGAAGCAATTATCCTTATTTTTATCTTAAATATAACATCTTTCCCCACTCCTTTTCGTTTTGCCTTGTATTGCTAAATCTTTTTGACCTCTGAATATAGATGTCAGGAGCTATTCCAATTTTATTTGAATATTTTATGGTCTGGAGGTTCTTTCTCCATGTCTTAACCTGTCTCTAACAGGGCTGGAAGGTTGCATTAGTCTCAGGGATATAGAAATAACAAAATTTTGGAGAGTTTCACATCAAATATAATACCAAGAGCAAAGAAACAGTATTCTATGCAATGTATAAAACGAACCATGCCAGTCTGCTTGAATTGGAAAGCTGTCCTCGTTTCAGCTGGGACAGAGTTAATTTTCTTCTTAGTAGATGGTGTAGCACTGTGTTTTGGATTTGGTGTGAGAACAATGTTGACAGCACACTGATGGGTTTGGTTGTTGCTGAGTAATATTTATACTGAGTCAAGGATCCCTCCGTTTCTTGGGCCCTGCAGTGAGAAGACTGGAAGGGCATGGGAGATTGGGAGGGGACACAGCTAGAACAGGTGACCCAAACTAGCCAAAGGGATATTCCATACCATATGACATCATGCTGAGGATATAAGTTGGGGGAAGAAGCAGCAAGTGGGGGAACGGTCAGGCATGTGTCTTCCCGAGTAACCATTATGCATGATGGAGCCCTGCTGTCCTGGGGATGGCTGAACACCTGCCTGCCCATGGGAAGTGGTGAATGAATCCCTTGCTTTGCTTTCCTTGCGTGCGCAGCTTTTGCTTTACCTGTTAAACTGTCTTTAATTCGACTCACAAGTTTCTTGCTTTTACTCTTCTGAACCTCTTCCCCATCCCGCTGTGGGGGGAGTGAGTGTGCAGCTGCATGGGGCTTAGTTGCTGGCCAGGATTAAACCATGACAAAAGGGCAAGTAGGTAATCCCATAAAATCAAAATCAAATAGACCACAGCACATTTAGTATTTCAATGAACCAACAAGGAAGCTACAGTCACACAAACTGTATCAGGTTAAGAGATATCAGATGGCTTTTTTCTTCCCCACGGAATATTAAAATTACAGCACAAGTAGTAAAACAAAAACAAACAAACAAAAAAAAAGTCTAGCTTGATGTTGGCAAAACAATATACATGGTTGGGGTGGTTTTTGTCTTGAAAGCCTCATGCTTTATCCCCAGTAAAGGCATGAATCTATTTTGAAATGTTCTATTTAATGTTGGTGCAGCCTCACCTTGCATATTTTGTGCACAGTTCTGGACCCCACACTTAAGAAAGGTTGCTAAGATACATGAATGCATCCAGAGGGCAACAAAGCTGGTGAAAGGGCTGGGAGACATGTCCAGGCAGGCCAAGGACACTGGCTTTGTCTGGTTTGGAGAAAAGGAGGCTGAGGGGGTGACTTCATGGCTCTCTACAGCTTCCTGAGGAGGGGAAGTGGAGAGGGAGGTGTTGAGCTCTTCTCCCTGGGATCCAGTGATAGGACACATGGGAATGGTCCAAAGCTGTGACAGAGGAGATTCAGACTTGACGTTAAGAAACATTTCCTGATGGAGAGTGGTTAAACACTATAACAGGCTTCCTAGAGAGGTGGTCAATGCCCCAGCCTGTCAGTGTTCAAGAGGCATTTGGACAATACACTTAATATGCTTTAACTTTTGGTCAGCCCTGAAGTGGTCAGGTAGTTGGACTGGATGATCATTGTAGGTCCCTTCCAACTGGAACTATTTTATTCTTCTCTATTCTAAATCTTAAAAAATTCAAAACCCTGTAGAACAAGACAGCTATCTCCTGTTAATCTACATTCAGAAAGAGTTTTGCTATCAATTAAAGGGGTAGGACTTGACCTATTTTTAAGAAGCAAATAACAATACAGTCCTCTCCTTACCCATTAAAATAGCAAGATCTGAACACCGTCTTTTCTTCTTGGTCATTTCTCCAAATATGCTGCCGTGCTTGGTCTGCCAAGCTTGTGTCTCCCATTCTTGTACTGTTACCAATGCAGTTTGTCCTAGAAAAAGACAAACTTCAAGTTAGTGTCACTGGTCTGGCAGAGTGGGAGACTAAGAGAAAAATTTCCCTTTATCAGCTATATCAAATTCTATGTTGCCAAAGGTGTGAATCAATTGTAAACAGAAAAGGTCCTTATATCCAGGTGATATCCTCTGCTTGCACACCCAAGCTCTGTGCTGTTGAACACCTGGACTTGCACAGAATACCACTACATCACAGGAGCTATGCTTGGCCAGAACAAGCTCCACCTCGCCCATCTTTTCCTGTCAATGATGATTATCAACAGTAAGTACCTAAACATAAAACCTGAGCAAACATGCAACAATACTTTCCCTGAATATTGTTCCAGCCCTTGAATCCAGGAGGTATTGCTGTGGAAATTCATATTCTACCCAGTGAGACAGAGTATCCCACTTCCTTCTAAAAAAAAAAAGTATAAAAGAAAGTGGATTGTGACAGTTGTTGGTTCCCAGAATTGGTAATTGTGTTGCTGGGATAGCAAAATATAATGGTCAAAGTACCATCTGTCTTGTACAGTCTCTAAACATTTTTACCATTAGTCATGTAGCTCCTAGATGTCAATATCTCATGTTCACGTAAAAACAGGAACCCAACATAACTGCATACCCATTGTAATACCTGATTGCTCTATTTATCATTTCTTCAATTCAGTGGAGGAAAGTGTACTTTATGGTGCACCTGACCTAGGCTAAACAAATAAAACAATGCATCAAAACATGTTTTCTCCTTTTTTTCCCCACAAGAATCCACCATTAATAGAAAGCACTCTACAATTAGGAATAGATTAAGTATCTAGTTATTTGGCACAACCTTAAAACTACAGGCTTTCCAGACAGACATATCCTTCCCTGACACAAAACTGCATGCATCTTCGAAACTCAGCTTGAACTTGGTACTAAGGTTGCACAAGTACCATATATTTCTTAACAAGGCTACCGCTTCCTATATACACATAAAATATTGAGACTTGGTATGCATAGCATTATTTGGGCATATGCCCAAGTTCCTGATTGCAGCTGGCTAATTGTTGTATGATTTTAGATACTACAGCACCCATTTTTAATTTTGTCACTTGTCTGCTGTTCCAAAATCACTCACAGGAGCAGAATCTACAATTAAAACTTACAGTTTGCAAAGAGTGGCAAGGTTCTGAATAACATGCACGTAACAGAACTGCACTAGGTCAGCATTTGGCCTAGGCATTTCCTGAATTCAATTGATCTTCAGTGAGGCTTCACTGCATTCCTCCCACAACATCTAAATATAGTCGCGGGTGACACACTCCCCCAGAAACAGAAACAAAAGGAAGGAATTAAAAGCTAAAGTTGCTATCTACACAAGACACTTGCATAAAGTTATGAAATCAAGGCAATGAAAATGCAAAAAGCCCGACAATGTCACTTCACTGTCTTGTAGTATGATCATGTAGCCTTGTAGCATGATATACTTCCTCCGAGACCCAGTCTACTAGGAGTTAAGTAACTGTATGAGAACTCAGTTCTCATTAATTTCTGCATTCTTTGCCTTCATAGCTGAAAAAGCACTTCAAATTATGAGTATAGCCTAAGAGGTGAAAGAATGTGCATTACACTTTAGCCCACGCACCAGATTATGTACCTAGTTTCCTCTCTGCAGATTTCTTCAGGGCACTACCATTCCTAAATAGACAAAAGAGACAGTCTGTGAAGACAGGAAGCCAGAATCCTTACGTGATTCATGTTTACTCAGGGTAGTTTGCTCTTGGAAGAAGCTGGAAGGCAGTGTGTATCATCATCATTAAGAGAAGCCCATAGATTCAGATCCATTAAAAATGCTGGAAAAGCACAGCTATTTTTGGAAAGTTGAAGATACAATTCCTTCAAAGATTAAGAATTAACGTCTCAATCTCTGCTTAAGGTGTCAGTTGCAGAATAAGGTATCATCTCCTTAATATTTTTTTGACAACATAAGAGCACCAGAACATGCCACAATTCAGCCCTGTGGCAGCACGTAAACACATACCTTGAGGATGGTTTCTTCTGCTCATTCCGGACTTTTGCCTGAAGTTGCTTCTTTTTCTCCAAGAATTGCATGCCTAATTGAAATGGCAGCAAAAGTTACAAGAGGAAAATGATGAAAGGACTCAGTCTTAGGTATGGCACTGGCCCTGATTAATCACAAAATCTGGAGAGGAAAAAATCCCGAAGTCAATGACTCTCCAGATATGCAATAAATTGCCTATTGAAATAGAAGACAGGCACCAAAGCACCTCTGAGTGAGCTGGTGACAAACAAGCACAACAAAAACATGCATATGAGAAAACCCTCACTTTTAAAAGAACTTGAACTGGTGGGGGTGTTTTGTTTTGTTTTGTCATTCTTCACTCTGAAAATAATGCACCTCTACAAGTACTAATTTATACAGTATACATATACTACTTATGCAATGCTTATCACACACAAAAAATGGTTAACATAGTCCAAAATCATATTTCTAGTATGAATATTCATATAATGAACTTCTGAATTGGTGGTAGTGGTATCCCATATCTACAAGTACTAATTTTCTGGACTCCTGCTCTGATTCAGCTATTTGATAAACAAAATCATTGTTGCCCTGTATTTTTTCACTTGGCTGTTTACAAAATAAAACCAGAAAAGCCATAAGAATCTAACACCAAGAAATTATTTGATAACCAAATAGTAAGACCACATTATGTACTCAGGTACCAGTGGGAAAGACTTCAGCGTTGTCATTGGACTGCCTGTAACACATTCTTATACTGAATTCAGAACTACCATCAGATTTCCCACATTTTCATTTTTACATATTAACAAAGGAAATAATTTTTTTATTAAAAGAAATATTATCACGTTTTGTTCCTGGTTATGAGCAGGACAGGAAGTACATAAAAATAGTCACTGATGGGGATGGTTGCTATAGATCAACAAGAGCTACAGAAGTTAATGCTTATGTAAGTGAGATCTCAGTATCAGCAGTTCAACAGTTTGGTACGTAAACAATAATGCTAGAAATACTGTTTTGGAATAAATTGTTCATCTTCTTTTTGGATGATCACCATCACTTCATTACTTTAGCAGAAAAGCAGATGGTAATACCCCTCGAGATCAGTTGTGTTCTTGCTGAAAAAATAGCAGGAGAGACCAACATTAAGAATTGTATGTGACAAAAGCTAACTTCTAGTAGTGTATGGTTACTATTCTTCACTAGGCTTAGAAGAGCAAATTTCCATTGTCAAATGTTTTAATGTCAACCATTATCACTTTTGGAGGTGACAATCAGTCAGTTAACACTATATGAGGAACACAAACTGAATACATATGTTCTTTTCTAACTAAAATGAGAAGAATAATTACTCCTCCATTGCTGCAGCAGCCCCAAGTTAATAAAAGAGAATAGGTTCTGAAAGCTAAGATAAAATAAGATAAGGGGAAGGCATCCATCAGCAACAATCTTCTCATTTTAGGTTCTCTAACTTCCACTAGAGGTTGAATTCTTTCTGAGAAATTCAGTTCTACCCATATTCCTCTATTGAGCTCTGTCCTGAACAGGCATAACAGACGATTTTGCATAAAAATAACCACAGGTTTTTTCATAACCAACTTCTCAGAATTTAATCGGCAAGCATTTAGCCATATGCTTACTGTTTTGCCATGATAAAAGTTAACTTTTTTCATTAGATCCTATCATGGGTTTTGTACTTACTGCACCTACAAAACCCACTAAATTCAGCTTATTTCTCCTTACTCTGAAACTGGTCTGCTAAACCTATTTCAGAGATAATAATTTGCTAGATTTATAGTATGTTCTAAATTGATCTAATTAGAGTGTCTTGAGAATAAAGGTTTCAAGACCTGTTCTGATTGAAGCACAGATTTTAGCAATTCATGGGGTTTTTTTCTGAAACAAACTCCTTTGGGGCTGAGGTTGTTTATTGTTTTGCCTCAGCTCCATAACTTGGAGAGGGTAGAGTATCAGTTAGTTATTCTTATATTTGTCTTTAGAAATTATTAAAACCACTACAATTCTTCGTGATAACTCTAAGTACCCTAATAATAAGTGTATAAAATACCATACACTTCACAGCACTGTCAGATATGAGGAAAAAAAACAGGGTGGGGGTTGGGGGACAGGGATAGGGGTCGGCAGTTAAAAGTCTTTATTTACTCTTTTTTTTTTTAAGAAAGAGATCCCCAAATTACATGAGAACTGTTAAAAATCAGTACTTTTTTTTTTTCAATTTTGGAAACACAATGCCTTTTTTTGTTGTTTTAGAGTGACAGCTAAACAGACATGATGACACGTGTCCATGGTATGGTTGAGAGGAGCTGTTTGACAGGAGCTGGATCAGGAAAGAGGAATGACACTAGATGTGATAGCACTCTAGAGTGGATTAACTTCCCAGGACTGCTGTGGTGCCTCACTTTGCCAGGGACTTAACTCTACAAGGTTCTGGGGGTTTGGAGGACTGATTCAGCAAAATACCCTAATATCCAGTATGTCCCTAAACACAGCTACATAAAATGCCCCAGTGTAATATTACGCACACTTTTAAACCAGCTTAATCACCAGGAGCTGTCTACAAAAACCACACTGCTGCATGTAACCTCAGTACAGAAAAGCATCAAACTATAAGCTTGTAACACCTGTCCCAATACTCAGAAATATACTCTGCAGGACAAATTAGCCTCAACTATTTACCACACTGATATCACCAAAATGAGATCAAGTATTTCTGTACTATACTCCAATTTCTATTATAAGCAAGACATGATGTTATATCCCTCAAAGTCAACTAGTCTGGAAAACAAAACAAACAGAGAGACTTTCAGGTATGTAAACCAAGACTTTGCCTTGTCTGGATGCTTAGAGCATTACACCACAATCAGTCCTATTCCAGTGTAAGGATGTCTGTAGGTATGTTAACTCTGCCCCTGGGCAATTCAGTATCACTGACCATTAAAATTCAGCAAGCTGCATCAGCAACCACTCAACAGAGAATGAAGGCGCCAGAGCAGGCGCCCTGAATGCTGACAATATAAAGTGTTATATAAAGTGCTGACAATATACACAAACTTAAAAAAAGCAGAATGTTTTGTGTTTTCTGTGTGAACAGCCACATTAACAAGGTTACTCTTGTGACTGCACATAACTCAGTATTTCATTGGGCAGAAGGATGTTTCTTTATTCAGAAATCAAAATCCCTAGTATTCATTGCTGACATTTCATCTGCCACTATATAACAGCATCCTGACTAAATTAAAGGATATACGTTCACTTGCAAATGGAGAGACAGAAGATTAATTTATTGCATTTAAGGGTTTCAGACAGGGCTGGGCTAGTAGGTTATCTATCTGCAATGAGGGAACTGAAGCTTAGAGTTTTTTTGAAGAACAGGCAGAACTGGAAATGAATTTCAATGTTCCTCTGTTTCCTTCATCTTCTTGTCATAAGCAAACAAATAAAACAGACCTTGACCAGGGAGGATGCAAGCAAGAGGCTAGAGCATGAAACATTGGTACCAGGATCCTGGCACAGGCTCACTCAAAGCTTACCGAAAGACATCCACAGTCTTCACCTCTTGTTGAAAACTGAATTGTTGACATTCTCAGAAAAAATAAAGACAGGAATGAAACATCTCAAAGATTTTTACGTTTACCTTTCCACAGTTCTTTAGTAATAACCATTATAGCTTTAAAAGATAGGGCTTTTAAATCATAACTTGAGCAGATCTTTTGTTGGCTGAAAAGATAACACACGAAGCACTAATACAAGAATCTGCTGCTGGAAAATCTAAACAGTAATACAAGAATCTAACAGCAGCAAAACTGCTCAGCATTAGCCATATCACCAGATTCACAGTCAGTACCTAAGATACCGTGAAAGGCGTTTCCTATTACTATATCATCAATACAACCCGTCAAAATTATCTTTCCAGCCACTGAACCACTTTGTTCTGAGAAACAGCAAAGACAAGGCACAGTTTATAATCTCCTGTTAATTAAATTATCCTATTTTATTGAATACCCAGTTTAAAGAAATACTTATCAATGAGCTTAAATGTATCTGTATCCCTATAGCAGGAATTACTTAAATCTCACTGAGTTTCTCAGTACTGTAATTTTTTCCCTGATGAAAAATGACCTTTAATTACACAAGCCTGTAAGGCTTGACTGATTTTGTCACTGGAGCTGTGTTTGACTATCCTCATGGTACATCTGTACTTCATTCCAGGGGTATAATTCCAGTTAACGTGGATGTAGATTACCTGTGTGAAAGATCAGCTTCAGTTTCACAAAGCCAGCAAAATTTTTCAAGAGGCCTCAGTCAAAATAGCTCCCACAGACCACAATGCTCCACAGTGCTAGCAGAACCAAATTATCTCATTTGAAGCCAACCAAGATATACCTATACAAGCTCCAGCCACATCTGGGAACTTTAGCAGTGATGGGTTATTTAACCTCAAAATAACCATCAGGAGTGCCTCTGTTTTGTGTCCTATTACCTCAACTTCTGTACACTGTAGTTTCAGCTAGGGAGTATTTTGAAATAAAAACACAAAATAATATTTGAACATTTCTTCATATGATCTCTGGAGGATGGACTTTACAGCAAGTATTAGAAAGGTTTTTCTACCAAGATCTTTCAAGTATTCTGTTTCAAATACAAACACCTAGAAAGATAATGACAGTACATCTCAAATAATGCAAAGATTCACCATTTTAGTTTTGTTAGGTTGACACATGCATCAGTTTTTACTATCAAACTGCTCAGCACACACTAGACAGGTTTCATTGCTGTTGTTACATTCAGTCAATATAAAAAAAAAAAAAAACAAACCCAAAAAAAAAAAAAACCCAAAAAAAAAACCCAAGTCCACATATTACACAGGTCTACATGGGACTAAGTAAGGAAACAGAAAGATACCCACACAGTTTATGAACCATACTTTTAGAAGAGCTTTATTCACCTCCAACTTCAATAGTAGTAGTTGTCAAGGCAGCCAACATATGCATATGTTTTTCAGAGTAATATTCTATACATCTATTTTTTTCTAGAGTATAACTCATAAGAAGCTCTGCTAATAAATAACAGCTTGGAGTTGAGATTGCCTCCAGTGAAAACAATGATCTGAATACTGTGGACATACAGTATGTCAGAAATATGGGTTTATTTCTTTTCCCTTAAGAAACATCCTATATTTTAGAAGGCCAAAGTTCATCCCTACAGTTTCCATTTCTTTAAAAACACAAGATGGCAGAGAAGAAAGAAAATCCTCCTGGGTGACCTCACACTCAGTGCATTAACAGCCAACAGAGCTATTCCTAGTTAGCAACAAGCTAGCAAGCACTGGCTTGGAAACAAGGTGACATGCTCCACTAGGTAGAACTAAGCACTACTTGGAACAAAATATGGCTTTGCCTGAGCTGAAATGGTAGGTTATAGTTGCATTACTCTTTTGAATCATCAGTCAGACCCACCCCAATGAAAAGGGTGAGTCTTAGACCCCAGTTGATGCCTGGGCGCTATGCTGAAAAGAGAGTATTGGAACACAGTCCACCCACAGTGCACTTAAAGTAATTCAGAACTGACAGGCAATAAAAGAAATACTGTTACTATTCTCATTTAGAAGAACAAGAATAGCTGTATGTAATTTTATTTCTGAATTTGATAAGTGAAAAATGACTCATTTTATTAGACAAAGACCATTTAAAATGTTAAAAAGCCTGCTGCTATAATTTGCATATTTTCAAAATTAAATTGGTTCATTACAGGATGTTTAAATATAGTATTATGAGATATACGGAAGCCTGCAGATGTAAAAAATGGTTTACATCATATTACTTTTCAGTTTTGTGTTACATTAATGGTCACAGAAAGTACACAATAAAAATATTATGTAGCTGTTCATATATCATTTGACATTTTGGACTATCAAGATAGGCATGATTGGAAGACTGAAATCAAATTGCTCTGCTTACACACAGCAATAAAGCAAAAAGGAATGGACTAAAAGGGATAACCTGTTCTGAACTGCATGCCTCTTCCTTGCATTTCCAAATGGATGGGCCTATCAAAACTGCAACTGCAAATCAGTTTATCACACATGGGACTCAGAAAGCATATAAACAAATGACCTTGTAACTCTGTTGCATTGCTAGTTCTGTGCCCCAAATTAGGCAAGAAACAAAGATTTTACAGGTTGAGAGGTTGTCCTCAAACGCACAGACAGTTATCTCTCTTTCATACACACACACTTTTAATTAATATATTTTGGTATAGCTGCAGAGCCGCCCTTCCTCCCTCTTATCTTTTTTCCATCTGTGCCATCAAAAAAGACTGAGTGGTGTGGAGGCAAGACACAGTTACACACCCAAGCAGGAAACACTTCAGCCAGGCTACTTGAACAGGTGTTAATATATATGTTAAGTAAAATCTCAAGACAGGTTTTAAAAATCATGTTGACACCATTGGAAACTCACAATAGAATTATCACTTTGTTATGTATAGTCAAAATATGAATATCCTCTATGTTGGTAGTTGTTTAATTTTAAAAGTGTAATTTAAGAGAAGTACTGGGGGGGTAAAGCAACCTTTAGGATTCAGAGTAGGAGTCAGAAAAAATGATTTAGTTGCTAAGTCACTGGGTTGGAATTCAGGACACAATTCAACCAAGTTCACTGCAGACTTTTTTTGTGTAATTTTAAAACCATCTAATTGAATCTCTCCATAAATCTCTTTTGTCTACGGTTTATTCAGGCTATGAACTCTTGGGGAAAGAAGCAGAGTTTTTATGCTGCACCTAGCTCACAGGGCCTTGCAATGGCCACTTACACCTGAAGAAAATTAATAACGAGATTGTATGACCTTTGTGCTTCCCCCATCACTCACACCAGACAGAGACACCACCCCACCCCACCCCCAGTGAACATCTGCAAATTTAAATTTTTATCCTTCTCCCCAAACCTTTCTTCCTTCAGATGCCTCCAAATAAACTTGTTGGCAGCAAGAGGTGGTATGCTCAGAAACCAGTGTCACACCAACCAGTACCATCTCATGTTTGGTTTTACTGTCCACATATTCCCTGTGCTTTTAGGAGTGGATGTTGTCTCTTTGTCCTGTGTTTTTACACTGTCTACAACAAAAGGAGTCCTGATCCATGACTTGAATTATTGTGCTCCATACCACTGGGGCTACCAAAAAACCCTGCTTCCAATACATGGGTCTGACAGCCCCTGGGAAACCCCTACTTCACCCAGCCCCAGGAAGCCCCCAGCCCGTGCGCAGCCTGGCACTGATTTTGGTGCATTGCTCTCCTACATTTGAAAAAACAAGGGTACAGTGAAATCCTGTTTAAGCTACCTAGCTTTCATAATTTCATATTTTATTTTAAAATAATTTTACACTTTATATAAAATTTGGTAACAAGAAGCACTGCAGCCAGAATTCTTGGGCCACGGATTATTTGCTAGCTTTATTTCTCTGATTTTTTCTTGGTCTGTGGTCTCTTTACTTCTATCAAGTCCCTCACTGAAGCTTAGCTTAATGTACTGCTCTTGCCACTTTTTATCAGGGTATGGGAGGGAGAGGGAGAAATGTAATAGAAAGTGAGAAAGTGTTACAACAGCTGTTCACTTCTTTTAATTTTGTGTTTCTCTTTAAGTAAAAATCATTTCAATGTTTTTTAACCTAGCAGACAAAAGTTAAAATTAGTGCAAAAGCAGAAGGGGAGAAAATGACCACATCTAGAAATGAGAAAAGGTGAATTTGGATAAAATAACTTATGGACAAGGTCTAGAATGAATTGATTCATTTTTTGAAACAAGTTCACTTGCCCTTTTTCGCATTTTGAATCATTAATATGTAACAAATCATTTAATGGAATGTTAATATCTCGCATGGCTTTTTTACTTGCTAGGTGATGGAGTATTCTAAATTTTAGTTTTGAAAAAAGGGAATTTGTGTTAATTTGTAATGTAAAATCCTTTACCTAAAGAATGAACTTGTCACAAACAGTAACAATTTTTTTTTATTTTTGGGGGGTGCGGGAAAGTTACATGTATTACACCAGGCCTATGGCCCAAATGGCTGTAAAAAACAATGAAAGAATAAGCAAAACTGCAACACCCTGTGTGTCAGTCCAGCATTTCCTGATGAGATCTTCTTGATCTCAGTAACTTTGGAAACATACTTGGCCTATCTATGAAGTTGGGGAATAACTAATGAATCAATGTGAGGTCCAATTTTCAAGTTGGCCTAGAGTGCAATTTCACACGTGATCTCTTACATCCACTTCATGGCATATAAAATGTGCAAATTTGTACACTGACATACAGAGTGAGGTGGAGTTCTGTATCTAATTTATGCACAATAGCTGACAAGGGTTCTGTTCAGAAAAATTTTCTCCTTATGACATTTACAGAAAGTGCAGCAAATCTGAAAATAGTCACATCCAAGTTTGGAGCACAAATGTTTGCTGATTTAGGTTATATCAGTACAATTTCAATTTTAAAGGTTGGAAATGGAGAGAGGAATGGTGATTAGCACCAATTATTTGAGTAATATAACAAGTAATTCTGATTTTTAATTCCAGTTCAGTCGACAACAACTTGCCTTGAAACATCGTGCAAGGATTGTAGACTGTCAGCAAGTGATGAAAGATCCTGTTTACAGAAGGTAAAATATTTTAATTCTGAGGGAGTGATCATTACCTTGACTTGAGAAACAGTGTAGTCTTTTACTTTTCGTGATAGTCAAGAGTGTCACCTTGTAACGTTAAGAGATTCAGTTTTGCATCAGAGCACTCAAGAAGAAAATTGTGCTTTGAGTTACACCAAGAGGAGATCTGAGTGGAGGTTTCCCACTGCTCAACGTGAGTCTACCTATCAAGGCTCCCTTTTTCTCTCTTTCATATCAGCAAGCTCTGATTTAGGGAAAAAGTCTGAAAGGTTGGAATGTAAAAATGAATAAATAAAAAAAGCACTGCAGAGCAAAACAGAGAAACCCTGCAAGTTGTTCTGGAAATGCATAGCCATCTTTTATGCAGCCTTGCTCTGGGTATTTGAATGTTTTCAAGGACAGCTCTAGGCACAGATGAAGTCGTTACCTGCCTAAGGCAGGACACGGCAGGGGGCAGCAAGAGAGGCAGCAATCGTGCCATGGATACTCTGTCTAGCAAATCTGTGCCAATTCCCCAACATGCCAGGCTTGCTACTACTGTTGTTGTCAGAGTCAAAAGATCTTTCTTTTGGAATAAATAAATATATATGTGTGTGTGTCTGTGTCTGTGTCTGTGTGTGTGTGTGTGTATTTCCACTTCTTTTTCTCATTCTTCACCTTGACAGTAGGTTTACATCAAAGGAAAAAGCAGAAATGTGCTACTATTACCAGAACTTACCAGTTAGGAAGATGTTAAAATATCTGACTTGATCATAAAAAGTGGTATTCATATGTATACATCCAAGACACTGGGCATACTTTTTTTTTTTTAATATGGGTAAGATGCTTTCGAACCTCTAAGTTCTGCAGAAACTTCTCTATCAAATGGCATTTCATTTTGGATTAAACCCACCTTTATGAAATCAATTTCTGTTAAGCCTAAATTGTCCACTATTGACCCAGTTATCTAACTTGTGTATGTACTTACCTGCCCACATGTACTCTGGCAAATGTTACAATTACCCCAATGAATCACAAATAGACTTTCATTTTACCTTGCAAGTACAGGAAAACAGTGGGTAGAGTATGACTTGATTATATAAATGCTACCTTATTTTCAGGAATGACGACAGAGATGGTAAAAAGTGTTGTTAAATATAGCTCTAAATGAGCCGCTCTGTTCAGCAGATAAAGAGAAAACAAAAATCAGAAAAACACAGTAAAAGTGAAAAACAAAAGAGGAAAGACCTGGAAAAAAAATCAGTATGGTCTGATGTAAAAAGCTGGAAGACAAAAAAACACCAATAAGCCAAAATTAAAAGCCTTCACAGGAAGGATTTTAAACTGGGAAGGCAGAAAACATATTACATAACGTAATACTCAAAAGGCAGGAAACACATAGCTGTGATTTCTCTCCAGTTTTCTAACGTACTTAAAGCCACTCATTTCCACACAGACTGCACATATGAAGCCACTGAAAAACCCCAGCTATTTCTCCTGTTTACACTCAGCAGATTATCCTCAGATCCCTTTTCTGAAGGCCCTTATTTCAAATGCCCTGTGACTGGAGGATATAAACTTTTTTCTTACAGATATGTAATGCCATGGCGAAGTCCAGCCATGTTCTACCTTCTGAAAACTCTTCAAATCATGGAAACCTAAAGGTAAGAAAGATGTGAGAGATTTGCAAGCTATCAAAAGAACTAGATCAGAGTGTCCTTGAGTTCTGTACAGTAGGACCCAACAGATAACATCAGCTTTGCTTTACCTTGGCTTTTCTTTCTTAAAATAAACGTTAGGAAATAGTTCTATATTTGCACAGAAATTGATCAATGAACTTCCAACTACTATATCTACATCTCCATAGAGGGGCATCATGATTTGTATGACTTATAAATGCATCTTTATTTAGGAAAATATGTAAGCAAATGCTTCATGGGAATTTTCTTGGGAGGTAAATGTGCTTTCTGAAACAGCTACTGATGAACATGAGAACTTCTAATCCACCTGAGGGTTATTAGGTTACCAATCAAAAAAGGTTTTGTTTGTTTTTTTTTTATTTCAATTCACATTTTCTAATTATAAACTTAAAAATATCTAGAAAAATAATACATATTTGGATATAGTTTAGGTTCCAATGCATGAGACTGAATTTTAGATTCTGTTTCTCTCTTTTTGATTAGAAGTTATTAGGAAGTGGGAGAGTTTGTTGGTGGGTTGGGTTTTTTTAATTAATTTATACTTTTAGGGGAAGAAGATACTATTTTTTGTGGGACAAATCCTTGTCTGACTTTGATAAGAACAGACAAGAACAAATACAAAACCAGTTTCTAAAATTTAAGAGTGGAGCAGCAACTAACATGGCTTTGTCAAAAGCAAAGCTTGTTAAACCCATCTAAATGCCTTTATGGCAGGGGTAATAGGCCTTATGAACAGGAGATGCTGTAGGTGTTACGCAGTTCGACCTCTGGCACTGTTCCATGTGACATTTGCAAAGCAAGCTAGAGCAAATAAGCCTAGCTGAAATTGCTGTTAGGTAGGTGCAAAAGAAATAAAAAAATTACTTACAGAATATCAGTGGTTCCCAGTAAAGCTGTGATGAAAGATGTATTGGGTTACAGTGGTCTCTCCAGTACCTGGTACTATGCAGTACTGCCAGCAGACTATGGCGAAGGTAACAGGCTCATTAGATTGAAAGAAGATATGAAGCTGGAACAGACTGCAAATACACGGGGGGAAAAATTATAACTCCAAACAAATTAGAAAAATGACCTAAAAAAGAGGAAAACAAAAATAACTACAGATACATGCTTATAGGAATAACCCAACTTGCACAAATAGAGAATGGCAAAATTGACCTTAGAATTTAGTCCATAGTGAATCAGGATCTGAAAAAAGCCAACATAGTGCTGTAAAAAATGGCAAAACACCATGCAGTATGCATAAACAGAAGTGTAACAGACAAGTAATGTATCTTCTTCAGTCCATACTGTTAAGTCTTCAACCATGAGATCTTGCCCAGTTTGGGGATCCACAGTTCAGGAAGGGCACAATCAACTGCAAGCAATCCAGAGAATGATTAGAGATCTCATTCTATGAGAAAGGCTACTAGGAAGGCTGAAAAGAAATATTGTAACTGTCCTCAAATACATAAATATATGCATAAATGCATACATTCCTACAAAGAAAGAAATTATGTAGAAGTAATGGACATTTAGGAAAACTTTCTAGCGGCAAAGGTGGAACACCAAAACATATCACCTGAGGAGATGTCTTCCATCACTGAAGACATTTAAGGATACAATAAAAAAATCACCAGTCAAAATTGATATCTATTTATATATGCTTGTTCCACCATGAAAGATTACCTAGGTGGATCTGCAAAAGGCCCATCAGATCTTTTTGTTTGTTTGTTTGAAATCTACAAACTGTTTTCAAATGCGAAGAAAGAGAAGAACACAAAAGAAACAGGAAGCATGCAACAGATACTTTTTTTTCTTATTTATATAAAACTACTAATTTTCAACATTAATGTAAACATGAAAGTTTAAAAATTCACTAAACAGTATTTACTTATTCATTAGCACTAGTGCAAAATTTCACAGTCTTGCAAGACTAATCATGATTTATTTTATACCTCAAGAAACACAATTTCCCCTCTCTCTCCCCAGTAGAAGAGACAGGGTGGGCTTTTATCTTAGTTTCATATGAGGTAGCCATGTCCTTCAGCAACAGTCATTACCTGCATCTTGGAAGCAATTCACATCTTCACTTTCTTCCTTTGTTATTGGACCAAACCCCATTATGCTTCAAACACATTCTACCTACCATGGCCATAAACATGGATTTATATATTAAAAAGCTCTCGATTATTCTTGTTTTGGAGAGTTCTTCAAAATAATACTAGAAATATTCCCTGTTTTCATATAGGGTATACATTGTCCATGTTTGACCAATAACACAAATTGACCAATTCAACTCACTAAAGGAAACATGAAGCAGATCAATTTCTAATCTTTTCCTCAAGACACTATAAAGTATTTAAAGCACAAATGGCTCTAAGTCTGAATTCTCAAATATCCCACATCTATGAGATAATTAAGACATCAAACCTAAGTATTTCTAACAAAAACTTAACATCTACTAAGCCATTCAAGGAACTGTGTTCAGTGTAATGTGCACAAAGTGTTGCTACGTTGTCGTGCTTTTAAAGCCTAGGTCGTAACATCATCTTGCTCTGCAAGATGCTCTGCAATTGCTCTGCAATTTTTCCACAATGAAAAACAGCATTATGGCTAGATAAAAATGTCTACATCCCTCATTAACCTTTTGAAATACACTTAAATGATAGCTATGCTACTGAAATATATAAATTTATTTTTGAAGCTGTTAACTATCATTATGGAAAGGCTTGATTGCTAGGAACACAGCAGTCACGTCTTACATCTGTGCATTATTAAGTGCAAACTGCTTATTCCTGCAGAACATCCTTTGGACGCAGTATTAATAAAACTAACAAGTGTTCAGCCTGTGTAGATGAATGGATGGTACATGAAAAGGTAACAGTGTTTTGTAGAATCCATTCCAAATAAAGAGGTACATTACATATTTCCTACAGACATTTTGGCTGTGATGCATTACCAGAGCAGGATAACCCCCCTAATCAGTACAGGCAAGGACAGAGTTCAGTCCTATTTTCATTGCATTGGACACAGACAGAAAGTAAAAGAAACATACCTTCTCACACATCTTTCGATGCTGCACCTTTGGTTGATGCAATTTGGAGGTGAATCTTTCTTTTTCCTAAATTAATCCCTTGACATGCTATTACAAATGTAATCTGAGACCATACTACCTATGAATGTGGCATAAGTAAATTAGGCAAACTGGTATGAACAACTCTATATCATCACAGTATGGTTTTTTTCTGTACCAAGAAAACCATTTAGGCCTTAATTGCAGTATAAATTTGTCAAAGTCTTTACCTACTAACAATGATCTGCCTTAAAATAAATTATGCACTTTCATGTCCAGCCCAGACTCGTTCAAAAAGGACATAATAGTATGTGGTTTCCAAACTAGACTATATATGCATATTTTGGAATATTTCCACAAATACATAAAATCTTATTCCTTTCCTACCTTCACTTGAAGTGTTTCCTGAGAACTGTTAAGATGTTCTACATTGAGATTCTTCCCATCCTACTCTACAATTATGTATTCTTCAGTTGTAATAAGTTCACATTTCTGTAAGGAAAATAATTTTGATTGTATGCATTAGAAAAATCCAACACTTGCTAAATGTGAAACAGACCCAAAACCCAACAGTCTTTATGTACTTTATGAACAAAAGTGGAAGAAAAATTTTTATCATTGCTTAGAAGTATCCACAAACTATAAGAAAAAGATCACGTAAATGTTAAAAAATGTAGTTTGAATAAATTTCTATTCAACAGTGAGAAAATACATATAAAAATATAAATCGGAAACTCTGATGCTAATTACATTTAAAACACAGGCAAATGTTCAAGTTTTCTTTCAAACTCTGGAGAATTTCTACTTAGAGTCAAAACCAATGAAACATTATTTCATCATCTGATGTAAATCAATAGCTTTGTATTGCTTTCAATGAGCACAGATGTTTTCCAAGGCGCATTCTGTTAAAAGTCTAAACTAGCTCTGGCTTCCTCCTCCTTGCATTTTTCATACCCTGAACTAATTTATACTAGGAAAGATTACTAGTAATTTAGTGAAAAAGGCAATAATCACCACCCATTGTTTTGACTTGGTACAACACTTATATTTTCCAAGCTAATCTGTAAACTAAACAATAAAGAGCACTAGATGTAAGAGTTAAAATGTGATTCCAGAGTGAAGACAATCAACGCAGATGCAATCACTCACAGGAATGCAGAGTGGCCAGGGAAAGTCAAGATGAACTTATTAATTATGCAGTGCTATTAGCTGAACAGCTCAGAAAAAGCAATGTTTTCTTGACTCAAGATATTATGTAAGCAGGCATTTGAACAGGCAGAGAGCATCATGTCCTTCCTGGCACTCAGAAGTACATTATGAAATATTCCCATTTGCATACAATCCCAGCAACAGCCCTCACCCTCCACCTGCACAGTTGTGCGTGGGCATACACAGACATCTATTTTGAGAAAAGACTATGTTCTATAAAGCCAAGGGGTTAATACTGTTTCATGTTCTGTGTTTCTGACAGGTTAATATGCTACAGAGAGTTCAAGCCAATGTATTTTTGGAGCAAACAAAAAGTACACAAGACCCTCCAGCAGTCAACAGCCGCACAGCCCTGACATTACCCGTAGAATCTGGTCTTCCACCACTGCCTTATAACTTGTGATGACGTGTGATGCACAACAGCCCCAGCAAAAGTAGATGAGCTCCACTTCAATGGGAACTGAACAACAATCAGAATCTCAGTGTAGTTAACCACTGCTTTCTATCAATTAAAGCCATCAGATTTGAGATGCTTTTACAATCCTCCAGATCTCCAGTTCCTAAAATCTCTGTTGCTGGCCCACAGCAACTGGAATTCACTGGTACCAAGTACTCACTGTGGTGGAGAGGCAGAAATGGTTCTGTAGCCACACCTGGAGATATAGCTGGAAAAGAATGACTTGTATAACCCTGTAGTGCTCCTAACCAAGGCCACTGACAACTGTAATCTCACACCTCTGTCTGTGACCATCTTCCCCGTCTTTCTGCCAGTTACAGGTCTGGTGGCACAACTGATGGAGCAAAAGGAGTGTATCTCTTCCAATACCAAGTTTAATACCTTGTTTAAGACTACTTTTACCAGCAGCACTGAGTCAGTACTGGTCTTTACCCAGAAGCAGCTGAGGTACACGTATGTTTTGTTTTGTTAACTTTGCAGCGATAGCAATCATTTCAACCAGGAAGATGGCAACCATCTATTGGTGAGGACAGTGAAGTCTTAAGCCACTGCAGCTGTTTCCTAAGGGGTTGCAACCAGAATCCTAACTGAACTTCCAGGCTATATCTAGCCTACTAAATTAAAACTGCCAGGAACATGTCAGTCCTTGAAGCCATCTGACAAGGATCAGCCTGCATTAATGCTGGTAAAATCTTTTAGCCTCTGACCCAAACTGGCTACACACTAACAGCTGTCAGAAGCGGGCCCGACACATTTTTAACTCTATATTTATGCCCAGGTGCTGTTTCACAGTGTTGCACTCCAATGCTTGGCAGCCTTTCCAGGGAACAAATTAAAAGTCCAAGTGTAGATATAGAATCCTTTTTGGTATTACCAAAAACCAGCTTACAGATGCACGGGTTGGTGTTCAGCCTGTGCTAGGTGGGGACTGCCATTTTCTTTTCCTTATACCATTAAGGTGTTAAGGTGCAAGAGATTTGTGCCAGTTCCTTATGTAAAAATATATCACAACATCCTATCTTTTTGGATAAGATATTTGAACGTACCATAAGATCATATCTTTTTGGTCCTTTTCATTCTTAAACTTGTAAGAGCCATAAAATAATATCAAATTTTAATTCAGCATCCTAGAATGACAAAGTTTGCTTACGCTTAAGACTGACACTTCAAAATGTCAGGCTTTCCTTACATACACTTTTTTCCCCAGCTCAAGTTTTTTTATACTTTTAAGAATACTTGGATCAAGTGACACTATATAAAACAAACAAGTCAGATAAACCAAAACCAGGTCAAAAGACTAATACTGTTTTCCCCTCAGTAGTTCTATAGCAAAACATAGACACCTGGCGTCACAGAACTCTTCCTGGAATCTAATAAAAGAAGAGCTGAAAATGCCACAAACAAAAACAAGAGATACTGGAAATTTCCAGAGGGATATGTTTGTGAGTTTTCTAACTTAAGTATAGTTTTGTTTGTTTGTTTGTTTCAAATTACATTTTGATTCCCAAGTAGAATGAATCTCTGAAACTGGTGCACTATGCCTGTACTATTTCCAGTCTTCAGCTTGTGAATAACTTACTGAAAACCACCTGTATTTATGCCAACATTATGTTAACATGATAGCCAGCTCTGGCAGTCAGGCAGCTGAACCAGATGCTCCAATGCAATTTCTGGAAACTGAAAATAAATAAAAAAACCAAACAGAACAATTCAGAAACCTGATAGGGAAGAACTAGTACTCAAAAATGTCTTACCTCATCTCCAGAACACACAGCACAAGAAGACTCCAGGTTTGGAGGAGCTCAGGCATAGCAGCACGGAGCTACTTCAGCACATGCTGAGTGTGCTGTTTTTTTTCTGCTTCCCAAATAAGTTTCACAAACAGTGCTGAGCTCCTAGCTGCTGAAGCTAGATTGCTGGCAGTCTCTAAGTTAGCTAACGTAAAGCCTGTCTTGGGTATATATATATAGATTACACTGAAGCTCTGATACTTTTTCCCACAGAATAACCATTAGAATATTCTATCAAAACTGTGCTTTTCTAGGGAAGACACAGAGATTGTGCCTCAAACACTGTTGGGGTTTTTTTTTTGTAGCTGCTCTGCAGCACAGTGAATTGCACTGTTGCACTCACTATGATAACGTACTCCTGTGTGTTTAACAAGGTACAATATATTATAATATTTCTTCATTTTATTTTTCACACATGCTTTCTGTACCTTGAGTACAGCAAAGTATCCTATATTGGATAGAAGGCAACTGCTGTTGTGTGGGCTTTCTTCACATGGGCTTTACCCTTTTCAGTCCCACTGGGGCAGAAGACATCATTGGTACCCTTGCTTCTTTTTCCTACCAGAAAGGCATTCAGAAGTTTTGTGATACTATCACTATTTTCCCTGCTCCAAAGACCAAGTCTAAAAAGGTAACTTCATTTTGGAGGAAAAAGTCTGGGAATATTTCCGTGTAACTGGTTTCCTTTATATATCTGTTTACTACCCATGTAACAGAAATCATCATCCTGCTTTAGCACACTCCACCCAGGGATCTCTACCAAAGAGAAGGCTCAGGAAGACATATTTGCCATCATCCATTTTGAAGTGTGACAGTACAATGAATATTTCTAAATCATCTTTCCCCTTAATGCCTCCACCACCACAAAGACACAGTATTTGGGTTTCCAGCACTAAGGGGGTGGGGTTAGCTTTAATATTTTAAAGCACAGAAGTATTTCGTTTTTAAAAATTCCCACACGGTGATATTCAGCCTAGTATTAAACCATTCTCTAGCATTGTAAAGACATGCATCTTGGATGACAAGTTCTTACCCTACCCATAGGCCCAGGTTTTCTTTTAAGCTGTAACAAATTAAATAGAACTCTTCATTACGCAGCAAAAATTAGATACTTCCAGAGCATGGAACAAAATCAGGATGTAGCACACATGTTTGCTCTAGGAAGAAGTGTTAGTTTTTCTTTAATCCAGGATTGTATCAGTGATCCTGTTTACCAGTGGAGTCCACACATAGCTGCATCTGCACAGCTGAAAAGATAATGAACCACAGCAAGGGAACAACCCTCTGGGAATAGAGGAAGATTTTACAGATGAAAACCAGCTCAGCACAAGACTATGCCCTGACACTGGGCTCTGGGTTTTGTATTATTTCCTCCCATTTGCCTTAGAGGCAACTTGTTAAAGAGCATACACACAAAATATTTATCATTTTGCAATAAACTAAAATGAAATGCTATTCCTTGACTAGACTTCAAAATACTTTAGCTCCCACTAAACATTAAAAAAGCTCCCATCAGACAGCCAAAAGATTTTAGTAATGCTAATGAGCTTTGTATCAAAACCAATAAAGGTTCCTGTCATTATCACCTGTTATCACCTTATATTTAGAGAGCTACAGTCACACATTTATAATACAAGTATAATTAGCTGCTAGACTTGCTTATGATCAACATCACCTTTAGGAAATGATAAGAAATATTTGATTAGCTTGGTGGTGTTTTTTCATCTCTCTCCCCTATATTTCTTCTTTTTTTTTTTTTTGTCATTCATTTAATCAAAGCTATATAATTAAAAACTGTACAGAAATACTAAAGTTTCTGTAGAGCATCGTGTTTGCCATTGCCCCTGCTGGAAAAGGGTGTTGATTTTGCCACGTGTTGTTTCTATTCAGTCTCTCAGCAACAGGTAGTAATTTCATCCATTGCTGCCTGTACCTGAATAACCAGCTTTTCAACAACTTCTGCTGGAGACAGAATGGCAGAATTAGCAATTTGCTTGCACACCTTCAGTGCAAATCTTGCCTGTCTGGGCAATATTACATCTATGTCCTTAGAATAACTAGACAGAAAAGTAAGCATCCAGGAGAAAAAATTTTTGCAAGGGTACTGGTTACCAAAATCAGATCAAATGCTGCAGCAAACAGCTTAAATTTTGTCTCAGCAGTGCAGGGGAGCTCTGTTTTGGTTCTTTTTCTTTTTCTTAGAAACTTAACAATGGAGAATAAAAAAGTGCAAAATAGTGAACAATGTTGTCAGATATTCGATATAAAATAAGAATCTTTTTTCCCACCTCTGAGTGACCAAACCAGGGCAGAGGAAAACCAGTGAGAAAGGCAGAGCAGCAACAGAGAGGAAGTGTTACACATGGACCCAGCCTCCTGCACCGCCTCACCAAGGGGACTGGGAGGCACTGAGTATAACACCCAGTACAAGGGGAGGCGAGACCACAATGGAGAAGGAGAGGTGTTGGAATGAAACTTAGTTGGAGAGAGGAGGATTTCTTTCCCAAGGTGTTTGATTGTTAATTTTCTATCTCATATCCTGAATCAGTGATGAAATGTTTGCAATAATTAGAAAATTTAAGTAGAAGTCCAAGCTGAGCTACTTTTGCCTGCCACGATGGTTAATATAGGTATCCTGCCTATATCTGCCTATAAGCTACGTATCAATCCTATATGACTTTTAGAGCTTGAGGCATGTTTTTATTGCATTTCATGCTCATTTCCCATGACTACCGTTATCAACTGAGAAGCACATGACTTCTATGCACGCTCCACTCAAATGAAAAGGAACACAACGTACCGGATTCAGGCTAGGTCTGAAGGGCTGGATGTAAAGAGCAGGGTTTTCCTGTCCTGGTGTGGTCAGGTTGCCAGAACAAGCTCCAGCTGATCTTGTGCCATACCATTATCCTTGTGATTAAAGATCCCTGAAATTATGGCTTCTACCACCTGACTGCATAGGGAAAAGAAAGACACTTCAAAGAACTCAAAATGGATACAAACAATAAACTGCCATTTTTAACATGCTATTTTGCCAGTGAATACAGAACTAAAGCAATACATGCAAATTCTGAGTGGGAAAGGAGCTATCGATCTTCACCATTATTTTGGGATAAGGACTGTTACACACAATCCTCAAGTCACTAATACCACAGTCCTCTGATATTTTTTTTTTTAAAATCTTATGACATGAGTTTGTGTGTGAATGCTCATTTGTTTGAAATATATTAAAATGCCAACATACAAAGATAATAGCAGAAGCCAGCTCTCAGAGAACTACATGAGAAAAAAAAAACACATCTTCACACCTCTCAGAAACTGCATTTTCACTTGCTTTTCTGGGCTTCAATTTTTGTCATGTATTCGGGTCAAGAAATATGAGATTGTAACTATAATATGAAAACAATGAAAACAGCTGAAACTTGAAAGCACTATAGAATTAACTGTCAGTAAGAATGAAAACCTGAGTCCTTTATTTTTCTTTAATATATAACTTTGGTTTCAGAAATCAACTTGCATAATTTACTAGCACAACAATCATTAGGGATTTAAGGGGACTCTGTTGTGCAGTTGCACATTAGTTGTGTGTGCATTTTGCATGCCAGCCTACAAGTACCTCTGAAAAAACACACAGCTACAAAATGCCTTTGTGGACCTCGACATTAAACTGCTGGGAGCTGGTAAACACTAGCATGAAGGAAACCCCAGTTTCAGAGGAACTTCTTCCTTTTTTCATACTAAACATACCCTGACCATACACCTGTTAGGAAGACAGGTATTGCATATTCATCTCATGACTGCATTCACTGGAGACTTGCACCCAGGGTGGGATCCACTTTATTCTACCTCCTAAAATTTCAAGATGTATTTACTATGAGAAGTATAGTCATCTGGTAGAGTACTCAGAAACCATCCCTTACCCTGAGCCACTGGGAACATGATCAAATTCAGCAGAAAAGTTTGCAACTATTATGTATTAAAGCTGCATTTGGATGAATGCTCGAGATGTGTTCACAAAAGAAACAGTTTGGCATGTCACATAGGGATAATGAAGGCTCTCACATTTGTGAGAATCTCTGATAATGAAGTAATTTAGATAAAAATATTTACTAAAAGTGAGTTCAAGTGACTACCATACAAGTGGAATTTTGGCTACTTCTACAAAACCCAGTTTTAATCTATTCCTTCTCCCCACCCTTCCTCCCAGCTCTTTAAAAAGTATTTATGATTACAGCATATGTAGTCTAAGAAATCTTCAATTACATCAAAAACCCAAATCATATACTAGGTGAAATTCAGAAGCAAAGTTAAAATGACAGGATGGGGTAGATGAAGAAATTGTAATGGAAACACTGAACTGTAAAAAAATGGAGTCTTTTCATCTTGGATGCAGAAATGATGATTCTATTATATTTTTCATAGGCAGGAGGGGAAGGTAAGGTAAAGTACTTTGATACTAGCTAAATATAGTGTCAGATTCAAAAGCCATGAAGATAATGTTGCATTTGAAAAAATTAAAACTTCACTATCATACCCCACAATACTGATGTTCAATGTTTCAGCTGACTTGACTTTAAATACATTTTTATCCACATCATACCTTATTATTTCCCTGCCAAAGTTGCTCTCTTTTTAATTAAAAAATATTTGGCTTTTCACTATAACTTCTAAAAAATTATCAGTGATTGAAAAACAGGCTTTAAAAATTGAATTCACAAGATAACAGTTAGCTGAACATTTTAAAGGACTACCCTTCTGACTTCAACTATGTCATTTTATTAAGGCTTACTGTTACAATGAGAAGATCAAATTGTAAAAATGAAATTTTAAAAATAAAGTGAAAGATACTTAAATTTTTAAGACAAACGTTGGTAAACGTGGCCTTGGAGAAATTTTGCATCAGGGGAATGTTTTGGTGTCTTTTGGGGGTTTAATAGAAACATTAGTGATAGTTTTAAAATAGACAACAGAGGAAAGCTAGTACCTCCAGCTACAGCTGACACAGCAAGACCTGCCAAAACCTAGTTAGTGTGAGCTACAAAAAAATTTTTCCAGCAGAAAATTTGTGGTTACTGTTAAGGTAGAGAAGAAGAAAAAGGTAGATCTGCAGGTGCAGTGCAGATGGGAAGCAGGTGCCCAGGCAAAGAGCAGGCTGCAAAGGGACCTGTCCTGGGAGAAAGTTTGCATCGGGGCCATGCCTCCAGGGCTCTGCAGATTTTTTTAGGATTATTTTTGGGATGTGGGTTAAGGCAAAGAGGTAGTCTAGACGTTCCTGTGAGTGGAGCTATCAAATACTTGCCCTCTGAAGCGTATGCTTCCACTGCTTCTGAGCTGGGGGAAGCTTTCCTTCACTTATTTAAGTGGGAGGGATGTGTCTGAGTTTAAGGTAAGGTTGTTCTCATGTTTAATCAGGTCAATCAAGCTCAGCTACATCAGCTGTATTCTCAGGATAGCCCAGTCATCACTATCTTGGTGAACTTGACCTCTTCCTCTGGTGCCCTTTCCTACGAGCATTCAGCTGTCAACACAAAAAGGCCACTGGCCATTTGCCTTAATATTCATCCATCTATTTTGCATTTTCAGCAATTTAACACATTGCCTTTGGTCATTTTGTTCTATAAATTTTGTCCTATGAAAGAAACAGGGAGGGGATTAGGAAGCCTTACTTGTGCTTTGCAGTTAAATCCTCATTTTACTTACAGTGGCATCAATCTGGTAGATTAAGTAAAATAGTGAAGTTATACAATGAGTAATGGGTGAAAAATATTTCACGTCTCCTGAATCATAGCAAATGACAAGGTGCTTCCAGCAGTTCTTAAATCAACCCTGCTTTGTCCTGAGAGGCATCTTTATCATTATCACACCACCCTTTAATTGGTTCAGTACCATTAAGAAACAGCACCATTGGAAGATCTGCAGGAATTACAAACCTAAGAGCAATTGTGCTTGTTACAGTCTGGCTCTTTCCAACACTGTGATTCCCTTTTTGCCTTTTCCCAGGCTTCATTTTCAGGGCAACCATAGGAACTGAACTCAGAGCATCATATGGGATGCAAAGGTTTGACCGACGTTTTTAACTTACAGCAATGCTTTGTTTTAAGGATCCAGGAGTATTAGTATAAAGACTTTCACAGATTAGCGCTATTAGTGCTAAAAGTTATGATTGGTCATGGCCAAGACATCTTGAATGTAAAAAGACTGTAACCTACAGAGCCTCCTAGACACAACTGAACTGGATATCTAAGATAAAGTGTCTCATCTGAGATTTCCTCCATATTTTCTTTGTTTGGACCATAAATATTCCAAGCACAGTTTCCTTCTCCACGTGAGCTTTCGTTGCTTGACTGGTAAAAGTGTTTGAATCTTTTAATTTCCATTTAAAAGAAGGGGGGGTTTATGTCCACTTTTTTGAGAAAGACTCAGGACTTTGAGAAAGACTGCTGAATAGGCTGCATTTTAGTGCCTGACCCACTCTTAACACAGTAATTTACCCTCTTCTTTGTTTGTACCTCTCTTCACCTCCCATATACTTTCCTCACTAACAATTACTCTCAGATCTGCACACAGAGTAACTCAGTACAGACTCCCAGTGATGCCCATACTGATTAAAGTGGTAGCCTAAAGCTCAGATGGGTGGAAATACACATTTTTAATAACACACCAATTGCATTAAAAGTAACATTTTTACTACAAGAAGTTTATGTTAATAGCAGCATAACAATTTATCTGCCCACTCTGCTTTCGCAATCTTTCAACTTTCATGCCATACAAGTTTCTGTTGTGCTCATCTTTAAACCTTACAGCTGTCCTCTAGTTATTCCCTGTGACAGTAATCCCAGATTTCTTTTAGCCTCAAACAATACTGCAGCACCACGCTGGGATATACCTGTGAGTTTAATGGATCCCTGACTCTTCAAATCTCCTCACTGCCTGGATACACAAAGCATTCACTCTCAGGTAAAAGCAGCGTCTGTAATGATTCAATCTAAAGGAATCTTATTATAATTTTTACTGCCTACGGCTCTAGTAATAATCATCTGTCACTCTTTGAACAAACATTACATAGGTGCTTTCACCAGCACGTGAGTAGAATATATCAAGTGAAGTCTGAGGTCAATCAGGTGAATTTCAAGTTTATTTGCATGGTTCTTTTCTGTTTTCAAGTAGAAACGCTTAATTTTGAAAACACAACATGTAATGTAGATACCTTTGCTGTAACAAAGTATTCTTTTGCTGTCACCACAAACCATAAATTTATTCAAAACTGTCCTAAAATCCTGCTTCTACTCAAAAAAAAAAGTAAAGCAAAAAAAAATTAAATAGCTTTATATCACTATATATTTATTGCATGGCTTTTTCTAATTGTTGATGCTGTTATGATGTCAAGGCCGATTTCTTACAGGCTGGTAGCTGTCAAGCTTGTATTTACTTTGATTCTAATGATGCCTTCTAATCAAGAAGCTAAATCAAGGTTCGCAGGGCAAAGTTAAAAAATCAGGCAGCATTTTAAATTAAACTGATGTGGTAAAAAGACAAATTCTGCAGTGATGGCATTGATCCTAGAGGAGAACCTATGTCTGAGCCTGTTACCATCCAACAACTCAGAGCATTTCAGAGATGAAGAGTCTTTTTTTTTAACTAAAATCAAAATCAAGTAATAACATCCTTCTCCAAAGACTGGAACTGAGTAAACAGAAGGAACACAAATATCAAATGTTTTCTTTCTGATAGCGGACATCATCATCTTATTTCTACCATATTTGTGAAGTTTTGGCACAGCATTGCTTTTTGGTTGTTTGAATCTCCCTCTCCATCCCAAATCATTACCCACACCCACCACGCACACGCTTTGCCAGAGACAATCTTTACAAGCAGATGCAGCTGATAAAGCACTCTTCCCAGTGCTGAAATAAATATTAATAAAATCATAAGCACTGTTGCAGAGAAAAGGAATGTATGAGGTAACAAAGTGTCTAAAGAATTTGCTGTGGAGTCCTTAAAGGAAATAATCCCCATTTCTTTGTGGAAACCTTTCCTGAATTCATCCTTATGTTACCTCTTCCAATATCCCAGATCTGTGTATAAAGCACAAACTATGCTTTTGAGAATACAAGGTCATAAATGACACATCAGTAGACTGCACCTTCTAGCACTGGAGAAATAAAAAAAAAACCACAACAACAAAAAACCAAACACAACAAGACTTCCTAGACTCAAATCCAAAAAGCAGAATCCACCCCTGACTACTGTCTGTGCCTGCATTACAGAGAGACATATTATGGGGCATACGTTACGGGATGATGTACTGCAGCCTCCCATGCAGCCCTGATCTCTGGCTAGATACTTCAGCCAACATAAAGACAACTAAGTTGTATGCCTTGGTTTTTTTCTCCAGAAGAAAACCAAGCAGGCAAGAAGACATACTACTTTTCCACAAGCCCTGCAGGGCAGATGTCAGGCTGTGTACCTGCCTGCAGGCAGACCTGGCCGGGGGTAGCTCTCAGAAAGTGGTGCCAATGCACACACCTGTAACAACAGAGCATCAAGATCACAAAAGCTGTTTGAGTTCTTTCTTTATTATTATTCAATAGTTATTGTTCCAATGCTGTTACCACCTTGTCTCTTAGTCAGACACATATTCTTTGTTTTGTATTTTTTGATTCATACAGACCTGATAAAATATTTTTCTTTCCAGAGAGGAGTTCTCAGAACATCTTTGCTACAGGTCCTATACACCAAGTCTGGACATCCAAGGACAGACTCTCACAACCTTCAGGTCCAAAGCAGCTCATGAGAACTAAAGATCAGGCAACTATGAACTACATAACAAGTCTCTACAGAAAATACAGCCAGGTTCATTTGGAATTTTTTTCCATACCTAGCAGTGAAGAAAATAGACATTTGACTGCAACAGATCTTATGTGTTTTCTGTGTGGTTTTCTTTCTTTGTCTGTCACAGAACGACATACACTACACATGTTTCTTCTATTCACAGCAATTTCCCTCTACACAAGGCAGAGGAAGACCCAGGAGAACAGTTAACAGACCAAATGCAAGGTCAACAACAAAAGATCTGATCGCAGAGATGTGCTTTTAGGGAATAATATTTATCCTATTTATCTTTCATTTATTACTGTCATTTAAGCCATTCTGTTTTGTGAGCTGTTCTCCAGAGTAACCATTTTCCTCCACACAGGATTGCGTATGCAACTTCTGCTGCTCTCACCACACTGGTGCATTCTCTTTCATATGTTAAGTGCCATCACCTGTTACCATCAACAGTTTCAAATGATTCCCCCAATAAACCTGTAGTTTTATTTGAAGTTATTATATATAGGTTCTAAATTTATTAGCTTATCATGAATGTTACTAGAAAAAAATGTCTCTAAAATGAGAGAGGTAAAAGCAATATAAATGCAAGTAAAAAACCCCAGCTATCACTTAATCTTTGTGATAAAATACTGATTTTAAATGGCAATAAAATTTGGATACTGTCTTATCTATAACATCCAAGCATTCTAAGGTTCCTCCACTCTTGCCAATTCTATAATGGTGCACACAGACATTTAAATCTGTCCCATATACAAACTTTGAACATCAGAATATGCATGCTTTATTGCACAAAAGAAGTCATGTCAACATCCACACTGCTAATTGTTGGCTTGAATGGATGCATAATGAGCTGGCATCAGGACATTAGAACCTCAAGCAACAGAGGAGCTTACTCAGAGTCACATAATTTCTATGTTATAAATAAGAAACAGATATCAGACATGTTACAGAGGAGGGGGGGTCCCTATATCAGACAACTAAAAAAATCCTTTAACCATCACCCAAAAACAAACCAACCAACCAACCAACAAAACCCACAGAAAACCAAAATGTCTTTCCTTATTTGAACATACTGCGTGGGGTTTCTAAAAGATGGTGCACAGTAATACCACTTGCATAGGTTTTGTCCCAGGAATCAGAAGGAAGCCAAAAGATTCACCCAAGGATCAGAATCACAGGCATACTGTGGATCAAGTCTCCTATAACTCTGGGTATGGTGATACATACCCAGTCTCATCTCCAAAAACTATTTCCACTAAATCTTCACGTTCATGTCTCTTTCCATTTATTTTCATAATAACATATACAAACTACTCTACAGATAACACATTCAAAGCAGCCATTTGCATGGAATTATTCTGGAAGTATATGAAAAACAGAGTATTTGCAAATGTTAAATCAATACGATTCATTGATTTTTTCACGGGCTTGAAATTTCTTTTGCCTATGACAAGTGATGATTAACAGGCTTTCCTCAGATTTTGCATTTCAACCCCTGATTTAGCTAAAAGATTTGTAAAACTTAATTTAGTAACCCAGCCTTCAATCGCCTTCATAACTGGTGTATAAGAATTAGATTTTGAAGGACCTCTACTTCTACTTTTGTCAAAGTCGTTCAGCACTTAAATGCCAAAGTTTGAGTGTCTGATATGTAAAATATCCCACAAACTAGGGGAGAACTTTTGAAGTCTGGCACACATGACAGCATATTAATAACACTTCAGGTATCTTTGTTCCAAACATTATTAAATACCAGATATGTATTTATTTTAAGGATACCCAGCACTGACAACACAGCGAATGAATGCTGAGTTTCTAAATTTAATATACAATTCAGTCACAGGTGCAGTGTCATAGCATACCTGTTTCAACAAATGGAACAAAAGTATTCACTCAGCTTCTTCCAACCCTATAAAGACACAAAGTAAAAGTATTACAAAATATTCCACCTAAATGTTTGTTGTTTCTGCAAGGCTAGATTTGCAATTAGAAGTAGTATTACGTGCTTGTGTGATCTTTGTTTTGTTGCATTGGTTTTTGTTATGTTTGTGGGGGTTTTTTTGTTGTTGTTGTTTTTTTTTAATTAAGTAGAGTATTTGGAAGGGGCAGATCAGCTTTTGGGCATATGAGCTCTCTAAGTCTGAAACAGAAACAGTAAAGTCCAAAACCAAATACAATTTGAGCATAATTCTTCTTAGTTTGTCCAGAGTCACAGTTAAACCCCCTTAAGAGAAAAGCAAGTTGGACACAGTGGACAAGAGGAATGTTAACACAGAGAGGTCATGCCATGGCCAGTTAACTCCTAAAATACATAGTCCATGGGGCACACAAAAGGCAGTAGGTGAAGAAGAGTATACTGTGGGACAAAATTTAAGGTCCAGTGGAATCACGAATTTTAAGTCCCAGGCTTGGTTTTGGATGATGTTTGACCTCTGAGGATCAAGAGCAAGAGACCACAGATCTGTTCTGTGAAACATTCCCCCTTTGGTAACTGTTTCTGTTCTTTTCTGATTGCATGTCAGGGTTTATGCTGGTGCAAAATTGTTCTTCAGGTCCATCTACAATTTTTTAAAGGGTGAAAACCACCATAATTCTAGGAATAGCAAATGTTAGATTCAGTGACTGATTCAGAGTATCCTCAAGATAAACACTGAAAACTGTCTTGTAATAGCTGTAATGTTCATCACTTCTCATTAAAGTTGTAAAATATATTTCCAAAAATCCTAATTTTCTGCTTGGACCACATGAAAGTAGCTTTAGTATTTATGAAAAATAGCATACTTTTTTAAAAAAAACTCCTATCAAACTTCTCAGAAGTTCAACTTGCTAAAGATTTATGGTGTCACATAAATCACTATAATGAACAAATCTTGCCCAAGCTGCACGTCTAACTCACTGCAAAATGTTTTTAATTTCCACATAACAGCAATCTCTTTGCTCTATCCATTCTGCACTCACCAGTAAATTTCACAGCCAGGAAAATAAAGCAACAGAGATTGGAATTACATCATTATAATCCCCTAACACACCAGGACACATGGGAAGTTTTAGGCCTAAAGAAGTCAAAGAAAATGAACAGAAAAGAAATAGTAATTCTAAAGGAAAGTACCATTGGTTAGCATTTCTTTTATTTATAGACTTCATTTATTTACTGGTTTTGAACATTTCAGTGCTTACCAAACAGAAATGTGGGGGTTTGTCTTCCAAAGAAGAAAATATATTTGTACCAAAATTGAACTGTAGCCTTTTAGTAGATGTCATGTTAGTTTGATATACCCTGGTCATAAACACAACAAAATAAATGATTGTAAATAGACAGTCCTCACACTGCTAAGCATCTGCAGAAAAATGTGCACACACAAAATGATTCAGCACATTCGTTGCCAGATTTTTAAATGGCTCTACATAATTTAATGAAATTTAAACACAGTAAAAGGGTAAAGCTTTGATGCCCAAACTCTCATTTCAATATTTTCTTTTTCATGAAGTAAGCAGAAAAACCCAATAGAGAGCAGCTTTAATTAGCTTTATTTTAATCAGATTTAGAAATTAGACAAATAGATGGCTCATAATGTATCTACTCTGTTTAGAATGAAAATAATTCCTGAGAGAACTTGAGATTGCAGCATTTTCTGTAACATATATAGTGAAGTCTCTATGGGAGGAGGCCTTGTATCAAATTAATTTGGTAAAAATTAACATAACAGAGATGTTTAGGGTTTTAGAAATTTCTCACATCCCACATTTTTTTTCTTTTTTTTCTTCAATTTGAGCAAGTCAAGTAATTCAGATCTCCTATTAAACAGTGCCAAACAAATTTGATTCTCTTGAAAAACACTATTTGCATAAGTCCGTTTATGCACTTGAGCTTCTCTCCCAAAGTAGCTCTTCAGCTCTGCACTGTGTTGCCTTTTTAACAGGAAACTTGAACAATGTTAACGAATCCTGGGACAGAAAACCACATTTTTGCACCCAATTTAAAGCACTATGTAGAATACAGCTCTAATTCTGGTTCAGAGTTACCTGAAAGTAGTAAACGTCTCCATGTTTACTCCTATTTTAGGAACAGAAGCAATGGCTTTTTCCCATCTCAGTACAAGGAAAAAACATGGACAACTTTGGAAAGTTTCTCAGTATAAACTGTCCACAGCTTGAAGGTGCGTGTTGCTGGCTACATCTCCACATGTTCCCTACTTGGGTTCACCAGCACCCCAGCAAATATTTTAAAGCATACTTCCGCAGTGCCTCTTCTCAGAACTAACTCAGGCTGAAACTGTTGGCCACGTTAACACGACTGTAGCTGCTACAAGAGTTAAGTGGTTGAGGAATACAGAGAAGCAGGGAGTATAGCATGCCTGGGGGCTTTAGACTGGATTTAGCATTATTGAAATAATTCAACTCACTATAATTGCATTTGAATTATCAGCATCAATTTTAACTAACGAACGTAGGTATTTCCTTTCCTGAGCTTTTCAAGGCACCACATGACTCTGTTCCTGTCTTAGTTGCTAAACACCTCAAGGTCATAGATTAACTATATAGTGGTTTTTGCAGAATTTTTACAGTGCTTTTAATATCTTTTTCTGTACAGTGTCAGCAATTAACAAGACTTACAGAAGTCTTGATCCAGAAAAGTACTTAAGCACATACATAACATTGATTTCTTGAGCTGACCACGTAATCTGACAAGACCAGGTACATGCTTGAAGTTAAAGGCATGTTCTACTGCTTTCTATTTATAAGTGAGAATATTTACCACTATGCAAGGAGAAACACCATCTGGTAAAACATATCCCTGTTTTGGCTAAAAAAATAATGTTCTTAGATGTGATCCTTGGACTATGCATGAATTTACTTACATTTTTAACATTTTTCCTGAAGATGCTCTTTAGGACAGGTCTTATTCTCAACTGCACTGGGAAAAATCAAGTCAAAGATGTCTTCAGGCAGTTCTTTGCAGTCATTTCTTTATATTTAGGTACACAGGACCCAGCAGATTCACTTAAATCAAATGCCTCTCTATTATCCTAAAATCCACTAACCTCATTCTTCTGTCTCTCAATTTCAGCAGCAATTTCATTACAAATCTCATTATGCTAATAAAGGAGAAAACTTGATTAACCTAGAAGAATTCAGACATATCAATCACCTCTGCTTAAAGTAAATCAGTATTGCAATGAAAATGCTTAAAAAACTCTACCACGTCAGAGCCTTACCAAAAGCAACTCTTAGACGAAAACCGGATTTTGACAACAGGAGTAAAATACAGGTAGTTTACAAAGCATTTAACCATTAAACTGTATTTATCTGCTTGTTACATTACTACAAACTCAAACTCTTCTTGTGAAAAAGCTGCTCATACAGAGGGTTTTTATGCAAGGAACATTATGTATACAGCCAAGCAATTCTTTTCAGTAAAGACTGGTATTTATTAGTAAGGGCTATTTATGGAATTCTAGAGATAGACAGATACCCTGGTGCCTGCAATTCAAAAACATCTTAAACAAAAAAATGACCCCAGAAATTATATTATGGGTTAGAACGGAACATTGGAAAATGCCATAAAGAAACAGGAAAGTGATAATGGCTTCCTGATTAAGTGCTTGACAGCCTGTCCAACTATGACAAGCACGAAATGCCACACAGTTTCACAGATCACTGGTAAGCAGACTGCTAACTTGAATTTCCACCTAAGCAGATAATTTTGAAATATCTGCAAACAACCTGACACATGTGCTTTTGTCCATCTCCCAGTTTCTTCATCCCAGCCATGCATTACAGAGCCTGGCTAATAAAGGAAATATTCTTTTATGATCTTATTACAGTGAAAAAATCGCAGTTTTAAACTGGACAGTGTCAACAAGACAAAAAGTGTCTGCAACCTTTGTGTGCTTTCTAGGAATAGCCAACTAAGCTTTCAAGCCACTATCTCAAAGTAATAAACAGCATTAATAAGTGGCAGTGTAAGCTGCCTTCTGTATGACTGTACCAGCGTGTCATAGCCCTGTTCTGTAAATATTCACCTTTTGCGATGAACAGATCACTCTGTTCTCTGCACTTTCCTTCTGTGGCCACCATACTGACCTTGATAACAAAACCAGCAACAGACTGAATGAGACCAACAGGTGGTTTCACATAGGTCACTGTGAACTCTGGCTAAAGAATGCACCCTTTACCACATTTCTTCCCTTATCCCATTAATAGAATACTTTCATGGAAGACATTTGACAAAAGTTCATCTTTTCAGCTGATGCAATTAGATTCAAACAGAGAAGAGCTTGCCATGGTGTAAAGCTGGAAGAAACCACTATAATTTGAAAGTTAAAGCCACTTATACCCTTTTCCAGATGCCTTATGCTTTATGGAAAACAAGAGAAAGCAGAAAACAGAGCAGGGGTTAGATACAGAGCTCCAAGAGTTTCATCCAGTTGCTACTGGCTCTGGGAAGAACATACCAACACCAGGAGCACCAGCCTCTGCTGCTGCATGTGCCCACAACATGAGGGCAGAGAACTAAGGGAGGAGGTGGGAAGCTGACTGCAGTAGCCAAGCTTCCAAGGAAATAAAACATGTCCAGTTTCACTCCGCACACCTAGCTGCACACTCCAGAAAACGCACCAAACTGTAAGGGTTGCCAGCTGACAGGGATGTCATCTTCTTCTCCTTCTTTAAATAATTAAAAAAAAAAAAAAAAAAAAGTTGTTCAGGATGTTAAAAATTATTATTGTTGTTTTCTCCATTCCCCTGCCTGCCAAACTTCACCATTTTGTAAGTATGCACTCAGACAAATTATAAGGAATCTATTTTTCCCCTTTTGGGTTTTCTGTCTAAAGTACATAAAACCTTCACAAAAAAATCATTATCACTTTGCCTCTCTAACATACAGCTTTTAAAGTGATTACAGAGACAGAGAAAAATCTATGGAAAATATGTAGAAAATTGTATACTTTCAAGTAAAAATGGAAAATACTCAGCTGTATACTTCTAAGTCATTGTACTTTAAAAGTAACATTCTAATTACCTGTTTTTTGGGATTTGTGCCAGTGCTACCCGGAAAAAGCATTCTTATCTAGCCATGAGCTACAACATAGAAAAACAAATTGCAAGAAATATTGAGCTTTTGGAGTTTGGAATGATTGAGACCTAGTTAAAGAAACATATGCTGCTTTGATTACATAGCAGCCTCTACTCCATGTACTCAAATAAGAATATATTATAAAACAAGACTTCAGACAACATATTGAAAAACTAAATACAACATCCCTGTATCCTGTCTGGTAAGGCTGCTGTACCCCACGTCATGGTTTGTGGAAGTTTCATGTTTTCTTGTCATCTACAGAAAAAATGATGATACCTGATATGTCATATAGACAGAGCAGTGGAAAAATGATAGCAGGTTCACTGCGAATCCTTCAGTGCATAGTTAGCTTTTCTAAGGATTTTTAACAAATGTGAACCATCCCAGTAAGCTTATCAGTTTTTCAGCACTTCTCGTCATACAGACACGGGTTTTTTTGATCTGAACAGAGAAGCCTTAAAGCCCAGTTAATTCACTTTACAGTCAAGCCACAGCCACACCATCACCATTTTGACTCCTTGGATCCAGGCCAGACTGCTTGGCTGGAAGGAGCATTAATCAACAAGCAGTCTTGAACCCAGAAGGTGTAGAAGGTTCTGCTATGCCTAACTTAGAAAACCTGCTCTCCTCGCAGATTCACAAAACTCCTTTTAGTATTATTACATGCATTCAGAGTAATTACGTTAATTCTGCTAATTAGTCAGTATGGGTAAAACTGTGGCCAAGCACCAGTTTTCTAGCCCTTTCCCTATTAAAAGCTGTTTGAAACTCCAGAAAAAGACTCAACAACTCTTGGTAAAATTTGTTCTTATTTGGATTCAATTCAAGCTGTCTACACAATTCTATTACAGCAAAGCAAACAAGGCTAGGCATTAATGCATAACTGATGCAGACTTTATGCTGTCAACATGGATCAGATTCAGACTGGCTCCATTCCAAAATTATGCTTTTAAAAGCTTATTTAGTAACAAATTACACAGAAGATAAACAAGCAATTAACCAATCTCCCAAGAAGCTAACAATCAAAATATTCTATGCTGAAGTATTAAACATATTGGGTCGCTGCCTTCATCTACCACTTGGTTCCACAATACCTATGCTATGTGACTTTCAGGCAGAGCAAGGTCATAGTTAATTGACATAAATGCATGCCACCATTTCTTAATTTTAAATTCCATGTTTTAAGTACACAACAATGTGCTAAAAGTAAGTTGGAATATCAAATGAGGAATGTAAACTTACAGATTCCATGTGTACATTGTCATTTTCAGTGTGCTGTGAAGGTAGGTCCACAAATACACTGTTCACAAGTCTGAACATGTATCCAAATTTGTGGATTTACAGCTGTGTAATTTGAGCAATTTCCAGTGTTACTACCTGCATCTGTATTCATGCTGATACTAGTTTTCATTACTTCAAAATTAATATAAGGCCAAACCCCAATTGCTTTATTCACATAGTTACATTAAAATCAAACAAGAGATGAGGCAGCTCTGAGTTCAGTCACATCTCTGCACGCTGTAAAATTTCATTAGATCAGACAGAGGGGTCAGAGCCTAGTTTGTTGTTCCTGTTGAAGTTTAGGAATTAAGCAGGCGGAGTCTAAGACAATCACTTCTTGCTACACCCAAGAACAGGGCTTTAGAAATCCAAGGTCATTGGGAAAATCTGAAGCAACTGTTCAAAGTCCTTACTTTGCGTGCTTTAAAGGTTAGCAAGAATCCAGCTAGGAATGGTAAACGACAGACAAGAGTCAGAATAAGTGACATAATTCTGCCTGTATATCCACATAAGAAAGATGTGGATGTGGCCGGCGGGCTTCAGGATGCCGCCAACGAAGACCACAGCAGCTGCTCAGCCTGCTCCAGAAGAATTCGATAATTCTACCTACAAGAACCTTCAGCATCATGAATATGGGCTCAGATGTTTCAGGCTAAGATTAACAGGTAACTGCTTTAGTCAGAAAATGTATTTGTCATATAGTGCCCAGGAGGTGATGCATTATACATCTCTGATTTTCCCTTACAAACAATAAACTAGTTTAGCCTATTATCCCTTCAACGTGCTTTTGTACAACTGCCTCCTACTGGACATCTCACTTCCTCCTTCCCACAGCTGTGGTATGACCGACCATAATCTTTTCCAAAAATCCCTCAAGTGTCACTTCCAGGTGCGAGCCTGTCTTCTGTTCCTGTTTCAAAGTAATATGGCATTGAGCTCTCTGAATTATTCCATTACATCTTTACTTGCCTCTTTGAACAAGCTATTGTTCATAGGTGCATGCTATTATACCTCTAAATTGTCAATTTATCATCAAATTTCTACAGTTTTATTTATAAAAAAAAAAAACCCAAAACACAACTGGTTACCCGTGTCCTTTGTTACATCAACATGACATTGTTTCTATTCCTCCTACGCAACGTATGTGCATAGTTATTATTTGTAGTTATTGAGAGTGCAGTTACTGAACTGCAGCTGTAGATATTGGTATGGGTGGTGCATTGTTCATGGGCAGAAACCTGTTCAAAGGATGTCTAACCAGCCAAGTGAGAAAATGCTGCTGTCAGAGGATAACCAAGACTTGTATTCAGCCATGGCAACTCCTTTTATTCTGCCCTGACAAGGCACACACCTCCAAGCACAATTTTCTCACTTTACTGTTCATGCTATTCAAATTTCTGAAAAACACTAATGGAGCACACCAGGGGTGAAAAAAAGCATGTCATCTCAAACTACTAAGGAAATGAATTTAACTTTGTTTGAATTTAATGTTGCGTATACTTATTTTGGAAGAATTTACTACAGGTCTAGGATAGTAATAGTCAGAACAAGACACAGAGAGTAACAAATGGCTCTTACCATCAGGCTTCACTTTAAATACCTGTTTTACATTCTTATACTGGAGAAGCTTTGGTGAAAATATTCAAAACAGCTTCAAGGCACAGAGAAAGCAACCAGATTTGCAGGACTTGAGGAAAGAAAAGGAAACACATGAACGTAAATATGTATAGCACTGCATATGTATAGTAGAGGTGAGAAATTCCCAAAAAAATACTTGATCCTGGAAGTAACTGGATCAGTACTCCTTCTACCAGCTTCTTTCAAGCTAAGGTCTCTGTCCATCCACCAGCTACTTATCCAGTGTCTGGTCTTTAGAGTCTCTCTGTGGTACCATGACAGACTCCTGTCTGGAATACCTGGAAAAAACATCACCCCACACTGAAAAAAGAATTTTGAAAGTATGGATGCAGTCTGTTTCTGCACCAACGCATCCTCTGGTTTTCGTACAAAAATACTTCCTTTCAACTCTCATCTGACATCGCAAGTGATCGACACCAGTGCCAGCAGTGGACTCAAATCTGCTTTATATGTGCCTCCCATCCAAAGACAGCAACAACTGACACACTGCATGTCAACAGCTGTCACTCTACCAATGTGTCATATATTTGCCATTCAGTAGCTAAATCCGATAACAGAAAATTTGCTGCAAGGCAATTAAGTCGAGCAGGTTTGGAGGTGACCAACGTGACTGTTGTACTCAGCACAGACATACATCAGAGACAATGTATACACACACCTGCAGGGGACCACCTTCCAAAACAGCTTCCTCCACAGAGATGGTCTAAGAGTACCAGTCCTGAAAATTATTATCAGGGAGCTGGAGCCACAGGGGAAGTTTGGATACAGGGATGTTTCTTTTGGGGCTTCCCTTTCAGTGCTCCATATAGTTTCCTCCAAGTCAGCTGTTGGATCTCTTTCCTTATCTGACAGCCACTCTGGATGGAGAAATTTGCCTGTCATCTTTGTCGAGGCTCTGAACCAAAGTGACCTCATCTTCCTGCCTAAACCTCTCAGTTCAGGCAGAGGCAACCTGTTGTGGGGACAAATAGAGCCCTACTGACTGCACTTTCTGACCCATATGCCTTCCTGTGTCCTCAGGAGGAGCTTTCAGACATATGCACCAGCTCCAGGATGGGTCCATACTCACTTCTAGGCACTTCATGTCATGTAACTAGAAACTAGTGATCTTTGTCAGGAAGTCTCAAAGCTCTCTTCATCAAGCAGGAATGCTGATTGCCACCATAAAGAAGTCCTGGGATGGGGGTGACAGGCAGGGATAACAATACACCTTAGCCCTAAATGTTAGAAAAGGGGCATCCTGCTCTGCACAAGCTTTCAGCTGAACCATGGAGCTGGGAACAAATGCTGACCAGCATGGTCTATTTGAGTTGTCAAGTTTGGCAGCAAATATAGGTTCTTGGGAAGCATGCTGAAGGCTGCCAGCTGACACCTTCAGGCTGTCTCAGGGACAGCTTTCTGCTAAACAGTGCTGGTATAAAATAACAGAAAACCTGCAGCATAATAAACAGTGGTTGGTAGATCATAACATGCCCATGGTACAAAACTCAGAAGCAGGACAAGTGCTAAAGGGCACTTTAAGGGTGTTGTAAAGGGCTGTGATATAGGTGTTAGGTCTGACCACATCTGAGGCACTTGGCAGAGCGAGTCATGAACACATTATCCATTTTTGTTACTATTTTTTATATTGACCTATTCCTTCCTGTCTGGAAAATCCTTAGAAAACAAACAGTAAAACCATGAATACACTACAGTTATTAGGAATATACCAGCTACTCAGCTTATATACCAAATGTACTAAACATATACTAAATATAAGCTTATATACAAAGGTGCCTCAGGAGTGGATGCAGATAGCTATGTTTTCATCACCAAATTCAGCCACAGACGTCACACGTGCCCTAGGACAATGCAATCATTCTGGAAAGTCGGACTGCATCCATCTGCACAGTGAGAATATAATACTTCTGCAGGGGTACTACAACCATAATGGTCTGATGTATATACAGAACAGCTTAAGGTCTGCAATAAGGAGGTCATGCCTTATAGTAAATGGGAAGGCAGTGCATGTATATGTTCATACACATCCAAGTGAATGGCAGCATAATTCATTCAGCAGCTCTAAAGCAGTGTCATTTGCCCATGTTTTCCTCACATATATCTTTGCCCTATATTATTCACTGACAAATACACAGCTGAAAAAACAGCCTAGGTGTAGCAAACGCAAGAGAACATCTTTGAGAAGCTGAAGGGCTACAACACAGCAACACCATGGCAGTTGTTCATAGACCTGTTATACTCACTCTTCTGCATTTCTTCTGTCAAGTAGTAGCTGGAGCACAATTAAGTAAATCTTTGAACGTGGAGACAGCACACACAAAACATTCTTCTTCTTTCCATACCACTAAGTATTACTGAGCTTTCTAAAAAAAAAAAAAAAAAAACCAACAACAATGCACCATGCCTCCATGTCAGAATTCAATGAAATAACATAGACATAATCAAACAATAAAAATTTTGAAACTTTACAACTGATGAAGGTTTTCCACATGCTAATGTTGGCCTCAGCAGCAATAAGGGAGCAATTTTCACATGGTAATGAACTGTTCCTCTGGTTCAAAGCAGTCTCCTTCAAAATCAGGCATTTAAGTCGTACCTTTTCCTCAGGAAAATGCACACTGCTGTCTATCACTGAATAACTAAAAAATTCTGAGTTTATGACAAGATTATTTTTTATCACTTACTCCATAACCCAGCGCAGCACCACAGTGCCTTGTGCAAACCTGCTTCTCTCCTCTTACTAAGTAAAGTAGCACAGAACATTTGGCCAAGTCGCAGACCTGCTGAAGGTACCTGCAAGAAGCAGTGGCACATCAGCTTCCCATCTTCAGAACAGAAGACAGATAAGGGCATGCAGGCTGCAGGAAAGCACGATTCACCAGAATAATCAGCAAATCCTTGACTATACGTAGGACTTAAATTTTCATGTTGCAGACAAATTGCTTTTGTAAAGAGGTGTCCTGACATCAGTCTAACTTACTAACAGGGGGCTGTTCTTGTCATTACCAAATACGCAACAGAATAACACAATCTATTTCTGCAGAACAGTTTCAAAGATGAAAAGCCTGATCTCATATCCTTGCAGTTGTATATCATTAGATTCTGCAATACGGTGGACATATTTCTGCAGCTCCCAAATTGGAGTAATATTTATTTTTCAAAAATATGTCAAAATATTTTTTCTTAATGGTTTTTCTTGCATCCTTTTTGGCCATCTTTCAAACAGCTCTACCACATTACACTGTACAAACAGAATTAAGACATTGACCCAATCCTGAAACTCTTACTTGCTTGTATAATTGCTCAAACTACCCCACTACAGAAACTGAATCTCTCCTGCTCCCAATCATATCTGCTCTCCTAGAAACACTGTGCTGCTCATGTCCCTCATACATTGCCCCTGTTATTGCTCACTCCTGTTGTTCCTTAGGTGTGCTTCAAATACAAAGAATTACATATTCACGTAATAAACACATGTAAATGAGCAAGAATACATATGTTAATATTTGCACCAAATTCTGTACACACTCTTACCAATATCAAGAACTGAACCTTTGCAGCTAACTGCATTTTATCTTGAATATCTTCAGTATGTTACCTGTCAATTATCCTGATACTTAATTTCCTCTAAAGACAAAGGAATTTTATTTCTGTGTTTAGTTTCACAGGAGAGAAATATTCAATATGTTAGGCCCTCATTCCATTAACTGTTACCACCACTCCAATGTTGTGAGAGCATTACTGGCTTTAAAAGTGCTCTCACCACAGTAAGTGTGTGAAACTGGCTTTTGCTGATTAGGGAAGGAACCAAATACATCGCACAGTTAGACACACACAATCTGACCCACATAATTAATACCTACTTATTTTGGACTTTGCCTTTTCATAAAACTACAAAAACTTATTTCTGAAGTTTCATATACTACTTTTACAAGAACAGGAATCCTACAAAAATGAGCGTATATGCAGTTGGCTTAAATAAATAAGCCCATGTAAAACCAGTGGAATAAAAAGCATTTTGTAGGAGAGAAGTATCAGTTGGTCATAGGACATGGGAATAGAGACATATATTCATGTGGGTTTTGCCAATTCCATACACAACTTTCTATAAAATTATTGTGTCTTTGCACACATTTGAGTATGTATATGGAAATCACACTGTTTCTTAAACACCTACATTTAACATTCAGATACCCATATGCATAGTTAAAGGTCATGCCACATGAGCTTGGCCAAGCAACAACATTGTTCTAGCTTGCCTTTTACTACCTTTGAAATGGCAAACAGATATGCAGGATCTTTCATCTTCTTTTACTAATTTACTGTAGCAAGTACATTCCCTCTCTAGCTCCACTGCACTTATGCTCAGAAGTTGCTCTCTGTAATAAAATAAGCTTTTTATACTTGCAAATTCCCCATTTTTCCAGACAACATATTTCTAAAACATGTGGCATACACACAGTAAAAGGAAACAAATAATGCTGACAAATACTTCTTGAATTCTAGACCGTTAAAATGAGATTTAATGCAGTGTCACTCCATTGTAACAGAATGCAGAAGAAAATAAATCATGCCAGACTTTTAGAATATTTCAAATTTATGTTTTGTATTGTATGTTCAAACTTACTGTTTTTCATAACCTATAGATTTTCAAAGCTGCTAGAGATCTGCAGAGAAAATGCCCAAGTGGCAAGGCCAGTCTCTTTGGAAAGGCTCTTTCCTCAGTACACAAGTCAAAAAGCTGCTTGTGCTGATAAGAGGTAGCTTGATCTATCAAACCTCCTAGCAAGCAAAGCCAGGCCTTTCCCTTCCTCCTCCCATCCAGAAGTTTAAAATCCTTTGATCTCAAAGCTGGGAAGATGTTTACTACTTTTCCCACAAAGTCTGTTTCTCCCCCAGCCCTTTCCTACACCATAAGTAGTGCCTATAGACAACTGCTGCCCCAGAGGCTGCCCAGCAAGGCTGACATCAGAGACCCCAGCCACCTTCTGAAGCTCTCCTTCTCCCAACCACATCTGCTCTCCCAGACCTCCCGGTGCAGCCCATGTCCTCACATGTTGCTCCCATTCTTACTCACTCCTGTCCCTTCTCAGGTGTCACTAGCTCCTTTCCCCTTCCTTATCACCACAACTCCCAAGCTCCGAGACCCCAATTTTGTAGGTGACTTCTGAGGGTGTGAGGAGGAAACAGTGGGATATTCTTATCTCCAGTGCCTCTATCACAGTCCCTCCCTTATCTTGTGTCTAGCTAATGAAATGTTCCTCTGCAGATTCCCCTGCACTAGTACCTCACCTGGTGATAGGAAAAAATGAGCAAGTACAGATTCAGTATGAGTTCAGTATGAATGAGGTTGCTGTTTAATAGGGATATTTTTCCTAGTTTTAGTGACACTGCCAGTGTCAAAGCCCAAAATTTAAGGAGTGACAAACGCCTACTGATTCTGAGGCAAGTTTTATTTCCCTTCACACACACACACTTTTGCCTTTTGTCATAAGCTGAAACAAGAGTTTTTGAAAATGGCTTTTGGGGTGAAGGGAGAGTGTATCCATGGACTCCACTGCAACTACAAAGAAGTTTATATATACATGGACTGACAAAAATCAACACCACTGCAATTAGAAACAGAAATGCAGACACTCTTTATGGCAATAAAATGTTAGCTATTTGGATATCATTATAATTAAAATTACATGAAACCATCCTGCTGCAACTTTTCTTCCTGAGAAATGCCCACTCTTTAATATGATCAACAGAAACTACAATATAATGCCAAAATAACTCACCCACTGCTGGATGATGCTCTACAGAAAGAAATAGGACCAAGCCTTTAACAATACATGGAAACTTCATTGCTGTGCTTGAGGTAAAGAATAATTCAGTAAAGAATAACCTAGCAAAACAACAATATAACTCCCACACTGGAAAATAAGATACAAGGACTGGCACCTTATTTTCAACAGCTTATTTTCAATAGACTCTGAAATGCTTTGAAGTGTTACAAATACAGTTTTCTTAACTGAAAATGAAGTCTTCTGAACTTCTTACCATCTCATCCTGTATTACTGTGAAAAGAAACCAGGTGTTTCAGATGTGAATGCTCAAAGATAGCTCCTGTGTCTCTATATACAACTATGAAAATCAAATGATCTAAATCCCATGAAAAGTGGTTTGTTTGATTTTTAATCTCGTAATCTAGCAATCTGGAAAAAAGCTTCTTTCAAGTAAGAACGCTAAATGTGAAAATCTGATTCTCAGAATTGTTAAAAATATCCAACTGTCACTGAAGTAAAAACCCAGTTTACAGGACCAGAGGGTGCGGGGTAGTGTGTCCCATTACAGTAAGCTATCAAACTTTGCTTCCTCTCACTTCAGAGTTAACTAAACACATTGTTCTTCAGGAAAGCGGGGGCAGGGGGAAACCCAAGCTCCACAGTTCTTTTCTCATGACATCTTTTTCAAGGGTGTTTTGAGTTCAGCAGAGAAGATGGTTTTATTCTCTGAAAAGATGACTTCCGGTTCCTGCATTAGCAATGCCATCAATACATAGCTTTCACTGCGTAACATCAACTCAAGAAAAAACATGTTTTAATTTACCATTTACTATGTTCCTGAAGATTTGTCAGGAAATCATGCCTTTTCTATACAAATTTGCATTATGTATGAATAACATGATCTTTAAATGAAATTTTAATACAGAATAATAATAATAAAAAAAATATCTGACCGCTACCCTCCAGAACAAGTTTGAGATCTGTATCTCTCAAATGCTGGTACAGCCTTAAGGGTATTATAAATAATTTAATTTAATGTAATCCCTTTTATGAGGTTCTGCTCTGTTCTATTACAATATTAACAGTTTCCATGGGAGCAGCCCGGGGATAGAACTGCCTTGGGCATACCAAGACATGTTCCTCCATCAGTGCTGCAAAGGAGAGTCACTTGCTACTACTATTACGTGTTTCTTTGCTAAGTTATAACAGAATAATCAGTATGGAATTGCTGAGATTAACACAGGGCAGTTGTTATAAAGGAGTTCAGCTTCCTAGGAAGTTGTTTAGAAGTATCTTTCTCGTTCAGCTGCAGTAAGTATTACTGATTTTTAGTAATGCATTAATTCAGAAAAATAACTAGCCAGAGCATCCCATTAACTCTAACCAAAAGCCACAAATAAAACTCCTGTTTAAAAGTAATGGACTTTATTTCACTGCCTAGATGACATTTCACCTAACAGTATATTCACACAATGATTGTGCTAGTCAACTACTTGACTCCCAGAAACTATCACAATAATTATTGTAACTGAAAACCTTATTGGTAGATATGAATAAAACAAAGCATGCACAGAATACATATGCACGGTTAAAACCTACATCCTTGTAGCTAGGGGGTTTATGTTTTATTTCAAGCAATGGGGCAATAATAATGTTCCAACACCCTTTCTCTCTACACAAGTCTAAGTTATCTGATTCAGTTTTTTACAGTAAAATACAAACTGTATTAATATGCAGGGCTCGGTTTGACATGTGTTCTTTCTGAAAAAAATAAGAGAATGCATGCACATACACCGAAGAGAATCTGATCAAGAAGGTACTGTGAAAACTTTAATTCCAAGGTTTACCTACAAAACACAGTACAGATCAGCTTTTCTCAAACTGGAGCTCAAAATCACACAATCATACAATCATTCTCTTCGATATCACACAATTGGATTCTCTGGAGATCCCACTACAGAAACAGAGACACACACGCAAATTAAATACAGTTTCCATTTTTCAGTTTAAAAAAAAAAAAAGTTTTAAAAATCTAAAACTCAGAGCTAACTATGCACTTGTGTGTGTAAATGTATTTAAAAACTCAGACTTCCAACATAAATAATTGCCACATCCGTGCTATTCTTTCAGATCTACTTGAGACTAGACTCTAGGAGGTATATTTATGTCATTCAGAACTAGTTCTAGCAACTCAGTTTCAGGCACATCCAGCTGAAAACACATCCTTGAAAATATGTCAGAAATTGATAGGCCTAAAGGGATAAGTAGAATTAAAAGACCTAACAAAAAGCCAATAAGGTAGGAAGATTTTAACCTGTTCCTTTTGTTAGACACTAGTCCAGTATTTGCAGCAGAACAATCTTCACTTGCAAATCAAGCAAACTGCAAAGGAGGTGAGTTATATTCTCAGACTTTACTGATTAGTTATTTCAGATTTGAAAGTAATTCTGGTTTTTTGTTTGGCTCTGCATTTTTTTTATTAATGGAATTGACAAGAAAAACTGTTCCTAGTTGTGCAACTTCAGAGGCATTTTTCTGAAGTTTCATTTTAGTGATGGTTTATGACATTGGCCGGTTCAAAAGATTCAGTTTATGGGAGAAGTCAGCCACCTCTAAAAATGGTAATGTCTCATGCCTCAGTGAAAATATAAAGTTAGAAAGGAACAAACTTCATTAACAGCTTTGTAATCTGAGCCCAAACTTGGATTTAAGCTGTTGTTCTCACTGGTTTTTAGTCTTGCCAGAACTCAGTTTGTAGGGCCTGGCACATATGCGTTAGTTAATACATATTGGCACCAGAGATGGGTTTTGTTAGAGATGGGGATACATGAGGATATGGGAAAAAGGATTAATGACATTATTAATTTTTTAAATAAAAAAGATGTACAGATTCTATTTTACTAGTTAATTCCAAGAAGTTTATAAAAGGTTTATCGAGAAAATCTTGCAACACACAAAGGTTATTACTACACTAGTAAATAAAACAGTCCAGGGACTCTTCTTGCCTTAGGAACAAAGCAGTGCAGCACGGCACAGTTTATACCTACATATGGCTGCACTGTCCTCCACTTCCAAATGGCACAATAGTCACAGCCCCACCTCCCACTGGAGATAAGCCTTGCAAGAACAGTGCTCAGGCAGCAGCTGGAAGAGTGCTAGTCTGCAGGAACCAAACACTATGCCGATGAACAGCATAAATGCTGGTCCTCAAAGATCATCCTTTTCTTTACCAGTGAAGGCATAATTAAAGAATCTTTGCACCATTCAAGATTAATGTAATACTCCAAATAACACAATTACAATCAATATGATGAGTCAAGAAGAATGTCGATTACCAGCTTATTCATTTACTTATTTTCTTGAAGCTATCTGATGCTTAAAACAATCCACCAAGTTACATTTTACTGGTTTTATTGATGTTCTTTTTGGCACAGCAAAAATCCAGATTATGATATATTTTCATTTTAAAATGTATTTATTTCATGGAGAATCTTTTAATCTTTTTCACTTTTAATCAGTCATTCTGTATTATCGTGTCCAGCGTGATTTTTTTTAATTGATAGCACAGAATAAACTTTCCATAACTGAAGAATATTTCATTGAAAATGAAGATTTCTTTCAGTGGGAGAGAATAAGAGTGAGCAGTGAACTCAGATGATTGGCATTGCATTATTTCTGACAGTGTCCTGCACTAAAACTAGAACACTGCCATAGGTGAAGCATTTACCTAATTCTAGAATTAAGCAGAAGGGAGAAAGAAGTCAAGAGGAGAGGTTACAAACAAAAGCTACCAAATTCTTCATAATAGCAAGATTTTGGCCAACAACATGCTTTTACCATCCTCTGTTAGGTGACTTTGATGCCTTATTGCTGTGTATTCACATTTAAATTGGTGAGGGGAGGAAATCAATAGAAAATAAACCAGTGGTGGACAAGCTAAATATAGTCTTTTTTCTTTTTCTCATGAAGAGAAGCCATTTGAAAATACTAAGCACCACCAGCGGCAGTAATTTTTAGTGCGTCACGACAAGGTCAATACGTTACTAACTTTACAATTCTTTGGGTAATAGATGAGACATGTTGAAGCAGCTTTTGGTTCATTTGGTATTACCCTCATTATGGCTTTAGCTGGCACAGGGGATCAGTATTTCTGAACATTACACTACTCCTGAACAGACAGAAGGACATATTGTTTATTTGGCTGCCTAGTGATTTCTGACATAGGAACCTATCAATTATATTATGGTATGAAAACCAGTGCCAACTAAAAGGACTCCTAGCAGAACACCATGATATGATTACTTGAGAGCTGATTATTCAGTAGCAATCAAAATATCAAACCTAGCATACAATATTTAATCTGAGGCAGTCTATATAGCAATCTCTTGCCTTTTTTTAACCTTGCAAGACTAATTGTCACTGACTTTAAATATTCATTTTATGAGGTGGTGCAGGATTCCCCAGAATCTACTTGATGTAAGTGGCCAACAGTAAAGCCTTTGGCAAGATCTATCCATTTAAACAAACACAACAGCTAGGCAGGAGATGGAATTACATTACTTTCCTACAGTTAGTTATGTTCTTGCCCAGTGTGTTCATTATGGTCCAGAAGCTTTTACAAGCACCATTACCCTACACCCTATAAAAACTGTCTGTAATGCAAGGTTAAATCTCCCAACTGCATTAAATCTCAATTCAAACTACTTAATTGTTATTACATATGCATCACTATTACAGACACTCATTTGTGCATCTATAGTTAAAATTAAGTTGTGGTTTAACAGCAAGTATCAGGTGCAGAAATTTGATCTGAGACTAAAAATGCCCAGTCATCCCCCCAAAACGGGATAATCTGGATTTCTCTGCCCAGTCAGGAGCAGCCACAATAATTTCTTAAAATGAAAGGAAGTTTTGCAAATATATGCTTTTCCCTACTGCCCCATCCCTTGTAATCAAAACCATGTTCACCCACCAGCTGAGATAGAATAATCTGAAGCCAGTTGAAAAAGAAACCTTAGGGTAGGAGAGGTAAGGTAATACGTAGGGTAAGAGAGAAGAGACAGGATGAAATTGCCTAATCCACATCATATACTTCCAGGAGTGAGGCCATCTCTATTGCAATACTTCACTTAATATCAAATCCTTCCCCTGCATCTCTTGTGACATTTGAATATCTTTTAATAAACTTATGATATATAATCAGCTGCATCTTGTGCATTCTAACAAATGCTACAAAGGCCTATTAAGGCTTACTACATATGGAAAAAGGTTAAAATTTAATTAAGACATCTGTCTTGAGAGTATGGAAACACCAGTGAGGGATCAGCACAACGGACAGCACCTGTTCTGTTGCTCAGCCTGAAATTGCTGTCTGCTCAGAACGGGACTGACAGGATCACAGAGGATGCTCTGGAAGGATGAGCAGATCACTCCTCCTCTAGTGAGTACACTGCGGGATAAAAGCTTTTTAGATTGGGATGAGGCACACAGAGTTTGAGATAGGAAGAGGTAGAGAACGAGACTGAGGATGGAAAAAGCCCTCAGCATAGTAAAGAGAGTAAGACATTTCTGAGACGAACAGCAAGAAAACACACATCCAGGTCCTTCCTGGTGAACTACACACCAGAGGAACATGCAGGCTGTGCTGTGACACAGAAGACATTAAACCTCACAGATAGGTCCAGACACAGGAGGCAGGACAGAAGAAAAGTTATTTATACACCTTTTTGGTTTTCTTACTTACTTTTATTTTAAAGATAATTACTATTTTTTTTCTCCTAATAAAACCTTTTCTAAAAGTTATTTTAATAATCATACAATTGATTGGTTGAAGGGCCACAGTTAGTTCCCTCAGTTGAGGAGGACAGGGTTAGAGATCATTTAGGCAAATCTGACACACAAATCCATGGGCCCAATGGGGTGCAACCCCAAGTGCTAGGGGAGCTGGCAGACCTTATTGCTAAGCCACTCTCCATCATCTTTGAAAGGTCATGGAGGACAGGAGAGGTGCCTGAGGACTGCAGGAAATCCAGTGTCACTCCAGTCTTCAAAAAGGGCAAGAAAGAGGACCCAGGAAACTACAGGCGGGTCAGCCTTACCTCCATACCTGGAAAGGTGATGGAACAGCTCAGCCTGGAGGTCATCTTGAAGCACATGGAGGAAGAGAAAGCCATCAGGAACAGTCAAAATGGATTCACCAAGGGGAAATCATACCTGATAGAAGGCCTGGCTGGGTAGGTGAGGGGAGAGCAGTGGATGTTGTCTACCTTGACCTCAGCAAGGTTTTTGACACCATCTCCCATAACAACCCCATAGGTAAGCTCAGGCAGCGTGGGTCAGATGAGCGAGCAGTGGGGTGGATCGAGAGCTGGCTGATAGCAGAGCTCAGTGGGTTGTGATCAGCGGCGCAGAGTCCAGCTGGAGGCCTGTAGCTTGCGGTGTTCCCCAGGGGTCAGTACTGGGGTCCAGTCCTGGTCAACCTATTCATCACTGACCTGGATGAAGGGACAGAGTGTGCCTTCAGAGAGTTTGCTGGTGGTACAAACCTGGGAGCAGGGGCTGACACACCAGGCGGCTGCGCTGCCATTCAGGCAGACCTGGGCAGGCTGGAGAGCTGGGCAGAGAGGAACCTCATGAAGTTCAAATGCCAGTGTAGGGTCCTGCACCTGGGGAGGGACAACCCCACACACCAGCACAGGCTGGGGCTGACCTGCTGGGAGGCAGCTCTTAGGAGAAGGACCTGGGTGTGCTGGTGGGCAGCATGTTGCCCATGGGCCAGCCGTGTGCCCTGGTGGCCAAGAAGGCCAATGGGATTCTGGGGTGTATTAGGAGGAACATGGCCAGCAGGTGGAGGGAGGTGATTCTTCCCCTCTGCTCTGCCCTGGTGAGGCCGCACCTGGAGTGCTCTGTCCAGTGCTGGGCTGCCCAGTTCAAGAGAGACAGGGGACTACTGGAGAGGGTCCAGCAGAGGGGTACAAAGATGATGACAGGAGTGGAGCATCTCCCTAATGAAGAAAGGCTGAGAGAGCTGGGCCTGTATAGCATGGAAAACAGAAGACTGAGAGGGGATCTTACCAATGCATACCAGTATCTTCAGGGTGAGTGTCAGGAGGATGGGGCCAGACTCTTCAGTGATGCCCAGCAACAGAACAAGGAGCAATGGGCACAAACTGCAACACAAGAAGTTCCTTCTGAATATGAGAAAGAACTTCTTTACCTGGAGGGTGACAGCGTCCTGGAACAGGCTACCCATAGAGGTTGTGGAGTCTCCTCTGGAGACATTCAAAATGCATCTGTATGTGATCTTGTGTAACCTGTTCTAGAGGAACCTGCTTTAGCAGGGTGTTGCACTAGATGATCTTCAGAGATCCCTTCCAACCCCAACCATTCTGTGATTCTGTAATTTTTTGAGAATCCTCACTGTAAGGAAAAATAGACTTACTGCAGATACATGGATAAATGTGGATTCTCAGTCAAAAAAAAAACCCACCCCAAAACATATTTTAAACAATATGAACATAGGATTCAGATGCTACAACTTGATGCTTGACTCAGACATGTTAAGTTGAACTCTAACTTTGTTTACCAGAGAGTGTGAAGGAAAACTGTTAAAAAAATATCACAATCATTATGTCCTGGACTTGATGCAATTAAGTCAGTTTTCTTGTAAAAGCAAGAAACAAAGTTATTAGGTAAGGTTCCTTATTCTTTCGATAGGGTTATTTACCTTCTCTTATTGCACGATACTGGAAATTTTTTAGCACCTATCACATATTGTGCTAGTCACACATTATTTAACTCAAGCCTTGCTATTTCTGTCTGAGAACTCTTCATTTGGCCAAGATTCTTACCAAACTGACCAGAAGAGCAGGCAAAGATCAATATACTTTACAATGCTTTCTTTTACAGAACCTTTTGCTGAAGCACTTTTACAGCTTTGGCCAAAACGCTCAGATTTATTCTTTCAACAATAAAAGCATGCTTTTGGAAGTGAAACTTGTCAAGGGGTTTTCAAATTAAAAGCTCTGAAATAAAATGGTTTGCATGATTACTCTTTTTACCTATACCTAAAAATCCAGTGTTATGAAATTAAGGATTCATCAAATGTTTGAATGGATCTTTAAAGTACACATCAAGGGATGCAGAAGAAGCCTTTTAAGATAGACATTACTTCTTGATATATACAGCAACAGTCAGCATTGCATGTTAGAAACAGTGGAGAATCTTTCTAAATAAGTTGTGGAGGCAAGTTTTCCATAGGCATGCTTTATGCTACAATCACATGCATCAGTGTTCATCTACACCATTAAGAAATAATATTTATCAGGGCTTGTTTGCTGTTAGTCATTATGTGGTAAGAGTAGAAAAAATAAACAGTAACAGAAATGCATAGCAGCAGTCTTCACTCCCATTCTTTTGTCAACAAAGTGACAGCTAACCAGGTGCAAAAACCTCCTTGAAAATTATTGCATCTGCATGTCCTGAAATCACAGTAGGTGTTTTTGTTAAGGTGACAGCCTTTCAAAACAACGATTTCAGGCAGTTGGTCTTTTCTGTTGCTTACTTTAGACAGTCAAGTAACAGAGCTGCCAAACAAGCTAGAATATGCAGCCCTTGGGGGACAAAGTGCAAGCCTTGGGTTTTGTTAGTTCTTAAATAGGGCTATTACGAATAACAACAAAAAACTCAACAATGAAAAAAAAAAACCAAACCAAAACAAAACAAAACAAACCACCTCTGATTTTCTCAAAAATTTGCTTTGATTCACTTGGAAACTACCAAGAGCACTCAAAACCACAGAGACAAATTTTGTTGTCTTATTTTCTCGTGTAGTGCTTCACTGAACTTCTGCCTTCTGCCAGTTGGGGTATTTATGGAGTAAGATAAAACACATGGTAAGGGTGGCAAAATGTGTTTATCGGTGACCAAAATAAACAAGCACACTCCTAAGTGCAGGAATACATTGCTTGTTTCTGAAGAGATCAGCCAGGTTTTACAGATTTGTTAATTGTTTCCACAAAGCTTTCACTTTTGGTTGCCACAACCTTCTGTTCCTTTCCATTGCCAGGAAGCTTATTCTGTGGATTCCTAGGGTTCATTCCTTTTTTCCCTGTCACATATCTTAAGGACAGTAGAAGCAGAGCAGCTGGGATATTAATGGAGCGCTAATCAGAACAGCAGGAAGGTAAATGGGAGCAGCAGCCAGCAAACAACCAAAAGCTGAGGGAAAAACTTGGTGAATCACTTCTTTCTCTCCTTAGCACCAAACTACGTGAAGGTGAACTGCAAAAGTACTTCTTTACTAAAACCCATATGACATACTGGATGTAGGAGCTGAAGAAGAGCAGACTCTTTAGGGTTGTTAAAGATATATTGTCTAGACCAAAGGCATCGATACATTCTAACTATACCTCAAAGTTTACTGTGGGGTGGTCAGGAACCAGAAAAAAAAAATATTGTGATCCACATCCTTATTTCACAGAGCCTGTATCACAATACATAAAGTCTCTCCTGTTTCTCTTTTCCAAGGTATGAAATAATGATTATTTCAAGGGAAAAAACCTCACCAAACAGCAGAGCCAAATAAATAACTTCCAACAAATAATGTATCTAATTATTTTGCCATGAAGACTTTTGAAGTGATTTTTAACAGAAATGACAGCAGCTTCAGAATTAAGTAGTTGTAGGTAAATTTTTTCCCTCATTTAGCTGTAACAAGACTCTGCCTTTTCGATATTGACAGAATTTTTTAAACTGGTAGGAGGGTTTGGTATATTTTTATAATTGCCTCTGGACATTACGCCAAAGTTGATGGTTTTACAAATAAACAAAAGGCTTACAACTAAAACTTTAAATTTCCTACATACTGTTGCTACTGTATCCTTTATACACATCAATCCATATCTGAGCCTCTTTTGGCACTGCACCAGCAGAGGCAACTGCTACCTGTCTGATGAATACCTTTCTTCCTCCTCCTCTTCCACTTTCAAAGAAAAAAAAAAATGCATGTAAAGTTTTCCAGGTGCTACTATTGTTAGCTTTTACTCTAAGTATGCAGTGAATAGCACTGAAATGTGTAAAGTTCAATTAACATATCATCACCCAATGGAAGACCATACAGGATGAGATATTTTAATTTTAAGAAATATTTCACTTGCCCACTCATTCTTTCATAGTCAAATGCTCACTAGAATGAAGACACACGTATCCAAGTAGTTCCTGCAAAATTACTTGTGGTGAACATGGAGATCGAGGAATGTCAATATCTACTGAATTCTTACTGTGTCTTCAAGGTTCCTCATAGGCTGGCAACATGCTGGCTTTTGGATGTAATTTGTATACAGTTTCTGACTTGACAGTGACTGTAAACTTTTAAACCTGTGCCACTTCTATGACTCATTAAACAACACGTATTCACCCTCTGTATCTTCCTTGCTACCTATAGCCTGTCCTTTGGCTTAGGCTATCTTTTGTTTCCCTAAACCGAATGTTACTGAGAAATTGCATGCCAATGTGCTATGATTTTATCAAATAATGATCCAGATGCCATCAACACATGTAATTATTTTATTTCTTCTTTCGCCATTTCCTCTGGTGCTTTCACACTCAAAAATTCCCATTCATTCTTTCTTTATACCAACAGCAATATTTCTATTGCAAATTTCTACAATCCTTTCACCTGACCCTTAGTCTAACCACAACATGATGTAACTTCTGCTTCACTCATATGACTACTGAAAATCAATGTCATTCTTTCCAGACTGAAGCCCTGAAGCAAAGATTGAAGTCAGTCACACCTAGGTCAAATATGAGCTGTCTAGAGACTTCCAGTTTCTCAGAACACTAAACCTAACCATAGTTCTTGACAAAATCACCTCCTTCAAGATCAAGAAATCACCCTCCGTAAGTTTGTGAATGATACTAAATGGAGGGGAGCGGTTAATATACTGGAAGCTACGCCTTTCAGAGACCCCGAGAATCCCTGCATGCTGAAAAAATGACCCTCTAGAAAGCTCATGAAGTTCAACAACAACAAACACAAAATCCTGCATTTGGGAGCAACAGAAGAAGCTGAGGATGTCTGGCTGGGGAGCAGCTTTGCAGAAAAGGACCTAGGTGCCTTGGTGAACAAGAAGTTGAGCATGCGTCGGCTTTGCAGCAGAGGGCCAAGCACGTACAGAGATGCTTTAGCAAGAACATAACCAGCAGGTAAGGGGAGTTCCCCTCAATTCAGCAGCTATGAGACTGCATCTGGAGCACTGTGGCCACTTTTGGGCTTCCCAGTCAACAAAGTCTGGCATACTGTAACAGGTCCAGCTCTAGAGGACTGTCCAGAGGACAGTCAACGTGATTAGGAGACTGAGGCACACTATTTGCAAGAAGGGGCTGTCACAGCTGAGGTTGTTCAGTCTGAAAAAGGGATGGCTATGGGTGTGAGCATGAGGTATGTGTGTATCTTATTTTCAAATACACCCTAATGGAAAGTATAGGTGAAGATGGATGGAGCCAGACTCCTCTCAGAAGTGCATAGTGACAGAGTGAGAGGCAACACGTACAAGTTGCAACATGGAAAATTCCAATCAGGTTTCAGGTGAAAACTTCTAAAATGTGAGGGTGATCAAACACTGAACAGGAGCCCAGAGCAGCAGTGTTAGTTCCTTCCTTGGAGATACTCAGCATCCAACTGGACAGAGCACCAAGTAACCTAATATAACTTGACCCTCTTTTATCTCTTCCAACATAAATTATGAATACTAAAGAAGTCTCTGTAATCAAATCACTCCCTGTAGTCTTATTTATGCATGAAAATCTGGCATTAAGTGTACAGGTAGAAAGCATTGGTTAAAAGCAGTTATCATTTGGTAATTACAAAAAAAAAAGCAAGTTACCTAATTTGTATTAAACACATCTGGATTCATGGCCATACTACTTTTGAAGCTGTTTAGCACTTTTCCAGGTATTTTCCAAAGCCTGTGCTTCAATTTCTACTGTCTATCTTCTGCTACAAACCTACAAGATGCTTTCCTTTTAATGAAAATGTTGGAAAGGAAAAAAAATGTCTTGTTTAATCAAGACTTCAATGTTAAAATGAATTTCCAGGGGGAAAAAAAACAAGGTGAGAGTTTTCTGTCTAGACCATTTTTCATTCTGGGGACATGTATGAGTGTCCCCATGCACCTGTAACAGGTTCCAGGAGGAGGAACTACAGAACTACTATACTATTGCCTTAGTCTCAAATCTGGCATCTGAACATCCTTTGATCCCAGAACATCCCAGACTGATATTTTCTGTAAACTAGCTACCTATTTGGCTAAAATGGCAAAAGCCCTTATTACAAGAATCTAAAAGTGTGTATTTCCCAATAGGGCAACAGTTACTCATAGAAAATAGATTTCAAACTATAATAACCTTGTTTATATCAGATAGCATTGGGAAACAACCAACCCTGACTTCTGTTATGTTTTGGAATTGTAATACTCTGAACTCTGATTTAAGGTAGAGTAGCCTCAGGGCCTATTTAATTCTTGCAACTCATAGTACTTCTAAAAGTTAAATTGTTTCCCCTGGTTTTAAGCAACCAAATCAAGGGTGTCAGTCAGTCAGTCAGTCATTTAGCATCTTTCCCTAGTCAATAGGGGAAGATGATCATCCCAGAACTTATATGTCCTCTTACATAGAGATACTTATTCCAGAGTTGCCAGAAATTATAGAGGAAACCTAGATGACTAGATTTTCTCAGATAGATGACATTAAATGACCACATGTTCTCTGGGCCTACCTGGAGGGAGAACACGCAAGATACTACTTACCTGAATTGGTGGTGGGGCAGGAATTGGGTACAATCTCTCCCACCAACAAAGAGCACACCTTTACCATAACGCAACCTCAGCACAACCCACTACCGTGCATGTTTCGTGTGGGTTTTGATGTAGGTTAGTTTTCCCTTATGTTTTAAGGAGTTAAATCTCACTTCAAACATCTGATATTAATCTAAATCACTTCATACTAATTTACAAAGGCATGATAGTCTCATACTACTCTTCCTTTAAGCAACTGCTATTAAATAGATGCAAGAGTTAAAATCATTAAATATTCTTATTTTTGAAGGAAAAGCATTTTCACTCATAGATGAATGCCTTAACTACAATATGTTTCAACATCCATCTACATCCACTTACTTAACAACAGATTTGTAAATTCAGGAGCTGTACATCAATTTAACAAATATATCTAGTTTCTTAGTATTCGTATGCATTATATGTCTATAATCAATAGAAAATTTCTCTGTGTGTTCCTTAATTCAATTCTCCCAAAAACTTATCTAAGGCTTAGTGGACTTTACATCCACAACAAGATACTATACTGAGAAGCAGACAAAACTGACACTGTAAAGAACAGTGTCAAATGTACTTTCCTTTTGCCTTTTTGTTTTGTGGTTGCACATATTAAAATATTAAGTAAGCTCAAAACAAAATGTGATGTACGATCAACAACAGCCAACACATACTTATTATTGTCCCTATTTTGCTGGTTCTATACAGCAAGATATATTCCTTATTAGATACCTACACTGGGACTATTCAATTGGTTGTGAAATGTTTTACTTGAATAACCATACAAAATCGTATGAAAAAATATTTCTACAGCCTGCTAAAAGTTGTGACAAAGAAATAAAGATAAAATGTTTTAACCTGAAATCTTAAAGAACAATTTAAAAAATAGTAAATTAATGTGAATGCTTGGTTATCACTGCAGTTCACCAAAGCTGAAAACCTCCTTCCTAGCATTTGGAAAAAACATATATGTAGTCCCCTATACAAGCACTCAGTTTTCAGAAAAATTAAGTAATAGCATTCATGAAAGGGAAAATAATTGCTGTCTACTTTTGAAATTGAGGTTCTTAAGTTAAAAAAATTGACAAAGTCAAGCCCTAAATCAGAATACTTCCTAATTTTAGGAGTAAGCCGAATGTGCTCTATGCTGCCCAAATGTGTTTAGCACAGATTTACAGAATAGTGAGAAAAGTCTATCTGAAAACCTGTAAGGACCAGGTTTGGTCTTAAAAAAATTATTTCATAATTTTAAAAGTTAGGTCCATGTTTTCTGTCTTTAAAACTAATTTTCCAGTTGATACCTGAAAGCAGGCAAAAGGGGAGGAGAAATAAGGAAACACATGGTTTCTTCTCCCTTATCCTCCTCCCCCTTTACATTTGGTCTGATACAGTTGAAAAAACACCCATGTCATTACTGTGTTCTGACTGTAAAGCTGTGTCAACGGCTGCCATCCAACTCTCTAAGCAAAGGTCACTCAGTGGCAGGGATTGGGAAGTATTAGAGAGCTTACAAGGAGGAAGAGATAATGACAAAAATCCAGTGTTTTAAGACCACTGCCATACCCCTCCCACAAAATCCTCATAATGAACTTTCTATGCTATGAGGTTTGGGGGGGGGGGGGGGGGTGGGGGGGTTTAATCCACACTGTGTTGTAAGTTTCACTGAAATAAATCATACATTTTGCTACATCTCTTCATAACCTGCTTCAACCTTTTGGATTTCAGCTACCAATGCACAGGACAGATTAAAAAATAAGCAAGCATCAGTCTCTAAAATAATCTCTCTACAGGCCACCTGATTCACAAACATCTCTTATCCTCAGAATGTAAAATGAGGCCAGCAGTGAATTATGTTTTAACCTATTAGCATCCCAACACACCTAATAACCAACTGAGTATCAAATGAGCCTACAACCATATGTGTAGATCAGAAATTACAACAGCCTCTCACAGTGCATTGCAACAAGCCTGCTTAATGGTTTTGCAATGGGAACAAAGATGAGAGAAAAGAAACTCAAGAGGTAAATGCCAAATTATAAGCTTCAAATGTCCACAATTCAACATGTAAGAAAAGAAGCCACAGCAGTATTTGATAAGATACTTGGCTGAGTCAACAGATTAATTATTGTGGAAAATATTCAGGTCATGTGCAGTTAATTTGACATGCTTCCCATCTATAATGTACTAGTTCTCTGATGTAAGGCTCTATAGTTATTATACTAGTGACAAATAATACAGCTATTATGTTAGTAACAAATAACTATTGCATATGGCTATTTATACAGGGCATTGTAGAATTCAAGTAAAACAACAAACCTTCATCTCAACAATATTCTTGGGAAAAACTGCTGAATCATTTTGGTGAAGATATGAAGTAATGAGCAGTAACACAAAGTGCAGAGCTGGAGCCTTCAAAATTCCAGATGGGAGTCTGCATCACCAACTGAAAAGATGCTCTGGAGCATCAAGATGGGTCAGAGGGCCAGTCCACATTCCACATAGAGCCACTGGCAAGAACAGAAAAATGCTTTTAGAAAAATCAAAGTGTGAAAGACAGGTATGGCCCAGACTTCATTTCGTCCAGGATTTTCTTGAAAGACCTTCTCAATCTCAGTCCCTTCCTCACCAGAGTATGTGCCAGGTAGAGTCAGCAGACAAGAACAACACTTATCCATCCATCTGACACCATGTATCATTACAAAAGGAAACCAATTTATTTTAAAAACCATGTTAACCTAATCTCAGATTACTTATATTAAAATGCCTTGGTTGAAAACATATTTTTATTATATGGCAAAATTAAGTACCTGTGAATGTTTTATTTACCAAAACCTCAGACCTTTAACACTTCAGTTGTTCTTTTACCATTTTAGAATTAATGCTACAATTTCTGCACTTGTAATCGATTTCTTTAAGGTAATCATAAATCTTGAAAGTCACTTTTTCTTCCAAAATATTGAACTGTGCTTTCAACTTAGCTATTCTGCCATATGTCTGCAATATAAGAACTCATTCCATGTTATAACCAGTTAGAAGAAAAGCAAAATTCTGGTATCATGAAAGCTATAGATGTTCCTACATACTTTACTAGGTAGGAGTTGGCCCAGGCAAATACTTCACAGGAACTTTTTCCTCCTAATTTTCCATGTATCTCCTTATTTTCAAAAGAGGCTTCCCTGAGCAAAACCAAAAGCATCACTGAAAACTTTTACCTTGGTCAGAATTTTCAGTTTCTCATTAAGTTGTAAAGCAATTGCATGCCAGGCACTTTGGGGTATACTAGATCTATGGTCTCTGCAGTAGTGTTCAAATTAAGGACTCTGCATAGAGAAGAAAAATATTTCCTGAACATTCAGCCACATATTTTAGTTATACTGTTTATAACTTTTGTATTTTGTTCCCATCAATAAATTAGCACTAACTTTGCTAATATAAATGGTCATAAAATCTGTATTTCTTTGTTTACAAAGACAAATATTTCAAGAAAGTGCTTTCCAAATCTTTCTTAAGCATTATTTTTTAAATTCAACGTTTACAAGTACATACTGCATCAGTCCACCACCTCCTGTTCCACTCATCCTCACTGGGCGAGTTCTAAAACTCATTTATACAGTATGAATGGCAAATACAGCCAGTTAACCTACCAGCTATGTTCATTTAGTAATGTAAATTATAAACTACCCTTATATAATGCATTAGGTGTTACTTAATCTATTACCCAACATGAGATCCTTAGTGTGTTTCTGCCTAAAGCTGTCAGGCTTTCAACACCACATTTTGAAAACTCTGTCAAAGCAGAGCTCTACAGATGACTCCAGAGGAAAGGAGGAAGATGAAAGGAAGAGTGGCAAGGTCCGCTGAAGGAGTAACACATTACTTACCAAAACATTTTTAGTGTTGGTGGTAGTTCAAGGCTATTTTTAACACAATTTGAAAAATGCAGAAAAAGAGGAGAAAATGAGACTATTAAGTTGAAAAGACGAAGGCGAGCAGTAAAAAAAAATCCTCAGGTCTAATATTTTCAGATGTTACAGAACAGTCACTCAACAGTTGCACTGGGAATAGAGTTGCAGTGTTTGTGTTCCGAGAGTCAGTGAAACTAAAGAAGGATCACAAGCAAGGTGGTGCCTCTTTGGGCAGTTCTAGGTCACCTTAGAGAGTGACAGCAGTAACTACCCAGGCTTTCCCATGTGTTACTGCATTATCGAAAGCTAAGAAAAATTCTGGGTTAGAGATACATCACCTCGCTCTAAATGAAAGCAAACAATTTAAACAATGCCAATTTAAATAACCTAGAACTTTTAGTTCAAAACATTTTCATTAATTTAACGCAACGAAATATTTCCTTTTGTACAAAGTTACACAAGTCACCATAACATAATCAGCATTTCATAAAAAAACCTATATATTACATGGTGACATCAAGACGTTTTTGTTTAAAAAAAATCTTATAGTGGGTTTGCATGGCAAGCTTCTGGTAGCAGAGAACTGCGTCCTATGGGAGGGACCCCATGCTGGAGCAGGGGAAGTGTGAGAGGAGAAAGGAGCGGCAGAAAGAACATGTGATGAACTGACCTGTAACCCCCATTCCCCATCCTGCTGCACTGGTCGGGGGGAGGAGGTAAAGAAATCAGGAATTAAGCCCAGAAAGAAAGGAAGGGTAGGGGAAGGTCGTTTTTTTCTGATTTGATTGGTAATAAATTAAACTCATTTTCCTCAAGTCGAGTCTGTTTTGCCCATGACAGTAACTGCCAAGCGATCCCCCTGTCCTTATCACAACCCATGAGCCTTTGGCTATACTTTCTTTCCCCCTGTACGGTTAAGGAGGGGAGTGACAGAGCAGCTTTGGTGGGCACCTGGCATCCAGCCAGAGTCAACCCACCACAGATCTGTAAACCTTTGAGAACAAATACAGGGTTTTTTTAGGTCAAAGCAATGGACAATTTAATATTTTACTAAAATACAAAATAACAAGATTAAGAAGAAACACCTGTGACCTGAAGGAGCCTTTTTATGGATGCTGCTACTCTAATCTATTATTCTACCAACTCTTCCTCATCATTCTACCAATACTAACTCCAGTAAAGGGGTGAAAGATTTTAGACATGCCATCTGCCTCCTCTGTTTGCATACCCAGAGTGCAATACTCATCTTTCGTCCAGAATCAGCTTACTCATGCGGGCCCTTGTTTCAATAAAACCAAGAGATACTTGACACTTTCAAAACATTTACCCAGTGGCTATCCACTGTACGTCTCAGAAGGAACAGCACGGTACACTTCTCAGAGGTACACACAACAGGGACTAGCAGGTTATGCTGAAGAGAAACTCATCTTCATTATGAGACATTTCTTCCCTTCTACTGTGCTCTTACACTAATGTGGAAGTTTATAGTTTAAAATTAACACGGAATGTATTTTTGCATTGACCATCTCTTCTTTTCTCCAGATTAAAAACACGGGTTATTTTTCCTGCTCTTAAGATCAATTACCTTTCAAGCTGCAGCCAGCAATTCCATTTATTATTTTCATACAATTCTCACAGTCATTTTGTTAGAATGAAACAAATAAATTCATGTAACTTAGTTCAATCTTAGAGCTAACAGTTGTATACAGATTATGTTAGGCTAAAATTATTTACAATGATATTTTAAATTGGCTGTTTAAGGGGAAAAAAGAACTTTAGACAGATGATCTGATCTTGGCTTCCAAAGACTTGCTATACAGCAAGTAAAATTTGCTCCTTTATGGCTGTAAAAAATCTGTAGTTAGTTGTTGCAAGCCAAGAAAGACCATAGTTACTGATTCTTGGGCACTTAGGTTAACCCCAAAGTCCAAGAGAAAATAAACATTTATGTATAGATTTATGTCTAAAATTCACATAACATCTGCAAACAGCAAAACAGTACCTTATTTTATGCATCAAGTCTGGTGACAGATTAATAGGAAAAGATATAATATTAAAAATAAATTGGTACTGTCAAAACTGTGATTGCA